>NC_056744.1:187478356-187810856 GCF_019279795.1 Protopterus annectens
TAAACATACGCCATCCTGTGTATGCGACAGACACGTTGCTGGGTGTGGGATATGTTGCTATGCACATGTTTGCCTGTGTTTAGGGTATCTTGGTTCCTTCCTGTTGTTATGTCGACACAGCTACCCGGCTATGTACTCTCACTACTGCTTGTGACCATTATGGTTGACACCTTTTCCAATGCCCATAGTGGGACATGTTTTGTGGAAACATCAAATTTTGCAGGACAACACATACCCACAGCAAGTGGAGTTGACAGAACTTCACTTGTTTGCCATAATATACGCTTATTCTGTTAGCATTTGGGTTCCTTATTCAGTTTCTTATGCCATGTATGTGTTTCATATACAAAATATATGTTTTATGCTACTATTACAGGTATATTTATTTTTGGCAGGGAATCTCAGGTCATTTGCCAGTTTTTCGATTTTTGCGGGACACAACTGTCCAATGAGGACTGTCCATGGTAAATTGGGACAGCTGGTAACCCTGGTGACCATGCCCATGTCGCTACTGGGGTTGCCACTTTTCCAGTTGCCAAGGTGGGATATTTTCGGGACTCACATCTGATTTTACAGGCCGACACATACACACGGTCACTATATAGCATAGAACTTCACTTGTTTGCCTAAATAAAAGCTTATTGTTGTGGCAGTTTGGTTGCTTATTCTGTTTCTTGTGACATTTAGGTATTTCAGTTACAGAAATAACCAATTCATGCAACCATTACATTAAATACGGGATATCATTATGTCCTACAATCTTAGCACATTTGCCATTTTTAATATTTTTTATCGGGACACAACTGCCCATAGAGGGACTGCCCCTCGCAAAGTGGGACAGGTGGTAACCTTAGTCGCTACTCCTATGTCGGTGCGGCGTTCTGACATGCTGCGGTACACCTTCTCTGGGTATGACCACTGACGGTGCATTGCGGGACAAACGCGGTCTTAAGCGTATCCTTTGCTCCTTGGACGGGTACACTTAGGGCTTCGTGGGTTGTATTTGCTTCTCCGTTTAGTTGGGACGGGTACTATGTTGCATACTCTACGTGCGTTTCATTCTGCACAGGCCCTGGCTGCTGCCATTACTATTATGGGCGGACCGTGGCAGTCAGCACATTAGGTTGCTCACCGCCTGCCGGCTTAGCCACGCCTCCGGACGCATCCTACTTGTGCTCGCTCACGTACACTACGCACGTGTCTGTGGTTGCGGCGCACTCTCATTACTATGCATATGGCGCTACTACGCCGGCTATTCACTGCACCGCCGGCGCAGCCCTTACGCCGAGCTTCATGAATCCCGGGGATAGTTTAAAGTATCTATAGTATCTACTAAAAATTTTATCTAAATATTTTATTTATTGAGCTTCATGTAATAGTTAATGCTTCTAAATGCTGCAGCATTTAGATATGCTTTTCTAGCAACAAACATTATATACTAGTATGTTTTAGTAAGTATTGAATGATGTGTACCTAGTAAATTCTTTATAGATATGAATTTACTCTATCTAATATAGAAATGTTATGACACTGAACCTTCCTTAATGAAACTTTCAATAATTTGGTTTGTATCACTTTAAAGTTTTATATGATGAAACACATGACCAATATAAAAGGAGCAGACTGATTTTTTGAATGTTAACGGTCTGAGGAAGCAAATGTGAAAGCGCTTACCGACAATAATTTTATTAAATACATTCTTTTGCTTTTACATCTGAGCTTGGTTTTTGGAAAACATTCCAGTTGCAGATACAGGCACTTTATGAATGGATTATTGAGAAGCCTTGGTTACCTCTCTGCTTTTATATTTGGCTTGTTCTTTACTGTTTGGTCTCTGAACAGAGGGGGATTTACACCATTGGATACGAACCTTTGGTTATTATTTATTAGATATTATTTAGACAGGACTAAACAATTCAGGAAATCTGATCAGCTTTTTCTATCGTATGCAGAAGGGAAATTGGGCCTTCCAGTTACTAAAGTATCCCTTTCAAGATGGCTCACCTCTACAATTACCTTCATCTATGAGATCAGACATCAAAAACTACCTTCAAGACCTAGAGCTCATTCAACTAGGGCATTAGCTACATCCGTAGCTTTTCAGGATAGGCTGCCAATAGATTCCATTTGTGCAGCAGCCACTTGGGCTTCTCCTCATACCTTCATTTCACATTACAAATTGGACATGGCCTCCAGAAACTGTGCCAACTTTGGTTCCACTTTTCTCAAGAGTCTGTTCCAATAGGCCACTCAAGATAAGGTGCTAGGGACGCGGTCCCATCCAGCAAGAATGAAGGTGAGATAGACAACTTAACATTAAGAAGTTATGTACCTACCATAACGTTCCATGTTAGTTGTCTTCTTCCCACCTTCTTTCTTGCGTTCCACCCTCCTTCCCCCAAGCCCGGACAGACCGATAGGAATTCATTTTGTGATCTTCCTCTGGAAGTTTTCATTCCCACACGTTCTACCACCTCTATTCCCCCTTTTGTTAGGTCTGGGATACCTTACACTCAGGTTTATATAGAGGTGGGTTACCTTTCTCCATACTATGGAGACTAGAATTGCTTGGTCTAGCTATCAAACGAGATCTGAGTAGTTACCGCCTAGCATTGTGGGATATAGGGGAGCCTCGAGCCGGTGGAATTAGCTCTCGAGCTTTAGTATTGGCCGAGTCGGAGCCGAGGATCGGCTCCGAACCCATCCAGCAAGAAAGAAGGCAAGAAGAAGACAACTAACATGGAACGTTATGGTAGGTACATAACTTCTTATTTTTTCCTCCCTATCTTGACTTTCTCATTATGTTCATAAGTTCATAGGTTAGTACTAGGCTAACTGCCCTTGTGGGCTATTGTAAGCCTAGCCAATTATCCCTTGTGAGACTCAAACCCTGCACCTTGTGTTTGCAAGGCAAAGACCTTAACCATTAGGCCACCCTCCTATTTGTTAAATAGGTCCTCTATAGGCTCATTATTTGAGCTGTTAATTTTTCATTGTAGATAGTTTATTAGACTTAGACGGGTTTCTATTTTAACCCGGTTTATGCAGAGTGTTGTCATCATTAGTTATTAAGCTAGTGTACTCCTAGTTAGTTAAGTAAAGTGTTTTTTGACTAGTTTCTTGCTTTTTGATATTCCACCTATTACTAAAGTGTTAAAGTTAGGCTGTGTGTGTGTGTGTGTGTGTGTGTGTGTGTGTGTGTGTGTGTGTGTGTGTGTGTGTGTGTGTGTGTGTGTGTGTGTGTGTGTGATATATTTTTCTGTATAGCTTGTTTTAAAAAAAAAAGTTGGTTGTTTTCTGGTGTTTCCTTCACTCACCAAGCTAGCTTATTTTAGTTAGAGAGCAGCTTAGCCCCTTTAAATTAGAGGGCTTTTCCTTTAGTGTGTTCCTAGTTATATAGTAGTTGTGCTGTTAAGTTGTTTGTTGTTGTTAGCATGTCTAAACAGCCAAAAGATGCTAAACCCTCTGGGTTTAAAAAATGCTCAAAGTGCACTCCGAAAATGTCACTAACTGATGGTTATACTGTGTGTGTGTACTGCCTTGGAGCAGTACACTTACAAGAGTCCTGTTCTATTTGCCATTCCTTTAGTTCCAGGGTTCTTCTTGAAAGGAAGAACAAGTTGATAATCAATGGACTTTTGAAGACTTCTTTTTCAGATGCCTTGGAAAAAGATCAAAGTCCAAAAAAGCAGACCCCTTCCCCTTCTCATAAATCTGAGAAATCGGGCAAAAGATCCTCATCTGCTTCATTGGATCACTCTGAACCATCAAAAAATCTGCCAAAAATTGCCTCATCGAACCTGAAATCTGTCGGGCACAAGAAACCATCCACCTCGTATCCTTCTGTATCAGAACCATTGGTGTTTCAGGGTCTGAGCCGGTCCCCAGAATTGGAGCTGGTTTCTCCGACACTAAGATCACCAATCTTGCAAGCTTCAAGATCCCCTGCACCCTCCTCTCGATCCTCCAGGAGCCTTTCTGATGACTCTGTGGATCGTGTGGTGTGGAGACTTTTGAGGACACCGACGCTAGCCAGATCTTTGTCTGAACCAACCCAGAGGGTTTCGGAGCTGACTAGACCTGCCTTTTCACCATCGATTCCTCCTCCGACCCAACTTGGGGCCTCAGAGCCGGAATGCATTTAGCTGATCGTAGTTAAGCCATTGGACCCGAGACCTGTTCCAGGATCTTTGGCCCCAACTACCACTCCAACTTCCTCAGTGCCGTCTGAGCTCGAGGAGTCTAAGAGCCGACATTCTCCGGTCGGGTCCAGGGAGGACAGTCGGATTGGACGCTTGTTGAATCCGAACATGCCTCTTGGGGCTTTGGCTCTGGTGGGCTCGGCTCCTACATCGTCCTCAGAGTCAACCCCTTTGGTGCCAGGGATGCCTTCTGGTTCTTCGGAGTCAGGTGCTTCCCCATATCATGGTCAGGGGCCTTTGACCCAATGAGGAGAGTGCTGTCCCCACAGGCACCTCCACTCAGCTCTATTCATTCCTCTCCCAAAGGCACCGGTGCCCAACTCAGCACAACCGCATCCACACAGACATGGAGACCCACTGCCTCAGGACGACCCATTGGGGGAACCCCCTCTCTTTCAAAACCTCTCCAGAATACCCTTCTGAAGAGATCCCTCAGAAGAGATTATGCAAGAGGAAGCATCTGGACTCCCCAGAGGAGTCCTTCACATCTGACACAGACCTCGATAAGTCAGAAGGGTCCCCACGGTCACCCTCTGAGGAATTCTCCTTTGCAGACATCCTAGAAATACTGAAGTAGAAAGGTGGCTGGAAGCACATCAGCTCTTCTGAGGAGGAGTTTGTCTACCTAAAGGCCTTTGGGTATCACCCTTCCACCACTTGGGTGTCTCTGCCTTTCAATGAATTTATGGAACTAGTTTGTCGAAAGGTGTGGGAGACTCCAGACTCAGTGGAGCCTGTCCCCCGGAGACCAAATAAATACATTACATCCACCGGGGATAAAACTTTCCTTACAAAAGGTGTTCCAGTAGATGCTATGATGGTGGTGGCGGCCACCAAAAATGAACTGTCGGACACGTCCTTATCTGTCCGTCCTCCGAACAAAGAGTCTCACATGATGGACAGATATGGAAAGCACACTTTCTCTTCAACGACCTTTACACTCAGGTCCCTGAATTATCTCACACATTTTGCCAGGTTACAGAGAGATCTCCTGAAGGAGCTAGAAGATATTCTCCAAGGTTCAGTAGCTGCAGGGGTATCAGATAATGTTTCCTCCTAGCTCTCCACCTTAAATTCAGTGGTAAACTCGTCCATAAGACTCATTTCCTATGCAGCTGATGGAACGAGTAGGGCAGTAGGTTCAGGAATATCCCTAAGGAGGCATTCCTGGACACGCTTGTGTAACTTTGTGGAGCCATTTAAGTCTTGGTTAATGCCACCTTCGATGGCTCATCCCTATTCAGGCCTAAAGTCAAAGATACACTAACCAGGTGTGAACAAGAAGGAAAAACTCTCTCTGCTGTAGGAGTCCATTTTTCCCTACCTTCTAGACCGTATCCCAGAGGTCAAAAGGGAATAAAAATGTGGCTCTGAAAATCCCAGAGAGTTTTTTGGGACACACATGGTGATTCTTCCCCCAGGGGCAGAGGAGGAAGCAGTAATGGAACATGCTGACCACTCGACAGAGGGGGTCCGCAGAACCAGAGTGACAGGGAGTCCTTCATTAGCAAGCACTTCCAGCACTCCTGAAAGGAGGCCTGCATGTCAGTCTCTGGAGGCAGTTGGGGGTCGTTTATCTTTGTATCCAGAAGCCTGGCTAAATATAACAAAAGACAGATGGGTACAAAGCATCATATCCAAAGGTTACTCCATACACTTTTCTTTCCTCATCCCAAACATAAAAAACATCCCGGATGTTCCACCCAGTCAAAGGGAAGAGGCAACCCTAGAAATACAGAAGTTGCTACAAAAAAGAGTCATCCAGGCAGTTCACACAGACCAAATAGTATCCAGAACTTACTCAAGGTTCTTTTTAGTTCCAAAGAAAACAGGGGACTGGAGACCCATCTTGGATCTCAGCAGACTGAAAAAATCAGTAAGAAAATCAAAGTTCCACATGATAACACTGCAGTCAATACTCGCTTTTCTGGGAAAAGACAATTGGATGTGCTCTATAGACCTCCAGGATGTGTACTACCACATAAAAATGACAGACGATCCATGAGTCATTTGCACATTTGGCTGGGAGCCAGTCACTACCAGTTTCAAGCTCTGCCCTTTAGTCTCACTACAGCACCCAGAGTGTTCACCAAATGTATGGCAGTATACATGTCTCACTTGAGACGCCTAGGATTCTGAGTGTTTCCATACCTAGACAACTGGCTCCTAACTGCCACCACTGAGAATCTACTAATAAAAGCAAGAAACACCACATTAAGTCTCTGCTCTCATTTAGGAATCACAATAAATTATGAAGAATCTGTCTTATTGTCATCTCAATGTATCATTTTTATAGGAGCAGACGTAGATATTACAGAAATGATAGTGAAGCTTCCTCCAGAAAGAGTACAAGCCCTGCAACATCAGGTCATAAGCCTACTGTTCAAGATGAAGGTTCAAGTAAGAACAGTTCTGGAAGTATTAGGGACCATGGTCGCAGCAATAAACTTGATTCCATTGGTGCGACTGCACATGAGGAATCTACAGTGGCTGCTGTTCACTCAGTGGTCCATGCAGGAACTACCCATGTCCCACCAGATCATAATAACAGAATCTTGCGGGAAAGACCTTCATTGGTGGTTTCACTCGACTCATGTGACTTTAGGTTGACCATTTGTTCTCCCACAGCCTTTAGCCACAGTGACACCAGATGCTTCTCAGATAGGGTGGGGGGCATTATCTGAGGAAGACAGTCCAGGGCACTTGGCAAGATCACGAGGCCCATTTAAACATCATTGTCCTAGAAATGAGAGCAGTGCTTTTAGCATTGCAAGCATTCCAGGACTCTCTTCCACTGGGAACTATTGCAATACAGACCAACAACATATCAGTTGTATAGTACATAAACAAGTAAGGAGGAACCAGATCTTACCCCCTTTGTTGAAGGGTTCTGAGAGTATGGTAGTGGGCGACCTCCTCCCAGTGCTTTCTGATAGCAATGCACATCCCAGGGAAATCCAGCGTGATAGCAGACAAACTCAGCAGAGCGATTCTGATGCCTCATGAGTGGTCCCTAAAGCAAGAGATATGATTTTCTGAAAATGGGGCTAGCCTTGCTGCAATCTTTTTGCCACTTCCATGAATGCCAAATGCAGCAGCTACCTTGTCCTAATCCCCCCTCCGGGGAGTCACCAAGGGATGCACTTGTACATAATTAGCCCTCGGGTCTCCTCTACGCCTTCCCTCCCTTCCCATTGATACCGAAAGTTCTTCAGAAAGCCAGCAGTGTATTGGGAAGGACCTTAATACTTATCGCCCCATACTGGCCTTGTCAAATCTGGTTCCCCTTCCTGTGGCCTCATCTTCAGGAGGAGCCTTGGATTCTGGACCCAGTTCCGGATCTTCTGACCCACCCATCAGGTATGCTCCATCCATCTCTTCAAACCCTCAAGTTGACAGTCTGGCTACTCCAATTTCAAACATAGCCAGGCAACCTGACCTTTCACCTTCAGTGAAGCATATCCTGATTTCTCCTCATAAAGCTTCTACGAGAAAATTATATGTTAGCAAATGGAAAAGATTTTCTACCTGGGCCTTGGAAAATCATATTGACCCTTTCTCTGCACCTATATCTCCTATACTGGAGTTCTTAGCAAAGCTATTTCATGATGGAGCAGCTGCAGCTGCTATTTGAGTTCAATTAGCAGCAATCTCTAATTTCCATTTAGGAGAAGCGGGGCCAAATGGTGTGTCTCACAGACTTTACAAAGCCTTCTTGAGGGGTACCATTCTTCTAAAACCGCCCATTAAATCACCTCTACCTCCATGGTACCTGAATTTTGTATTATCCCATATGATTCTTCCCACTTTTAACCTGCATCATCCTGTGACCTGAAGTTCTTAACCTGGAAGACAATTTTCTTAGTAGCTATAATTTCAGCTAGGAGAGTTTTGGAGTTACAAGCACTGTCTATCAAACTCCCATATATGCTATTATATAAGGAGAGAGTCTCACTTTGCACAAATCCATCCTTTTTACCAAATGTTTGCTCAGAATCAAACTTGAACCAATCCATAGGCTTACTGTTTTTTTCCCCAAGTATGGCAATAAGGCAGAGTATATGTTACACCAACTAGATGTCCATAGGCAGTTATGTTTCTATTGGCACAGAACAAAGGACTTTAAGAAGACTGACCAATTATTTGTGTCCTTCTCAGACTACAAAAATGGTTCTCCAGATGCTACGACCACTCTTTCCAGGTGGTGGTCAGATTGCACTACATTCACCTACAAATCCCAAAACAAACAACTTCCTGACAAAGTAAGAGATCATTCTACCAGAGCAATGTCTACCTCTTCTGCCTTTTAGGCTAAACTACCAACTGATACTATTTACGCTGCAGCAACTTGGGCAAGACCTCATACCTTTATTACTCATTACAAAGTTGATTTGGTCTCCAGGGACATTTTGGGTCCACTTTTCTGAAGAATATTCTCCCTTGAGCCACCCAAGAAAGATGGTGCTAGGGACGCTGTCCCCAACCAGTACAGAATGAAGGCGAGATAGGACAACATCACATAAAGAAGTTATGTACTCACCATAATGTTCCATGTGTGTTGTCCATCTCGCCTTCATTCTTACATCCCACACTCCTTCCTCCAGCCTTTGGATCCTGGAGGACCGAGAGGATTTATTTGGCCTCTGATTTTCTCTGACCCTGTTCTTGGCTTGTAAACTTGTAAACTTTATATGTATATATTTTTGTATACCAGCAAACAAGATCTGGGGAATTCCCTAGAGCATCATGGGATAGGGTGTAAGCCACGAGCTACTTGAAGACCTCAAGCTTTTGTAAACCGCCAAGTTGGAACCGAGGATCGATTCCAAACTCAACCAGTACAGAATGAAGGCGAGATGGACAACACACATGGAACGTTATGTTGAGTACATAACTTCTTTTTTTCTGGCATATCATTGAAGATTGAAGTCACTAAATAATACAAAATAATGACAGATATTTGAGTTTCATACTTTAAAACCTTCAGAAAATACATAAAAATGCAAAACCTGTTATTCTAGCAAATTTCTAAGTTTATAGGAGCAATATTTAAATTCGGGTCTATATCAGTTCAACGAAACAGCTCATCATCTAATACAGCAACCTCGAATGTTTAACCACGAAATCTACAAACATGGAAAGCTCAGATCAGCGAATTTTTTCCCTGGGAAAAAATTCACTAGTCCAAGAAACACACAGACAACACAAACACACTAAAAAAACAGCAATCCACACACATACACTTAAAATCCTACATCTAACCCTACACTAAACTGTATATACATTACTATCTATCCACTTACCTTAACCCAAACCCTAACCCTAAGGTCTGTCACTATTGCACACTCACCTGACCCACACCCTAACCCTAACTCACCTATCCCACCTAACCCTAAAGTCTGTCACTATCGCACACCCACCTCACCTGCGCCCTAACCCTAACTCACCTAACCCGCGCCCTAATGTCCGCACAATCGCACACTTACCTGAACCCGACTCGTAACTTTCCACCACAGTGCTGAAAATAGCGAAGCCACAGCAACGGACAACCAAATTCTTTCCCTAGGAAAAAATTTGGTTATCTGCAGCTTCGCTATTTTCGGTTCGATATTAGACCATTCGAAGTATTAACACTTTGATTATCTAATATAGACCCTTTAAATTCTGACCCTATTTTTGGGCCTTTACCTCCCTATTCTTTTTGGCTTTGTCCAGATTTCTTACATTAAGAGATTGAGAGGTTTGGTGGTGAGTGTGGGTAGTCTGCATTTGGGAAGTCTCTGTTGTTATGGTAGTCTTTTAGTGAGTACCTCCACATATGTGGGTTTATGTGTCATACCTTATTTTGTGTGAGAGGTAAGGTTTGCATGAGAGGTGAAGTATGTGTGCTGACAGCCTGTTTGATGTCTAGTTTCTTTTTATGTGAGAGAATTGACTCCAATTCCACAGTGTATTTGCATCTCTCACTTAGGGTGCTAGTTTACTTTAAGAGTAAATGGTTGTCAGTATAAGTGAAGCAATTGCTGCATTGCCTCAAGATGCCCATATCAATCAAGCTGGCAGGAGAAAGGCAATACATTATCGTATTGAACTGCTTGTGCAAACACACTGTTAAGGGTGTGTGTCAGACAAGTGAAGAGCTAAAGAAAAAACATGCAACTCAGATAAACATGTACATGACAATGTTGGGGTATGGTTGCCACCCATCCCATTGTCAGCGGGACACTCATGGGTTGAGCCTTCTCATCCTGTTTCCCGCATTCACAGACAGTGGGACATTAAAAGTCCCGTTTTCCATTTTTCATGCTCTCTAATTGCTGTTGTCGTGGAAAAGCCGAAAATACTTCCGGTTTTTCCACGACAATGTGGCTACGTCACCAACCTGGACCTGCAGTTAGAGGGATTCCTAGCTAGGTCTGGGTGGTGTAATTCAAGCAGCAATTGGCTGCAGGGATTGGAGGGGGCAGGGATTCACCTCGAAGAGCCCAATAAAGGTCACAGCTGTAGAGCAGTTTTGTCTTAGTGCTCTACAGCTGCGAAAGAAATACTTAAGGTCTGAAATTTCTAATCCTAGTAGCGAAGCCAGCAAAGAAGCCAGCCAGCCAGCAAAGAAACCAGCCAGCCTGCAAGGGAGTCTACTAGCCAGCCTGCAAGGGGGCCTGCTAGCCAGCCAGCCCAGCCACTTGAGCAGACAGAGCCAGTCATCCAACTAGCCATTCCAGCAGGAAGGAAGCAAGCTATCCCAGCAAAAATTGTGATTGTGGTAAGTACATAACATAGTATTTTGTGGCTTTAGTTATTTAAAATGGGAATAGTGTGCTTTATTTAAGTTTTTAATGTTTAGAGGTAGATGGGGATGTAGTATGCAGTATTTAAATCTGTGCAGTGGTTATTTTGAGATTTTTGAGTAGTAGTTTAAAATGGGAATATATTGTGGTTTAAGTTTTTAATGTTTAGAGGTAGATGGGGGTGCAGTACGCAGTATTTAAATCTGTGCAGTGGTTATTTTGAGATTTTTGAGGAGTAGTTTTTAAAGGTATAAACCCTTAAAAAAACTACTACTACTCAAAAATCTCAAAATAACCACTGCACAAATTTAAATACTGCGTACTGCACCCCATCTACCTCTAAACATTAAAAACTTAAACCACAATATATTCCCATTTTGGTATAAACCCCGCAGTAGTGGTGCTGCTGTAGCATTGTCACCTCACAGCAAGACGTTGTCCCGTTCGATTCTCAGCTAGAGCGTCTTCTGTGTGGAGGCATGCATGAATGGGCGTGCCTTCGTTGAAGGTTGTGCATCAGGGCTGGTAACTCGGCATGTAAAAATCTACTACCAAACATTAGCAGACCGGAGTTCCGCTGTGGCGACCCCTAACCAGGATAAGCTGAAAGACACAACAAGACACAACAAGTTTTTAAAGGTATAAAACTACTATTCCTTCCCTTTGGAAAGTCTCCCATATCATTCCACTTCACAAAGGAGGAAATAGTAATGAACTTTCTAACTTCCGCCCAATAGCCTTACTATCACCTCTAGCAAACATTTTGGAACGTTGTATACACCATCAACTTTTGAATCATCTTCTACATAATAACCTACTATCAGACTCCCAACATGGTTTTAGACCTTTCCATAGCACTTCCACAGCTCTTCCCTCCTTTACTGATTCCATCAACAAAAATCGCAATAACAACCTATTCTCTTCTGCTTTATTTCTCGACCTCTCTAAAGCCTTTGATATGGTGAACCATCACCTTCTGTTAGACACATTGAAATCTCTTTCTCTTGACTCTCTAGCATTGCGCTGGTTTAACTCCTATTTGAAAGATAGAAAGCAAGCAGTCCTTTGGGAAAGCCATTTATCCTCTCAGCTCTTAATTACCATCGGGGTCCCCCAAGGATCCATCTTAGGTCCCCTTCTTTTCTCCTTATTTATAAATAACCTGTCTACTTCCCTCCCAACATCCACATGCATTCAGTATGCAGATGATTCAACTCTCATCTGTACTGCTGAATCTCCAGCTGAACTTCATTCATCCACCCAAAAAGTCTTTATAGCAGCAGAAAATTGGTTCCAACATATCTGTCTCCTCCTTAATCCCAAAAAAAACAAATTACTACTCTTTTCTCCAACCCTTAAAACTGCTCCTTTTTCCTTTTCTATTGTCTCTAACAATGGCACCATCATGACACCTGACTGTTCCACCAAACTACTAGGGTTTACAATAGATAATCAACTTAACTTTGATACCCACATTAACCTAACCTGCAAAACTGTTAATAAAAAGATAGGTGCCCTCTATATACTTAAACCCTTTCTGACAGCAGCTACCAGGGTGTCTCTAGCTCAAACTCATCTCACCTCTACATTAATGTATGCCTCTCCATCTTTTATCAACCTATCGAAATCTAACCTTCAGAAACTAACCACATCCTACCATAGCATTACCAGGTTTGCCACAGGCTCCCCATTTCGTACCCATCATTGTGTTAATCTCAAAAAACTTGGCTGGCTGGAACTTCAAAATCTTATTCTTCTACATCAATTAGTTATCACCCAAAAAATTCTCTATTTCCCTACTAATACACCCATACTCAACAACCTTCTTTCCCCATACAGGAATCTTACTTCCCTTCGCTCAGCTAACAAACTGTTAGTAGCTTCTCCCAAATCACACAATAAATCTGGTGACTCCTTGTTCACAAATGTTATTGGTTCACACTGGAATAAACTTCCCACTGAGCTGACTTCTTTAGTCTCATCACAACTTTTTAAGAAACAATTAAAGAAATACTTTAAATCTCACTGGCTTTGCCCTTGCTCAAATCCTGACTGACCCCAGCATGTAACTTCCATTATAGTTCTGTCCTTAGCCTATTGCTATACATCCATTCTTTACCACTATCTCTCTCATTATTCCTACTCCTCCTTTGCAGCTTACCTGGCATCCACTTGGATATTACTATTTCTATAATGTCACTTTCTCATTTACAGTACATATATTACTGCAAACTGTTATCTCACCTTCTATTTGAACCCTTGTATTTGCTTCCTTCTGTATAAGTCTAGGCATTAAATCTGTTTGCTCTGGCAAAAAATGTTGATTATATCTGTAAATATTGTTAATAATGTATTAGACTCGATGTTTGTTTACTTTTTTTTCTTTTCTTTCCAAATCCCGCTTCTCTAAAGAGTATGGGATTGGGGATCCTCGTGACATTTTTTTCTGGGTTTTTTTTCTGTTTAAACTGATACTGTTCTGTAAATTGTTACTTTTAGATTAGTTCTGTAGTTACTTACATGCTAGTCTCTTACTGTGCTGTTTTATGTACTAGTATATAGTGGAGCTTTTCTCCTCGGGCCTCTGCTGAAAATGGACATGTATCCAGCCAGACTAGCCTGATCAACAAATGTAAAATAAAAATAAATAAATAAACCTGTATGTATATGTAATTGTTATTGTTCTTGGGGGTATGATTTGGAAGCATTACTTTTAAAAGGCTGAACTGTGTGTATAGAAGTTTTGTTTATTTCTGGTGGAGGGCAGTGAAATATAAATTTAGTGTGATGAATTTCTATTGTAGCTTTTTCTGGATATTTTCTTTTTGCAGATAGAAAATGTTCGAGTATAGTTTGCACTTTTTTGTGTGGAAATGTGTGCAATTTAATACTGTTTTCAGGAAGTTAAGATGTACTGTTTGGGTAATTTTTCCTGTTAGTTCTTGCAAATCAATGTGTATGTGGTACAAGTCTACCTTTTCAGGGGGAATGTTAACAGTTAATGTAGTGCATTTATTATTCTAGTAGGTTCATGTTGCCAACTTACCAAAGCTGTTTCAAGATTGTTTTCATTTATACTTGTAAATGTGTGCATTTAATTTTTTATGCATTTTTAATAAGGTTAAAATGTCCTGCTTTGCTTGTAATGTGAATATGGGTGTGCTGCTTTTACTTGGGCCTGTTTATTGCATTGTTGTGCTGGGTAAATTACTCTTAATTGCTATGCTTTGAGGTAAAAGGAGACCACGGAGTCTGCTGTACATTGTAGTTTATTTTACTTCTCTTGCAAGAAGTATTTTTAAAAGGCAAAATGTTTACGGACTTTTTTCCTGTTTATTTATTTATTTTTTTTTGTGGATGCATGCTCAGAATTTAATGCAGTGTATTTGAGATTGTGCTAAACCATGTCGTTGTTACATGGTAGTTTGCTTTTATAAGTAGCAAAGTTTGCATTTTGTGTTTTAGGGATGTCTTCAATAAACTTACAATGTACTGTTTTCATTATAATCTGATTGCGACCAGTGCTGCTGTTGGGCATGTTCATTAATAAATCATTGCGCTGTGTAAATTAGTGCCATACATTTCTTTTAACTGCTGTGGTCAAAAGCTAAATCAGGTCTATGGTATCCGCTGTGCATTCTCATTAATTTTAGTGTTTTTTTTGATTCAGTGAAAATGTGGTTAACTTTTTTTTCTTGAGGGGTGGGGCATGTTCGGTGGTAAAAATAATGCATTTCATTTTCTACGAGCTGTTTTAATGTTAGATGTGAAGTTGTTAAATCTCGCCGTTTATTCTCACTGATGGGGTTCAGAGCCAATCCTCGGCTCCGACATGGCCGATAGCACAGCTCAAGGTTTAGCAATAGCTCGAGATCAAGCCCCTTATCCCATGATGCATTGCTGGAATTACCTCAGATCTAGTTTGCTGAGGCACAGATCTCTTGGTCTCCAGCATTGCTCAAGTCTGTTTTCTACAAATTAGCAAGTTTTACAATTTTTTTTCTAATATTCTTATAGTTTTAGGTGTTAGAATGTTATTTAGAGTGTTAGCCCCTTCCATATAATATTAGTTATTCTGGCCATTTTTTTTTGTGTTAGTGGCCTCTTCAGCTAGTTTTGGCTTTGGCCTTTAGTGGATTAGAGTAGTCTATTGTTAGTGATATATATATATATATATATATATATATATATATATATATATATATATATATATATATATATATATATATTTATGTCTATTTAGTGTCAGCTCTTTGGGCATTGTTTAAGTGTGTGTTAAACTTTTTCTATTTCTTGTTAGTTGTGATATAGTTGTGGATACAAACATTATGTCTGAAGGGAAAGAAAAACCTGCCAAGTCTGGCTTCAAGAAATTTCCAGACTGTGGACAAAAGATGTCAGTCACTGATGGGCACGTTCAGTGTGTATATTGTTTGGGAGCGGTGCACCTACAAGAATCTTGCAGCATTTGCCATTCTTTTTCATCCAGGGTATTGATAGAAAGGAAGAGAAAATTGGTAGATCGAGGCTTGCTAAAGCACCCCTTTTCTGAAGCACTGAGTGACCAAGATGGTGCCAGCAAGTCCTCAAAGTCTTCAAAATCCTCAGCAGATTCTAAGGGATCTAAGAAGGATAAAATAATAGAGGATTCAGGGCCATCAGTTCCACTGGCCTCGGAACTGAGTGTCCCTTCCTGTCAGAGCCGGCTCACAGCCTTGTAGCCGGTCTCTGAGACTCCATCATCTCCCCAGAGTGTTCACCAAATGCATGGCAGTGGTCACGGCTCACCTGAGGCATCTAAGATTCCAGGTGTTTCCATACCTGGACGATTGGCTCCTTACCTCCACCACCAGATATCAACTGATTCAGGCAACCAAATCCACTCTGACATTCTGCAGCCAATTAGGCATTACTGTCAACTTTGAAAAGTCTGCCTTGTCGCCATCGCAGTATATCATCTTTACAGGAACAGAGTTAGATACCTCAGCCACCACTCTACATCTTCCAGCCGAAAGGGTCTCACTGCTTCGCCAGCACATTGCCTCATTGGTTTCAAAGAACAGAGCTCCAGCCACAGAGGTCTTGAAAGTATTAGGTTTGATGGCAGCAGCAATATTAGCCATTCCTCTCGCAAGGCTGCATATGCCAGTTCTTCAATGGCTTCTATTCACCCAATGGTCTTACCAGGAATTGCCAATGAACCATATTATCCTCATCACAAACTCATGCAAGAGGGACCTTCAGTGGTGGTTGACGTCTCTTCATGTCACAATGGGATGACCCTTTGTGCCCTCCCCAGTAGCCACTGTGACCACGGACGCTTCCCTGATAGAGTGGGGGGGGGGCATTTTCAGGGAAAGACGTCCAAGGCACATGGAGGGATCAAGAGTCACATCTGCATATCAATGTTCTAGAGATGAGAGCAGTACTTCTGGCATTGCAGTATTTTCAGGACTCTCTTCCACTAGGGAAGATTGCAATTCAGACAGACAACATGTCAGTGGTCTGGTACTTGAACAAACAGGGCGGAACCAAGTTTTACCCCCTTTGTCGAGAAGCCCTCAGAGTATGGAAATGGGCTGTGTCATCCCAGTGTTTTCTGTTAGCAACACACATCCCGGGGAAATCCAACGTAATAGCTGACAGGCTGAGCAGGGCAATTTTGTTGCCTTTCGAGTGGTCTCTCTAACAAGACATTGTGGACAGGAATTTCCGCAAATGGGGCCAGCCTTGCTGCGACCTTTTTGCCAGTCATATCAATACCAAATGCAGAAGCTACTTTGTCCTGATACCACCTCCGGGACATCCCCCGAGAGACGCACTCATACACGATTGGCCTCCGGGTCTCCTATATGCATTTCCTCCAATCCCATTGATACCCAGATTTTTACAGAAAGTGAAGTTGCTGGGAAGGACTGTCAGTCTTATAGCCCCCCCCCCCCATTGGCCTCGACAGATTTGGTTTCCCTTTCTTCACCACCACCTGCTGGAGGATCCGTGGATCCTGGACCCAGTTCCAGATCTGCTGACACACCCATCAGGGGACCTTCATCCTTTACTGCAGTCACTGAAGCTAACTGCTTGGCTGATCCAGTTCCCCACATAGCCAGCCTTCATTCCCTGTCATACAACACAAGACAAATTCTATTGTCTTCCCATAAGCCTTCCACCAGAAAATTATATTGCAGTAAGTGGAAGAGGTTCTCCATTTGGGCCGGCAAACAAAAAAATGTATCCTTTTCAAGCTCCTTTGTCGTCCATTCTAGATTTTTTGATTATGATTTTCAAGGAGGGAGCAGCAGCTGCTACAGTTCGGGTTCAGTTAGCTGCTATATCCAATTTCCATCTTGGAATTGATGGTTTAAATATTATGGCCCATAAGTTATCTAAGGCTTTTCTCAAAAGTACTTTTCACATGAGTCCCCCATTGAAGTCTCCTTATTCTCCTTGGAGTCTGAATTTTATGCTATCTCAAATAATTCTTCCCCCCTTTGAACCAGCATCATCTTGTGATCTCAAATTTCTGTCCTGGAAAACTATTTTTCTAGTGGCCATTACTTCTGCCCACAGAGTGCCAGAACTTCAAGCATTATCTATCAGACCTTCTTATATGATTTTCCATACTGATAGAGTATCTCTCAGAACAAACCCCTCCTTTTTGCCTAAAGTCTATTCTGAGTCTAATATCAATCAGGTCATTGAGTTGCCAGTCTTTTTTCCCAACCATCAAAACAAATTAGAATACATGCTGCACAAACTTGACGTGCACAGACAGCAAAGATTTTATCTTGATATAACTAAGGATATTAGGAAATCAGATCAACTTTTTGTATCCTTTTCGGAGGCCAGAAAAGGTAGACCAGTGGCTAAAACAACCCTTTCAAAATGGTTATCAGATTGTATCTCATTTCTTCATGCAACTGCTAACATACCCTTGCCACACAAAGTAAAGGCTCATTCAACCAGAGCCATTTCTACGTCTTCTGCTTTTCAAGCCAAATTGCCCCTTGATAACATTTGCGCTGCATCCACTTGGTCTAAGCCTCATACTTTTATCACTCATTGCAAAGTGGATAAGGCCTCCAGGGACAGGGCTTCTTTTGGTTCTACGATCCTGAAAAATGTACTCCCATGAGCCACCCAGGATTGCAGGTGCTAGGGACACTACCCATCAGTGAGAATAAATGGCGAGATTTAACAACTTCACATAAAGAAGTTATGTACTTACCATAACGTTCCATGTGAGTTGTTTATCTCGCCTTTATTCTCACGTCCCTCCCTCCATCCCCCACCTGGCTGACATTTGACTCAGAGGCTGGTATCATCCTGGTTGTTCAATTCTTCTTATTTTTTTTTCCTTTCTGGGAGAGTGGACATCTTCCAGTACATGAAGCAAACAAGATCTGAGGTAATTCCAGCAGTGCATCATGGGATAAGGGGCTTAGTCTCGAGCTATTGCTAAACCTTGAGCTGTGCTATCAGCCGTGTCGGAGCCGAGGATCGGCACCAAACCCCATCAGTGAGAATAAAGGCGAGATAAACAACTCACATGGACCATTATGGTAAGTACATAACTTCTTTTTTCAATGGCCAAATTACCCCCTACAGTACCTCATTTACTATTTGACCTGTTTCAAACTGCAATTTTAACTCTTTTCTGCTCCATTCCTCAGTTCTTTTGCATGCCAATGTTTTTGAGCCAGTTCTTTTGAGTGCCAATGTTTTTCAAGCCAGTTTTTTCAAGTGCCAATGTTTTTCAAGCCAGTTTTTTCGAGTGCCACTGTTTTTCAAGCCATTTTTTCAAGTGCCACTGTTTTTCAAGTCATTTTTTTCGAGTGCCACTGTTTTTTAAGCCAGTTTTTTCACATGCCAATATTTTTCAAGCCAGTTCTTTCAAGTGCCAATGTTTTTCAAGCCAGTTCTTTCACATGCCAGTGTTTTTCAAGCCAGTTCTTTCACATGCCAATGTTTTTCAAGCCAGTTCTTTTGCATGCCAATGTTTTTCAAGCCAGTTAATTCGCATGCCGATGTTTTTTGAGCCAGTTCTTTTGCGTGCCAATGTTTTTTGAGCCAGTTGTTTTGCGTGCCAATGTTTTTCAAGTCAATTCTTTTGCGTGCCAATGTTTTTCGAGGCAGTTCTTTTGTGTGCCAATGTTTTTTGAGCCAGTTCATTTGTGCTGTGCACCAGTATGTTACTGCACCCTACTAACACAGTTTTGGTAAATATGTTGCATATCAGGTAAGTACAGATTCAAGCATGAGGAGAGCAGCAGCTTCATCACAGTCAACCAACAACAAGAGAATGTGCAAGTGGCAGGATGTTTGGAAAACAATTCGACTGGATCGAGAGATGCAGTGATGTCAAAGCATTCTGCAGGTACTATAAGAGAGATTTTCTAGTGACCCACAGTGGTAGAAACAATGTCGCACAACATGAGGCAACTGAACAACATAAGACTGCTATTCTTCAAGCTAAATCCAGTCACCTGATGACAAAGTGGGCAAGGAACACAAACCTTGAAGGACCAGAACTTAGGATCATTGCAGCAGAAGCCTCTGAGGTGCTCCATGTTGTTAAGCACAATATTTCCTATAACAGCTTGGACTGTGCAGTAAAGTTGGCCAGCCAGTTGTACAGTGACTCGGACACTGCAAAGAAACTATCTTGTGGAAGAACCAAGGCTGAAGCCATAGTCAAAAAAGTTTTGGGACCGCACTCATTGGAATGCCTCCTGCATGACCTTCAAAAACCAGGCACTTCATTTGCAATTTCATCAGATGCTTCCAATAAGGGGAACATAAAATTATTTCCACTTGTTGTGAGCTATTTTTCTAAAGAAGAAGGAGTGGTGAATGGCCTTTTGGACTTCTATGAAGACCCTGATGAATCTGCACAGGCTATTTAACAGCAAATTTCCAACATTATGGAAAGGCACTCCTTGCCCTGGAACAGCATTTCAGCTTATGGGGCTGATAATGCCAGTGTGAACTATGGGAAGAAATCTGGTGTGTATACCAGATTAAAAGAAAAATACCCATCACTCCAGAAGGCTAACTGTGTTGCCCACATCATTCACAATGCAGCCAAAAAAGCTGCAGCACAACTACCGTACGACGTGGAAGTATTTGTAATGAAACTTTTCAGCCACTTCTCGGGTTCTGCCACAAGGACCAGAGACTTGAAAGATGACTTTGAGTTTTGTGGCATGGAATTTGAGAGTCTGTTAAGACATTTGCCAACAAAGTGGCTGTCACTACTCCCAGCCATTGAAAGAGTAGTGAAAAATCTCCCAGTGATCCAGTCCTATTTCCTCCCAGGGAGAAGAGGAGACCCCACGGGCAGATATGGCAGTACTTTTCAGCTAATGAGCATGGTGAGAATGAATTGCCTACGCTGCCCCAGTACTATTTGCACTTTCTCTGTGCTGTTCTTGTTGATTTTAATAAACATATAAGTACATTAGAAAAATCAGCACTTACTGCCATGGAAACTTTTTGTGTAATGGTCTCTCTGAAGCAAAAACTGCAGGCAAGAGCTGAAGATGCTTTCTTTGGAGGGAAACTTAGGGCACTTATGAGCACATTAGACAACACTTCTGCTAACAAACTGAAAAGAGACTTCATTGTGTTCTTGGAGACAGCAGTGAAGTACCTGGAACAGTGGTTTGATTATACTGAAAGCAACTACTTGTTTACACTGTCTAAAGTATCTCTAAATGAGCCCTCTGCTTTCAGTGACTTACTTTATGTGACCACTGCCCTGAGTCTGCAGGATATAGATGAAGACTAACTTTTTAGGGACTACTTGGCAATTAGGCCCTTTCTCGAACAGTTATGTAACACAAGCTTGACCCCAGGAGAGAAGTGGCTGAAGCTTTTCAAAGAAGGGCCTGAACTGACTACACTACATCCGGTAATTGCTAGGGTTTTATCTATACCGACCTCAAACGCATTTGCAGAAAGAGTTTTTTTTTTTTTGGAGAAAGGTGAATGGACAGATGTGCGAAACCAATGTAGTGTGGACTTAAAAGCCGAACTAATGATGACTGTAAATTACCAGATTAAATGTTGTAAAAACAGAAGTCGGTAGCCAAAACAGTCTTGCAAACCAGAAATAATCCTTAACGCAGTTTTATTGACAAAAATAAGTTAGCGTTTTCGCTTCTCTGCAAACGGAAGCTTCATCAGAGTAATCCAAATTGTTCAGTAAGGCGCCAAAACTTACTGAACATTTAAATAAACTATGCACAACAAATGTTGCATCACTTCCTGAGGGCGTAAACTGAATACATTGTAACAGGTATATGCATTTCGTAAAACAATGTGATTTAAATACATAAAATGTAAACAACTATCCACGCCTAAAAGTATGTACATCAGCCCATATCTTTACCTAAAATCGTTAAATGGCACATCAAAATATATGTATATACAAGTGAATATAAAATCTATTTATATGTACATATACAAGTTACAACAGTGGGGCTGTGTATTCTAAAAAAATACAAGGTACGCCTTTTCAATAGTTTTTACATAAGGCTCCTATTATAAGAACATAAAAGGAGTAGAAATAGGATGGATAGAATAAAATTAGAATAAATTTGATACCTAAGGTGCATATAGATAGAGGATTTTGTTTATATTAAACTATAATTTATGTTTAAAAATATATAAAAATATATTAATTATTTTATTTATTTACAAGTATATTAACCAATTACTAAACAGATATCAGTTGGATAACCCTGCAAAAATTTATTTTTATATGCTTAATAGAGATTCAATCTTAATAAAGATTAATAAAAATTTAAAATTTTAAAAATTTTACTGTCTGAGATATGCTCTGTATTTCAGAACAGGGGCAATATTACAGGCCTCATTCAAACCTGGAGGGTTAAAAGCATCTAATCTGAGTTGCCACTCCAATTCTCGATTTTCCAATAGCAGAGATGTGGGTCCGCCCCTAATAGATGGCATTATATTATCAATGCCCATAAATTGGAAACTGTGCCCCGGGTTTTTCATTACATGTTTAGCTAGGGCGTTTTCATTTTTACAATTTTTTATTGCATAATGATGTTGGTATATCCGTTCTCTAAATTTTCTGTCGGTTTTACCGACATAGAAACTGGGACAACAGACACAGAGTGCTACATAAATAACTGACTTAGTTTCACAGTTAATCTTAAAGTTAATATTGAATTTCATACCCCTTATACAAAAGGAATTCCCGGTGCGAATGGTCTTACACCATTTGCACAGTCCACAAGGTAAAGAACCTTTTAATCTACCAAACTGTTTTAACCCAGAATCAAACTGTAATAGCTCTTTGATGTTTGTTCCCCTCTTGTAAACTATGCAAGGTTTTTCCCCCAATTTCTCCCCCAAAAAAGGGTTATTGGAAATGAAAGACCAGTTTTTTTGAATAATTTCTGAAATTAGTTTAGAGTCACTATTATATGTAGTAATGAAACTCAAAGGTAATGATGTAAAATTATCTTTTATCACAACATTTTCAGAAAAACTCGTATCTGCTTATAAACAAAAGAGGGCAATTGTCAAAGGACAATTAGTGAGAGCCGTAAAAATGTGTAGTGATCTGAACGATTTTATAGCTGAGTGTTCTTTGTTAAAAACGATGTTTATTAATAGGGGCTACCCAGAAATACTTGTTGATGAGCTCATTGGGGAAGTAAAAAGTAAGAGAAGTGTTGGGTTTTATAAACCTTTGTTGTATGGTGATGTTTTGACCATTACTAATATATCCACTGGTATAGCAGATACGAGTTTTTCTGAAAATGTTGTGATAAAAGATAATTTTACATCGTTACCTTTGAGTTTCATTGCTACATATAATAGTGACTCTAAACTAATTTCAGAAATTATTCAAAAAAACTGATCTTTCATTTCCAATAACCCTTTTTTGGGGGAGAAATTGGGGGAAAAACCTTGCATAGTTTACAAGAGGGGAACAAACATCAAAGAGCTATTACAGTTTGATTCTGGGTTAAAACAGTTTGGTAGATTAAAAGGTTCTTTACCTTGTGGACTGTGCAAATGGTGTAAGACCATTTGCACCGGGAATTCCTTTTGTATAAGGGGTATGAAATTCAATATTAACTTTAAGATTAACTGTGAAACTAAGTCAGTTATTTATGTAGCACTCTGTGTCTGTTGTCCCAGTTTCTATGTCGGTAAAACCGACAGAAAATTTAGAGAACGGATATACCAACATCATTATGCAATAAAAAATTCTAAAAATGAAAACGCCCTAGCTAAACATATAATGAAAAACCCGGGGCACAGTTTCCAATTTATGGGCATTGATAATATAATGCCATCTATTAGGGGCAGACCCACATCTCTGCTATTGGAAAATCGAGAATTGGAGTGGCAACTCAGATTAGATGCTTTTAACCCTCCGGGTTTGAATGAGGCCTGTAATATTGCCCCTGTTCTGAAATACAGAGCATATCTCAGACAGTAAAATTTTTTAAATTTTTAATTTTTATTAATCTTTATTAAGATTGAATCTCTATTAAGCATATAAAAATACATTTTTGCAGGGTTATCCAACTGATATCTGTTTAGTAATTGGTTAATATACTTGTAAATAAATAAAATAATTAATATATTTTTATATATTTTTAAACATAAATTATAGTTTAATATAAATGAAATCCTCTATCTATATGCACCTTAGGTATCAAATTTATTCTAATTTTATTCTATCCATCCTATTTCTACTCCTTTTATGTTCTTATAATAGGAGCCTTATGTAAAAACTATTGAAAAGGCGTACCTTGTATTTTTTTAGAATACACAGCCCCACTGTTGTAACTTGTATATGTACATATAAATAGATTTTATATTCACTTGTATATACATATATTTTGATGTGCCATTTAACGATTTTAGGTAAAGATATGGGCTGATGTACATACTTTTAGGCGTGGATAGTTGTTTACATTTTATGTATTTAAATCACATTGTTTTACGAAATGCATACACCTGTTACAATGTATTCAGTTTACGCCCTCAGGAAGTGATGTAACATTTGTTGTGCATAGTTTATTTAAATGTTCAGTAAGTTTTGGCGCCTTACTGAACAATTTGGATTACTCTGATGAAGCTTCCGTTTGCAGAGAAGCGAAAACGCTAACTTATTTTTGTCAATAAAACTGCGTTAAGGATTATTTCTGGTTTGCAAGACTGTTTTGGCTACCGACTTCTGTTTTTACATTGTTGGTGTTGCTTGTGATATTAGATGAAATGTTGTGACTTTTACTCAAATATTGTTTCAAATCGGGCCCTTCTTCAAGCCATAAAATCAAATTCAAAATACACTTTAAAAAAAAGTGATTTAGTGTACTAGTGTGCAGTATAAAGTACTAGGGTGCAAGCTAAACACAAACTAAAGCACTACATCCTCTTTTTCTCCTTCTAAGCACTTGCTCCCTATTGGTTCTTTCTGATCAGCCAATAAGTAGTTCCCTATATTATTCAGGCATGCCCAAAGGTCAGTTTCGAGTTTACTCTCCAGTCCATCTGGTGAATCTGGGAATCTTGAGGCAATGTTACAACTGCCTTATGTATACAGACCATCCTGTCCGCCTCCCAACAAGCTCAAATATATGTGAGAGATGCAACTATATAGCCAAACTAGAGGCTAAGCTCTCTCAACCCAGTACTGGCACAGCCTGTCAGGAGGAGAAGGTAACCACACACACCACAAATCCAGTCTCACATAGACCTATCGCATCAGCAAACCAAACACATAAACACACAAAAACATACTCAGAGACTCTAAATAAAAATCTGCCTAAGCAGCAGAGACCTCCAAAGCAGACATCCAAGCAACACCTACCATGAAACAATATCCACATAGCACATAGCTCACAAAGTCAGTGTGCCACACAGTCACAGCCCTTAAGGCTAAACAACACACCTAATACACTTGTAATAGGTGACTCTATTGTCAGACACACTGACGTCCCACTCACCAGGCTGAACAAGGAGAAGGTCACTGTAAGCTGCCTGTCGGGTGCCAGGATCTGCCACATAACACAAGCACTCAGGTCACTCCAAAGCAAGTACAAATATGACTCCATCATTGTCCATGCTGGTGTGAATGACCTGAGACGTACCTCCCTGGACTACATGAAAAAAGACGTACAGGAGCTCTTTGATCATGTAACCCAGGCCGGTATGACCCTGACCTTGAGTAGCATCTTACCCTCACCAAGAATGATGCCACAGTATAAAGACAAAATGATCAATTTTAACAATTGGCTAAAGTATTGGTGTCATTCAAAGGGGATCCAGTGTCTGTCAGCCTGGGATGACATGCTCGACAAGCCACATTGCTTCGCTAGGGACAGCTTGCACCTGTCACCCCTGGGCTTTCAAATACTGGCAAAGGCTCTTGCCTCCCCCATAGCGCCTTTTTTAGGCAAGGTTCAAAAGACAAACCCACCCCCCCTAGACAACACAAAGAAAAAAAAACTAAGGGTAATGCTGCTCAACGCCAGAAGTCTAAACCTCAAGATGCACACACTCAAGACTCTCCTCAGTATGGAGAATATCGATATCTGTGCAGTAACAGAAACCTGGTTCAAGGCTCCCTAGAGCACCCCAGCACTAACAGGTTATACTTCATACCATGCTTTCCGGCCTCAAAACTCGGACCGAACCACAAAAGGAGGGAGGAGTATCCATATTTATCAAAGATACACACACCTCCAGGTTAGTGGCACTGCATGAAACATTGGAGACCATCCATGTGCAACTAACAGTAGGCAAAACTGCCTTTCAGTCTGTAGCCTGCTACAGACCACCCTCCCAAACACAGGAACCTCACTCGGCTTTCCTGAGAACACTGTAGAATATGAAGGTCTCTCCAAACACTATTATATTGGGTGACTTCAACTACCCAAACATCGATTGGGAAAAATACTCAAGCCCAAACACCCTCGCCCAACGGTTCCTAGAATTTATAAACTCAAATGCTATGGAACAACTGGTCACCACTCCCACAAGAGGGGGAAACATATTGGATCTGGTCATCACCAACATGGGGTCTCTATGTTCCAAACCAGAGGTATACCCCTCATTGGTAAGATCAGACCATAAACAAATCTCACTGGACATCCATATTCCGTCCCCACCCCTAGCCAAGGAAACCACGGTGAGGAACTTCTCAAAAGCAAACTTCACACTTCTCAAAACTGAGGTGAAATCCTTCAAAGCCTCCGGGCCAGTGGAAAATACGGCCCAAAATGCAGAATCCTTTACAAAAGCATTCTATGGACACCTACAGGAATGCATGGAGCATGCTATCTCAAATAAAACCAAGACTCACTCCTCCAAAGGCAAGAGACCTGTCTGGTGGACCCCGGCCATAAATAAGCTATACAACAGAAGGAGAAAGCTACTACATGACAGAGCAAAATCCCAAAAAGGGAAGGCGTCACTGATCAGTACTAGCAAGAAACTATGATCCCTCATAAAATCATCTAAGGCCAGCTTCGAAAGAAAAATTGCACAAGACACTAGAGATCATCACAAGGCCTTCTTTAGTTATATCAGAAACCTGGGAGGCAACTCCCAGATATGCCCTGAGTTAGTGCAAAATGACAAAAAATACACTGAACCCACAGACATTGCCAACATCCTGGCAGAAAGGTTCAGTGCAAACTTCTCCCCCCCTTCCCCCCAAAAGAGCAAATGTCTATCCCAACAGAGTGTAGCCTTCCTGAGATCACAGATGCACAGGTGAGAGCTGCCCTCTCCAAAGCAAAAAACACAGCATCAGTGGGACCAGACGGTGTCCCGGGCTGCGTCTTACACGAGCTCCAAGAAGAACTAAACCCTCATATAAAGTCACTGTTCAATCTCAGCCTTACTACATGATATGCACCCAAGGAATGGCATACAGCAACAGTGGTCCCACTCTACAAAGGTGGTGCCACAACAGACACCAGAAACTATCGCCCTATAAGCCTGACTAGCCTGGTCTGCAAAGCTATGGAGCGTATCATCATGGAAATCATAAACAAAGACATTGGGAACCTCCAGACACTGGATCCTACCCAATTCGGCTTTGTTAAGGGCAGATCTTGCCTCTTGAACCTGGTTGACTTCTGTGAAACAGTTACCAAAGCCATAGATGAAGGGAAGATAGTCCACACAGCCTACCTGGACCTCGCAAAAGCCTTCGACACAATACCCCACTCGGGCATCATAAATAAGCTCACCAGCTTAAATATCAACCCCTATGTTACAAGATGGGTTGCAAACTGGCTCAGGGATAGAACCCATATGGTCAGAATAGCAGGTGCCATCTCAGACTCTAAATCAGTTACAATTGGTGTCCCACAAGGCTCAGTCCTGGGACCTCTCTTGTTCGGTATATATTTCTCCGAGGTACAGGCTAACACGGGTGGACTATGGCTGACCAAGTTCGCAGATGACTGCAAACTGAGTGCTGTAATTGACTCTCCGGCTGACACAAGCATCCTCCAAAAGGGTCTCACAGAGACGGATAACTGGTGCCAGAGCCATGGCCTAAAGCTAAATGTCAAAAAGTGCATAGTCATCCCCTTTGGGAAAAAACAAAGTGCCCACAAATTACCACATAGGTGGTAATCCATTAAGTACGGAAGAAGTAATTAGGGACTTGGGGACCCAAGTAGATAGCAATCTCTCCTTTGACAATCACATTGCCAAAGTGGTTAGAAAGACCTTCTATATAGCCCACCTTATCACGAAAAGGTTCACATCTAGATCAAGAGAGGTCATTGTGCCCCTCTACTCATCACTTATCAGGCCCATAATTGAGTACAATGCCCCGTTTGGGATGTACCTTACCCAACACCTTCAGCAACTGGAAAGACCCCAAAATATCTCACCAAGAGGATCAAGGGGCTCAAACAGATGCCCTATGCAGTTCGGCTAAAGAAACTCCAGCTCTACTTATTTGCGTACTGCCTACTCAGAGGCAATCTGTGTCTGACGTATAAAGCCATGTCCAACCCAGAATTAATGGACATGCTTCACCTCAGGAAATCCAAATCCCTTAGAGCTACACGCTCCAGGGACTTGAACCTCAGCACAGAAATAAATAGGACATGCTGGAGGGACAAATTCATATCCCAGAGGCTCCCCTCACTCTGGAACAAAATCCCAATCCATGTTAGGCAGAGCCCCTCACTGACCCTTTTCAAGAGAAATCTTGATGAGTGGATGGGAGATCATAAGTTTACCCCTGGGATCTCTTCTGTGTCCCTGCTTGACAGAGGTGCAGTAAACTAACCTTAAAAGGGCTACCTTCTGTGACCTACTATTCAGAGGCACAGTCAACTAATCTAAAAGGGTGGCGAAAGCCAAACACACTCTGGCTAGGCTTATAAATGCCCTAGGGCAGATAGCCTAGTATCAACCTATGAACCTATTTGTAAATTTGTGTTTTTCTTTGCTTTAGCTTTAATTTGCTAGTGTTTAGTATGTAGTACTAGGGTACAGTATGTAGTTTTATGTTTTTTCTTTGCTTTAGCTTTAATTGACAATAAAAAGTCTTAATTTTATACTCGGCTTGTATGTGGTATGTAGATTTTTTTTTTAAGTTTTCTTTCTGAATGGTCATGGTTGGTTTATGATTTTTTTTACTTTTTAAATAAGCAAGTGTCTGTTTAATGAGTAGTGTGTTTTTTATTCCTTTAAAGTTTATTTACTGTTACAACTGAGTAATGTGTTTTTTTGCAGTAATAGTTCACTTTATTTAATGGTTTGAGTTTTCAGTATGCTGTAATGTCACAGTGTTGTATCCATAACTGTAATACTGCATCTCCTTTAACACCTCTGGTGATGTCGTGGTGGGGGTGTGGCCAGTGTCATATTGGACACACACCCTGTCCTATTGGCCACACCCCCATGTCCCACTTTGGCTTTGTTAAAAGTTGGCAACCCTATGCTGGGGGTACCAAATGTCTACTTGAAATTTCAAGTGTGGCTACAATACACAAGCAAGGATGGTGAATGAAACCCAAAGCTATTAGCAGATGCAATTCAGAAGTTAAATGGTCAATGTGCTTGCTTGCACAGTCTGTCTATAGGCTTCAGTTAAACATGCAGTAATGTCATCAGGCCAAGCAAATTGAGAAAGAGGCTGTACAAGAATTGTACCAGTGAAATGTATAATTCAGCTCTCCTTTATTTTCCCATCAAACGTTTTATCTGTCTTACCATAGAGTACAACAAACCTGAAGGCCAAATAACAATGGTGTCAATATAGTCTAGCAAGAGGTAAATCAAATCCATGGCATCATAAAACACACACTGAAAACAATGCCTTAACATGTGGAGCTACATATATAATTTCACGGAAGCATGCACCCTCTAACATAAATCATAAAGACCATTCATAATGATATCTTTGAATATACACTGAACTTATAACTTAAGTTCCAATTTGCATAAAGCAAAGGTTACTACTGTCCCAATTTATGCAGGACAGCCCCTGTGTGGCAGTTACAGTTTGCAAAAAAACAAGGAATATGGCATAAGATCTGAGATATTAGGGCAAAACATGATGTGAAGTTGTTCAATCTCGCCGTTCATTCTTTACTGATGGGTTCGGAGCCGATCCCTCGGCTTCGATACGGCCAATTGCAAAGCTTGAGGTCTTCAAATAGCTCGAGGCCAAGTTCCTATCCCATGATGCACCTGGAGATACCTCAGATCTAGTTTGCCATTGCAATAGATCGGTGGTTCTGAAATTAGCTCAGGCCAGTATACTGTTTTTTTCTCCAATTCTTTAGTCAAAAATTTAGATAATAGCTGTATTTAGATAGTTTAGTTTACAAAGCTCTTATAGCTTTATTGTGTGTATCTTTGCTATTTAGTCCCTTGTGATAGACTTTTTAGTGGCCTCTTGTTTTAGGCCTAGTTTAAAAGTATTTGCTAGTTTAGAGTGTGCTTAGTAAGTGACTTTGTCACATTGCTCGATATATAAAAATTATTTAGTATGTAGAGTTTTTTCTATTGAGTAGCTTAGCCTTCAGTTGTTTAGGAAAGGCTTACATTTATAATTACTGTTACAATTTTTTTCATATGTGAACAGTAATTGTCTGTCTTGCATAGCTTATATTTAGAGTGTTATCTTAACAGCTACCTCCTTTTTTGCATAGTCTGCTCATATTTTTAGATAATTGTGTGAAAGTAAAGGCTTTTAATGTTTTATATATATATATATATATATATATATATATATATATATATGGTTTACTATCATAAGTGCGAACGGCACTCCTGCGACTGTCATATAGTCGAACATGGAAGGTCGTAATCGGTAATGTCGAAGGCAAAATAATCAATCTAGGAATGGTTTAACATGGGTCGAGGTAGGTGTTCAGTATTATTCCAAACTACAAACATGTCCCCTACCTCGACCCATGTTAAAACCATTCCTAGCTTGATTATTTTGCCTTCGACATTACCGATTATGACCTTCCATGTTTGAATATATGACAGTCGCAGGAGTGCCGTTCGCACTTATGATAGTAAACCATATATATATTGAATTGCATTTCTGCTGTGTGTGTGTCTGTGACTTAGCCTGATTTTAGGGCTTCTTGTAGTCAATTACTGCTAAGTAGTTTGTGTGACAGTAATTTTTTTTTCAATGGCTGACCAAGACAAGCACCCCAATTCTGGGTTCAAAATGTGCCCAAAGTGTGGCCAAAAGATGTCTGTTACAGAAAGCCACATTAATTGTGTTTACTGTCTAGGGGCTCTGCATTTGCAAGACAGTTGTTCCATTTGTCATTCCTTTTCCTCAAGGGTCCTGCAGGAAAGGAAGAGGAAACTCATCGATAGAGGCTTGTTGAAGCCTTCATTTCAGGAAGCTTTGAGTGACCAAGATGGATCCAGCAAGTCTTCAAAGTCTTCCAAGACATTGGACTCGAAGAAATCGAAAATGTCTTCAACTTTGGCTCCACTGCCTTCAGAGCCGACAGTCTTTACCTTTCAGAGCCGGTTCCCAGTCTTGGAACCGGTGTCTGAAGCACCTAAGAGCCCACTTCTCCAGTCAAGCCTGTTGGATCTGGATGTGGATTGTGTGGTGCAGAAGCTGTTATTGGCACCAGCCTTAGCAAAATGTTATCGATTTCGACCCAAGTGGCTTTGGAGCCAAAGACCCTTGCACCGACTCTAACTATTCCTCCACCGAGCCATGCTGGTCCTTCGGAGCCAGAGGAGGCAGACCTGATGTTAGTGGAACCCTCAGATCTGATGCCTCCCTCAGATGAGTATCTTTGGCTCCGTGCACTCTGATGTCCTCAGTGCCGATCTTGGACTCTAGAAACAGACACTCTCTGGTCGGGTCCGGGGAGGACAGTTGGACCGACTTACTTTGCCTCTCGAGGCTTCAGCTCGAATGAGCTTAGCTCCTGCCTCGGGCTCGGAGCCCACTGTCCCGGGGTGTCGACAGTTTCTTTCAATGCCATGAGGAGAATCATGTCTCCTAGGACATCCTCGACCTCAGGTCTGCCTTCCTCCTCACCTAATGTGCCTGTGTCTGTATCTGCCTCGCACATTCTGACCAAGCGTAGAGACCCAGAGCCTCAGGAAGCCCCATTGGGTGGCCCCTTCTCTTCCGAGACCTCACCAGAAGTTCCCAGTGATGAGGTTCCCAGGAAGAGATTGTGTAAGAGGAAACATCTAGACTCCCCCAGGAGTCTCTAACATCAGATACTGACTTAGATGAGTCAGAAGGGTCCCCATGGTCCCCTTCTGAGGATGTCTCATTCGCTGAGATACTCGAGATCCTTAGGCAGTTGGGTGACTGGCAGGCCAAAAGCCCTACTGAGGATGAGTCAGTCCTCGTGAAGGCTTTCGGGTCTCAACCCTCCACCTCTTGGGTGTCTCCGCCCTTCAATGAGCTGATGCAGCTGGTCTCACAAAGGGCGTGGGATTCTTCGGATACTATGGAGCCTGTCCCTAGAAGGCCTAATAAATTCATTTCTGCCCCGCTTGACAAAACATTTTTAACAAAAGGTGTTCTGGTTGATGCCATGGTGGTGGCAGCAGCCACCAAAAAAGAAATGTCTGAGACTTCCTTGTCTATCTATCCTCCTAACAGAGACTCCAGGATTATGGATAGATATGGGAAGAGCATGTTTAGTTCAGCGACCTTTGCTCTTCATTCGCTAAACTATTTAACCCATTTTGCTAGGTTACAAAGAGATCTTCTTAAGGCGCATGAGATACTCTTCAGGGTACAGTAGCTGCAGGAGCTTCCGACAAAGTTGCTGCCCAGCTTGTTACCATCAATTCTATTGTCAACTCTTCCATGCGCCTCATCTCTTATGCAGCTGATGGAACGAGTAGGGCAGCAGGTACAGGAATTGCTCTTAGAAGACATTCCTGGATACGCTTGTGTTCCTTCATGGAGCCCTTCAAGTCATCCTTCGTGAACACTCCCTTTGATGGCTCATCCCTTTTCAGGCCTAAAGTGAAGGAAACCTTAACCAGGTGTGAACAGGACGGAAAGACTCTGTCTCCTGTCGGGGTCCATTTTTCCACCTCTACCTGAGCCTACCCTAAAGGTCAAAGGGGAGGAAAAATGCGGCTCCAAAAAGCCCATGGAGCCTTTCAGCACAAACGTGGTGAACCCCCCTCCATGGGCCGAGGAGGGGGCAATAATGGAAGACGCCGCCCTTGCGTCCGCAAATACCAGGATGACAGAGATCACTTCTCTGGGAAGCCCTATCAGCCCTCCTGAGAGGAGGCCTGACAGTCCTGCTCTGGAGGCAGTCAGAGGTCGCTTATCTTTGTACCCAGATGCCTGGCTCAAAATAACAAAAGACAGCTGGGTACAAAGTATCATTTCCAGAGGATACTTCATTCCATTTGCCACACCCCCCCCCAATCAAAATCCCAGGCATTCCACTCAGTTGCAGGGAACAGGCAACAATAGAGGTCCAGACATTGCTAAGAAAAAGAGTCATCCAACCAGTCCCAGCAGACCAGACAGGATCCGGAACTTACTCAAGATTCTATTTGGTTCCAAAGAAGGCGATGGACTGGAGACCCATTTTGGACCTCAGCAAACTGAATCAATACGTAAAGAAAGAGAAGTTTCGAATGGTCACGCCTCAGTCTATACTTCCCTTCTTAGGGAAAGACAATTGGATGTGCTCGATAGATCTCAAGGATGCATACTACCACATAAAAATGGCCAGACCATCCAGGGATCACCTGCGCTTCCGGCTGGGAGCCAATCATTATCTGTTTTGAGCCCTGCCCTTTGGTCTCGCTACAGCCCCCAGAGTGTTCACCAAATGTATGACAGTGGTCATGGCTCACCTGAGACGTTTAGGATTCCAGGTGTTTCTGTACCTAGACGATTGGCTCCTTACTGCCACCACCAGGCATCAACTCATTCAGATCAGGGAGTCCACTCTGTCACTCTGTAATCATCTGGGCATTACAATCAACTTAGAAAAATCTGCCCAATCACCATCGCAGCATATCATTTTTATCGGGGCAGAGCTGGACACCACCACTACCACACTAAGGCTTCCAAAAGAAAGAGTCCTTCTTCTTCATCAGCGTATCAGCAGTCTGATATCAAAAAACAGAGCACCAGCATCGGACGTTCTGAAATTATTGGGCATGATGGCAGCAGCAATTCTAGCCATACCACTAGCTTGTATGCACATGCGGATACTACAATGGCTGTTGTTCACTCAATGGTCTTACCAAGAGCTTTCCATGTCTCACACTATAATGTTCACAAATTCCTGCAAAAAGGACCTTCAGTGGTGGTTGACCTCATTTCATGTCACGATAGGACACCCATTTGTGCTACCCCCCGCCGGCGGCCACAGTGACCACGAACACTTCCCTGATAGGGTGGGGGGGGTGTTTTCAGGGAAAGACAGCCCAAGGCACATGGACCGATCATGAGACACATCTACATCTACATATCAATGTCCCAGAGATGAGAGCGGTACGTCTGTCGTTGCAGTACTTTCAGGACTTTCTTCCTCTGGGTATGATTGCGATTCAGACAGACAACATGTCGGTGGTCTGATATTTGAACAAGCAAGGAGGAACCAGGTCTTACCCCCTGTGTCGAGAGGCCCTCAGAGTATGGCAGTGGGCTGCTTCCACCCAGTGCTTTCTGTTAGCAACGCACATCCCGGGGAAATCCAACATTTCTCCAACAGGGAGGGTGACCTAATGGTTTAGATGTTTGCCTTACAAACACATGGTGCAGAGTTTGAATCTCACAAGGGATAATTGGCTAGGCTTACAATGGCTTGCAAGGGCAGTTAGCCTAGTACTAACCTATCAACCTATGAACCTATGAACATGATAGCAGACAAGCTCAGCAGGGCCATCTTGTTGCCCCTCGAGTGGTCCCTCAAGAAAGAAATAGTAGACAAGATATTCCACAGGTGGGGCTAACCTTGCTGTGACCTTTTTGCCAGTCACATGAACATGAAATGCAGAAGCTACTTTGCCCTGATTCCCCGTCCAGCAGAAGCCCCAAGGGATGCACTCGTACACAATTGGCCTCCGCATCCCCTCTATGCATGTCCACCAATCCCGTTGATACCCAAGGTTCTACAGAAAACAAAATCTCTGGGAAGGACCATCATTCTAATAGCTCCCCATTGGCCTCATCAGATTTGGTTCCCCTTCCTGGGACTTCATCTTTTGGAGGATCCTTGGATTTTGGACCCAGTTCTGGACCTTCAGATGCACTCATCAGGGGATCTTCATCCCTCTCTGCAGTCCCTGAAGCTGACAGCTTGGCTGCTCCAGTTCCCGTCATAGCCAGGTTTCATAACCTCTCCTATGAGGCAAAACAGATCCTTTTGTCTTCTCATAAATCTTCTGCTAGGAAGCTATATCCTAGCAAATGGAAAAACACTTCCTATATATGGGCCTCTAAAAATAATATTGATCCTTACCCAAGCTCCTATGGCCTCCATTTTAGAGTTCTTAATTATGCTTTTTAACAAAGGAGCCACAGCAGTGACAGTTCTTGTTCAATTGGCTGCTATTTCTAATTTTCATCTTGGATTTGAAGGGTTGAATATCATGTCTCACAAGTTATCCAAAGCCTTTATCAAAGAGACTCTTCATATTAGACCAACTGTGAAATTTCCCTATTCTCCATGGAATCTAAATGTTATGCTTTCCTGGATAATTCTATCACCATTTGAACCAGCTGCCTCTTGTGACCTAAATTTTTTATCATGGAAGACCATTTTTCTGGTAGCTATTACTTCTGCCCGCAGAGTGTCAGAGCTTCAGGCTTTATCCATCAAGCTTCCTTATTTGATATTCCATGCTGACAGAGTCTCTCTTAGAACAAACCCCTCATTTTTGCCCAAAGTTTGCACTGAAACCAATCTTAACCAGATTAATGATTTGCCAGTCTTCTTCCCCAACCATTCAAACAATTTAGAGTATATGCTGCACAAGCTTGATGTTCACAGACAGCTCAGATTTTATTTGGATAGAACAAAACATTTCAGGAAATCAGATCCACTTTTTGTTTCATTCTTGGACTCCAGGAAAGGTAGACCAGTGGCTAAAACAACTCTGTCTAAATGGTTATCAGATTGTATCACCTTTGCCTATTCAGCTGCCAATATGCCTTTGCAACACAAGATTAAAGCTCACTCAACCAGAGCAATTTCTACTTCATCTTCTTTTTCTGCCAGGATTCCTGTTGATAACATTTGTGCAGCAGCCACTTGGTCAAAACCTCATACATTTATCACTCATTACAAAGTTGACAAGGCCTCCAGGGTTAGGACCTCCTTTGGATCCACGGTCCTGAGAAATATAATCCCATGAGCCACCCGAGATTGATGGTGCTTGGGACGATACCCATCAGTAAAGAATGAGCAGCAAGATTGAACAACATCACATAAAGAAGCTATGTACTTACCATAACGTTCCATGTGGGTTCATCTCGCCTTCATTCTTACGTCCCTCCCTCCAACCCCCTCCTGGGCTGATAGATGACTGAGATGCTGGATCCATCCTGGTTACTCAGTCCTTCTATACCTTTCTCTTGGGAGTGAAAGAATGACATATGGTATTATTATTATGTACAGCAAACAAGATCTGAGGTATCTCCGGGTGCATCATAGGATAGGGACTTGGCCTCGAGTTATTTGAAGACCTCGAGCTTTGCAATTGGCCATATCAGAGCCGAGGGATTGGCTCCGAAACCATCAGTAAAGAATGAAGGTGAGATGAGATGAACAACTCACATGGAACGTTATAGTAAGTACATAACTTCTTTTTTCCTTAGATTCCTGTTATAGTTGCATTAAACTGTTAACTTTGCACCTGAAACACTTTATTGTTATAGGATAAGTCAGAAACAACTGACATTCTACAGCACTGAGCTTTTAGGCAGGAAAAAAGTAAAGTCCAGTCCATTTTGCTGCTTGTAGAAATGGTTTATTCTGCAAAATATTACAGTTTCATAAAAAAGTCCTATCTTGATCACTTGATAAGGTGACAATCCTGTAGAAAACCATTACAACTGATGTTATCAATTCATTCATTTCTCAATGGATGGGTTTGGATCCGACTCTGCCATTACACTAGCTCATGGCTTCAGACATACTCTCGAGCTCCTTTCCTACCAAGAAGGCACTATCCCCAGATCTCGTTTGCTGTTTTTGCTGCTAGACGTGGCTGACTACAGCTCTCGAGTGAACTTAAGTGATGTTTCTTAAAAACTTTTTCTTTAATCACTAACTTTTAGTAAATATCTTTTTGTTTGATACTTTACTTTATACCATAAGACTTTTTGCTACCCTTATTCACTTTTATTATCCTTTATACACTTGCTAGTGTATTCTCAGTACCATTGTTGGTAGGCCTTTCCTACCCCTGTTTAGCTTTTCCCAATAAGGGTATTATATTCCTCTAGTTTCTTCTTTCTATTCTTAAAAAAAAAAAAGAAAAACTTGTGTTACCTTACTTTTTCTGGGGTTTTTTCTGATTACTATTGCTGGTTATAAGATTTCTCCTAGTGTTACTTCTAGTTACTGCTGTTGGGCATAACTATTTTACACATTATGTCTGAGAAAGGCTTTAAAAGTGTGAGAGATGTGGGAATAAAATACCCTGTTCATATGCCCATACTCTGTGTCTGCTGTTTAGGGCCAGACCATCTTAACCAAGATTGCGACATTTGCTGTGGTTTCAATCCACAAGCCTTATTTGAGAGGAAGAATAAACTAATCTTTCAGGGTTTTTTGCCAACTACATTCTGTGAAGCCAAAGCTGGAGTTCAGTTTCCAAAAATTAAAACTAAGAATCCTTCAAAAAGGTCTAGATCTTTGGATTCTTCTTCTACGTCCTTGAAGCCAAACAGAAAAAGAGAGAAATTGGACCCAAACTTCTCGTGATCTGACCATCCTCAGATCTGACCAAGTACCTGTTCAAGCCAACAACCTAGCCAGGGAACCTTGTTGGCTAGGCTTACTTAGGCCCTTGGGCCGATAGCCTAGTACCTACCTATGAACCTCGGATCCAAAAAAATGTACTTTGGATCAGAAGTCCCCAGATCCTAAACCATTACCTCACACTGTATAGTCATCCAGCATGGGTCTGGCCTCTTCCACGGTACCATCCCCTTTTTGGAGCAAAAAGACAGAAAAACTCTATCTGCAGTGACCATGCATTTTTAGACCCCTCAATTGACCTTTTCGAGGAATCAACAGGGAGGTCGAAAGATGTGGTTCAGGAAGTCTCAGGGTCCTTTCCAGGACACACATAAATGTAGTTTCCGCAGAGACAGAGGGGGGAGCAATAAAGGCATTCTTCTTCAGTGGTGTCCTCTCAATCCTTTAGAAGTCTCATGGAGGCACATATGGAAAGGATGATGAGAAGAGTCTTCATGTAACATTTTCAGAAGGGTGTCTTCACAGTTCCTACCCCCTCGGGTCATGACAACCATCCATCTGCTGCTCCACCAATAACAACTTCTCCATTGACCCAACTTCTAGTGTTAAAGTCCTTGGATCTTAGAGTTCTGGGCCCTTCTGTGTCAGATCCGAAGAGAGCATTGTGTTTGGATCCTACTGTTACTCTGAGTACATCGGCCCTGACATTTTCAGATACGGATGACTCCTGGAACCAAAGCTTCCAGGTCAGATTGAGGGGATAGGATCGACTCTGAGGTTTTCAAAGCTATCTTGTCCTCTCGGAACTTTGGTGTTGGATAGCTTGGCTTTGGCTTCCACCTCAGGTGGACAGCTCTCTGAACAGATGGAAGTGACGGGCCAGAAGCTCACTTTCTTGGCTCTATTGGCTTCCTTCTTCCCAGAGCTGTCTGCTTTTGAGGTTGGGAAGAGGGTTTTCTCTGATCCGGCCAGTCAAGTGTGTCCTTCCCCCTCGGATCCACCCTTGACATCTCAGCTGACTTTGATCCTCAGCATTCTACTTCACTGGGGCAGCCAGCCCAAAGATTCCAGACCATTCAGCCAGATAGTGTCATCTCTTCCGAAACTTCTCCAGATCATCCCACTGAAGAAGTCCCTAGGAAGAGAATGTACAAAAGGAGGCACTTGAACTCCCTCCAGGAGTCCATCATCGAAGATACTGACTTTGATGAGGGAGAAGGGTCTCCCAAATCATCACCTGACAATGTCTCATTTGGAGACATCCTTGAGATCCTTAAACAAAACGGTGGTTGGTCTGCCCAAAGCCCAACTCCTGAGGAGTCAGTATTTCTGGAAGCTTTCAAGACTGGCCCGTCTACCACCTGGGTCACTCCACTCACTGAAAAACGTATTGATTTGGTTTCTAAGCAAGCGTGGAAGGAACCTCATATGATTGAGCTGATCCCTAAGAGACCAGACAGGGTACTGGCTCCATCAGTAAAAAGAGAACATTGGAGTAACAGAGTAGCAGTTGATGCAATGGTTATGTTGGCAGCTACAAAGAAGGAACTACAGAGCAGAGTTCCTCTGTCAATTCCCTCAGTAGAGAATCTAGAGCACTGGAGAGATTTGGAAAGCGAGTTTATGCTTCAGTGACATTTGCTGTCCAATCGCCGAACTACTTGGCACACTTCAAGAGACTGCAAAGGGACTTGATTAAGGAACTTTCAAACTCCCTTTCAGGAGCCACTGCAGAGGCTCAAACTTCTGTGGCCTCATAGTTGGCTACCCTTCAAACTATTGCAAATTCATCCATGAAGCTCATCTCGCATGCTGCAGAAGCGCCTCAAGGGCTGTGTGTTCAGATACTTCCATCGGGAGACATGCCTGGATGCGCCTGTGTGATTTTGCAGAGCCCTTCACGTCATCTTTCATCAATGCTCCCTTTGACGATTCTTCTTTGTTTGGCCCCATGGTAAAAGGCACACTGTCCAGATATGAGAAAGATGGAAAGACCCTATCTGCAGTGGCTATGTGTTTTTAGACCCTCTCAAGTGACATTTTCCAGGAATCAATAGGGAGGTCAAAAGATGTGGTTCAGGAAGCCTCAGGGTCCTTTCCAGGACACACATAAATGTAGTTACCCCAGAGAGAGAGGGGGAGCAATAATGGGAGAAGATGCCCCCATGGCAGAGGAGGCCCACAAAACCGAGGGTCTAAAGATGCATTTTCTGGCAGACCCTTTCAGCGCTCCTGAAGGGAGGCCCGATTGCCTTCCTCTGGAGACAGTTGTGGGTCTCTTATATCTGTACCAGGAAGCCTGGCTGCACATAACAAAAGACAGTTGGGTGCAGAGAATCATTTCCAGAGGTTATATTATTCCCTTTTCCCTACCACCTCTGTTACCCAGGAAAATACCCAGTGTTCCACCCAATCAGAGAAAATCAGACTCTAGCAGTCAGTTCTAACACAAGGGCTCCAAAATTCCACATTTATTTCAAAAACCATTGTAAAACTTGTCAAAAACAAACTATTCAACATAACACTGAATGGTTGAGCACTTTCATCTTAATGAATTGACACCATCGGAACCATCAGTCAAAGTCATGCAGACCTTATAAATAACATTTTTCGCTCACACATCTTTTAAAAACAACCAGTGGTAGTTGTATGTAAAAAAAGACACACATACCAATACTTCTTCATTAATTGTAAGCATAAAATTATATAAAAATGAGCTTAAAAACTCATAAAGATACTTTACCTACCATTGGAGAATCAATCCCCAGCCTCCCGCATGGCAAGCAGGAATAATCACTACTGTACTAACTTTGAAACACACTAAAACACTAAGAATAGTGAAAGGATAAAATGTACAAGAATAACAAGTAATAATTAGATTTACAACTTGCTTGCTCATTTCTTAAATTCACTATGTAATGAAACATTTTCATTCAAGCCTGGTGGATGCGTAGCATCCAGCTTGAGCTGTCAATGCAGTTCCCTGATCAGTATTTTATTATGCCAATCACCCACATAGGCTGAAGCATCCAACTGCTCAATAACTGAAAAGGCAAAACCAGTAAAATCAGCACAGGTCCCAGAATGTTTGGCAAAAGCACTCTTACTATCAGCATGTTGAATACTATGTACATTATTCAAAGCATTGTCCATTTTGCCTATGTAAAACATGGAGCATCAGACACAATGTGCAAAATACGTTATTCGTTTGGATAAACAATTAAATCTACCATCTTTACCTTCCTTATTGATTTTCTGAAAAATCGGATCATTATAATCAGTCTTAATGAACTGGCATTGTTTACATCTACCACATTTCCTGGTGATGTTTGTAAATGCATCTATAGTGGTAGTGGGAGGCTTCTGCAGTAAATTCTTAACATTAAATTTGTTTCTGTACGTAAAGTAGGTGCTATATTGCTCAGTTTCCTAGTGTCATGACACTGAAAAATGTCCCAGTTCTTCCGAATAATGCCTTCTATATTTTTGACATCAACGGTATAATATAACACCATATTATGACTAGTGTCATGAGACACAGTGTAGCCACTGTCAAATTCCTGGCCACCACAAAGACCGCATTTTATAATAGGGGCATAGATGTCTTTCCTCTTTTCCCATATCTCATGATGAAGCTTGTTCAACAAATTGGTAGGATATACACATTCCTTAAACAGGTTTGGGGACATGATTTCCAGACATGGTAATATGACTTCAACAGAGGTAGATGTCTTGCAAGAGTTGATGGAAATGGTTTTAAATAACGTTTTAACCTTTAGTGGAGAATTTTTCATGCAAAAGCTAGGTGTGGCTATGGGGGCTGCATTGCAAACACAATGCTCCTAAAATGGGAGTTGGATATGGTTTTTAAAATGCCTTCCTTCGAAAAATGTGTTTGGTACTGCAGATACTTGGACAATTTGCTTATTATTTGGAAGGGCAATGATGAATAGTTTGCTGATTTTTTGAGAGCGTTGGAAGGACTTACAGACTTTTTACAGTTCACTTATACAGTGAACAAGGACAAGGTGAATTACTTAGACATTGAAATTTCACAGTCTTTTGTATGTGGATTTGAGACTAGAATTTACAGAAACCTACATTCTGTAATTCTTTCTTATTTTTTACAAATTGTCAGCCATTCCATCAAAAGAAAGGGATCGTGAAGAGTCAATTCATTAGAATTTCTAGATTGACGTGCAATGACAATGAATGTCTGAGAGAGTTTGATTTTCTTATGAACATGTTTAAGGAACCTGGATATCCTACCGATTTGTTGAACAAGGTTCATCATGAGATATGGGAAAAGGGGAAAAACATCTATGCCCGTATTATAAAATACAGTCTTTGAGGTGGCCAGGAATTTGTGACTACACTGTGTCTCATGACACTAGTCATAATACAGTGTTACATTACACCTTTGATGTCAAAAATATAGAAGGCATTATTTGGAAGAACTGGGACATTTTTCAGTGCCACAATGAAACTAGGAAATTGAGCAATATACTACCTAGTTATACATACAGAAACAAATTTAATATCAAGAATTTACTGCAGAAGCCTCTCATTACCACTATAGAGCCATTTACAAACATCACCAGAAAATGAGGTAGATTTTAAACAATGGCAGTTCATTGAGACTGATTATAATGATCCGATTTTTCAGACAATCAATAAGGAGGGTAAAGTTGGTAGATTTAATTGTTTACCAGAGAGAGTAGTGTATTTTACATGCTGTGTCCGATGCTCCATGTTTTACATAGGCAAAATGGACAATGCTTGGAATAAAATAATCTACCAACATGTATATAGTTGTCAACATGCTGATAGTAAGAGTGCCTTTGCCAAGCATTCTGGGACCTGTATTAATTTTACTGGTTTTGCCTTTTCAGTTATCGAGCTGGTAGATACTTCAGCCTATGTGGGAGATTGGCGTAATAAACTACTGATCAGGGAACTGCATTGACAGATCAAGCTGGATGCTACGCATTCCTGAGGCTTGAATGAAAATGTTTCATTACATAGTGAACTTAAGAAATGAGCAAGCAAGTTGTAAATCTAATTATTACTTGCTATTCTTGTACATTTTATCCTTTCACTATTCTTAGTGTTTGAGTGTGTTTCAAAGTTAGAACAGTGGTGATCATTCCTGCTTGCCATGTGGGAGATTGAGGTTCAATTCTCCTATGGTGGCTAAAGTATTTTTATGAGTTTTTAAGCTCATTTTTTATAACTTTATGCTTACAACTAATAGAGTATTGGTAGTGTGTCTTTTTTAGGGTCTATATTAGAACACCGAACTTTCAAAATTTCGAGTGTTCTAATATCGAACCCTAGTAATCCAAAATTTAAAACATCGAACATACAGAACAACAAATTTTTTCTTAGGGAAAAAAATTGCTGTTCCAAAACACATACACACAACACAAGCACACCAAACAAACAGCAATCCACACACATACACCTAAACTCTTACACCTAACCCTACACTAATCTATACATACACCACTAACTATCCACTTACCTTAACCCAAACCCTAACCCTAAGGTCCATCACTATCGCACAGTCACCTCACCCGCGCCCTAACCCTAACTCACCTACCCTGCCCTAACTCTCACATCCACACAATCGCACACTTACCTGACCCGCACCCTAACCCTAACTCACCTAACCCTCACGTACACACAATCGCGCACTTACCTGAACCAGACCCGTAACTTTCCACCACAGCGCTGAAAATACCGAAGCAACAGAAAGGGACAACCAAATTATTTCCCTAGGAAAAAATGGTTTTCTGTTCTTCGATATTTTCAGCGTTCGCCGAAAATGGGTCGATATTAGAACACTCAAAATTTTAAATGTTCGGTGTTCTAATATAGACCCCTTTTTTAAATACAACAGCTACCATTGGTTGTTTTTAAAGGATGTGTGAGTGAAAAATGTTACGTCTGCATGACTTTGACTGATGGTTCTGATGATGTCAATTCATTATGATGAAAGCACTCTACCGTTCAGTTTTATATTGAATAGCTTGTTTTTTGATAAGTTTTACAATGGTTTTTGAAATAAACATGGAATTTTGTAGCCCTTGTGCTGGAACTGACTGCTAGATTTTGTTTTTTTTTTTCTTGGATTTATTGTGTATTCAGTGCTTTGGCTTTTTTCGACTTGTACACCACCCAATCAGAGGGAAGCAGCAGCACTAGAAATCCAAAAGCTGCTAGAAAAAAAAGAGTCATCCTAGAGGTCCCTCCAGAGCAAACAGAATCCAGAACTTACTCAAGATTCTTTTTAGTGCCAAAGAAAACAAGGAACTGGAGAGCAATTTTAGATCTCAGTGTGTTGAACAAATTGGTTTGACACACCAAGATCTGGATCGTCTTGGTTCTGTCCATTCTGCCCTTTCTGAGGAAAGACGACTGGATCTGCTCAATAGACCTTCAGGATGTGTACTATCACATAAAAATGAGCAGACGATCCAGAAGATACTTAGGCTTCCAGCTAAGAACCAGTCCTTACCAGTTAAGAGCACTGCCCTTTGGCCTTACCACAGGGTGTTCACTAAGTGTATGACAGTGGTAGCAGCTCACTTGAGACTGCAGGGATTCCAGGTGTTTCCATACTTAGATAACTGGCTCATTACTGCACCGACCAGGCGTCAACTGGTACAAGCATGAGACCAAGTGTTGCAGACTTGTTCAAATCTTGGAATAACCATAAGTTGCAACAACTCACAATTATAACTACCTCAGACATTGGAATTCATAGGAGCAATGTTCAGCACATCTATGGTAGCATCTCTTCTTCTTTCGAAAGTACAAACAATAAGAAATCAGGTCAAGAAAATAATTTGTAGTACTAGAATTTCAACCTGATTGATTCTGTAAGCCCAGGGATCAAATCAGCAGCAATAATTTTAGTTCCCTTAGTAAGATATCGCATGAGAATTCTGCAATCGATGCTGCAAACACAATCATCAAGTCTCTCTCAACAGATGTCAACAAAGATTAGAATAACTCAGGTATGCAAATGGTATCTTTCCTGGTGGATGCAGTCTCAACAATTGTTGCAAGGTTGTCCTTTCATTCTTCCTCAACCCAAGGCCATAATGACCACAGACACTTCCCAGATTGGGTGGGGGGCATTTTCCTGGGGAAGACAGTCCAAGGCACTTGGCCCCCTGAAGAGGCCAACTTGCATATCAATGTTCTAGAAATGAGAGCGGTGCTCCTGGCGTTGCAAGCATTCCAAAACTCTCTCCATCTCACAACAATTGCTATCCAAATGGTCTTGTCTTTGGTTTGGTACTTCAACAAACAAGGGGAAACCGGATCTTACCCCCTGTGTCAAGAACCCCTGAGGGTATGGCAATGGCTGATATCTTTCAACCACATTCTAATTGCAATGCATATTCCGGGGAAGTCCAGTGTGATAGCAGACAAAGTGAGCAGGTCCACCTACTGCCTCACAAGTGGTCTCTCAACAACAAAATGACAGACATAATTTTCCTGTCAGTGGGGCCAACCTTGCTGCAATCTCTTTTCATCTCCCCTAAACAATAAGTGCAGCAGCTTCTTTGCCCTAATTCCCCCAATAGGGTAGTCACTGAGGGATGCTCTACTTCCCAGTTGGCCCCCTGGACTTCTGTACACTTATCCCCCTGATTCCTTTAATTCCCAAATTCCTTCAGAAGGCAGCCAGGTTGAAGAGAAAAGTCATCCTCAATGCACCTTACTGGCCTCGACAAATTTAGTTCCCCTTCATTTGGCCTCATCCTCTGTAAACATCTTGGATTTTGCATCCATTTCCAGGCCTTCAGCCTCACCCAACAGGCATGGTTCACCCGGACATCTTAAATTTCAAACTCACTGAATGGTTTCACCATTTCCATTAATAGCCAAGCAACCTATGCTCTCTTCACCTGTCCATTCAATACTGTTATCTTCCCATAAACCCTGTACGAGAAAACTCTACAGAAGCAAATGGAGAAGATTTATTTATTGGGCAGAGCAGAATCAGGTAGACCCCTTCTCAGCCCTGATTAATTCTGTTCTTGAATATTTGGCATGTTTATTTAATGAGGGGGCTAGTTCATTGACTATTAAAGTCCAACTCGCGGCCATATCGAACTTTCATGTGAGATTTCAGAATTCCTCCCTGGCTTCCACTAAATTATGCAAAGCCTTTTTAAAAGGTACTCTTCTACTTAGACCTCCTTATAAAAATCCTGTACCACCATGGAATTTAAATTTGGTACTGCAAGTCTTAATCCATTCACCCTTTGAACCTGCAGCTAAATGTGATTTAAACTTTTTGACCTGGAAGACTTGTCTTTTTAGTTGCAATTACATGTGCTAGAAGAATTTCAGAACGTTAGGCATGATCTTCTAAGTCCCTGTACTTCATTTTCCACAAGGATCGAGTCATCTTACATACCAATGCCTCCTTCCTACCAAAGGTGGTGTCAGAATAACCTTAACCAGGCCATTAACCTGCCAGTATTCTTCCCAGACTTTACAAATAAAGGACAATATATGCTGCACTTACTGGATGTTCATAGACAATTATGTTTCTACCTGCACAAAACAAAAGAAATTAGAAAGAAAGACGAGCTGAGGTATACTCATGTCAGTACTCTCGAAGGTGCTCCAGCCTCCTCCTTTGCAGCTGTGCTTCTCTGCAATTGCTTCAAGGGCTGTGAAAAAAGAAATGGGAGTGTTTTAGATAGTGGTGGATATGCTGTAATCACAGCCTCCCATTGTCCCACAAGGTTAGGATTGCATATGATAAGGTAAGTGTAGTGTTGACATGCAGGAGATCCCTGTGGCATCATTTAGTGCCTGGCCCAAACTATTCCCTAGCTCTGTTTTGTATTGAGGGCCTTCATAGCCCTCTTCCATGTGAATCTGCCTATAATGTTGATGTAATAGGTGGGGGAATATCTTATATTCCTCCACACACCAGCTTTGTACATGAAAAGCACCATTGCCACCACCCTCAGATGTCATTATTCAGCATGTGAGAAACTGAAGAGAAAAAAGGTAGGAAATTCATAGTTACATCAGTTTTCAGGTGTGACAATTGTTACACAATAGTAGGCAGTTCATTTGCAAAGCCCATGGCAAGGTAGCCTAATATAGATTCATAGGCAAGTATGAGGTTATCTGCTCATGTGGATCATTTTAAGCCTTGACAATTTCCCTTTTTTGTTCTTGAAATGACCTATCCCATTTGGTTATGGATTGGCCTTACCCATCCCATGGTTGATAATTATATATTAACCTTAGTGAGAATAACTGAGATTATACCATAGATGATTTGAGTGGACCCATGCATGGAATAAAGCATTTAGAAGCTGCCTCTGTAAATTAGTAGTAAATTATCTGTTTCCCATCAATAGATCAAAGTTGCGCTTGAATATGGACAAGGATGAGCTTTGTTTTATGTGGATGGGGAGTCTTTTCCACAGCAGCTCTGTTTTCTGCAACATATACCTGTCCCTCCAAACTGTTCTGTTGATGTATATTCGATATATGGCAATATCTGAGTATGGCAGTTTGAGATGTCAAACATGGCAGCCCAGTTTGTATATATTTGCTGCAAGTGAACTGTGCATTAGAATGACTCCACTTCCAGTCCATGTTCTGTGGAATTATATGCATCTCCAGGGCCGCAAGCTCAACTGTGCACCTGTAGTGCAGCCTGCAGGGGGCCTAGGTATGTGTAGACCTTAGCACAGAGTTTGGCCATTCTGCACAATGTGGACATTGAATAATTCAGAAACACTGTTGCATTGTGCCTTCATTTGCATATTTATCATGCCCAAACTCCCATAATCTGAAGTAGTTTACTTCATTTGGTCTTCAACCTGCGGAGATACGGATCCGTATTGGATCCGAGCCAGCAACATTACTAGCATCTGCTCTGAGCTCCAAGCTCCTCCCCTTACCCATAATACACCTCCACTACCTTCCAACCCCCAGATCCCGTTTGCTGTGAATAGCTTATGCATCACGATCTCCTGAGCTCCAGGTTTTCAAGTGGGAAAAAAAACTTTAAAAATATCTCTTTTTTCTTTAAAAATCTTTAAACAGTGATAGAGTATGTTCCCCTTTTCCTCCCCTCACTTGGTGCATCGAGTTTATAGTCTTTTAGTGTAGTTAGCTTAGTTAGGTAGTTGTGTGGATTTTTTTGCTTCCCCTCCCCCCTCAGTATTTTCTGTGTGTGAATGTGGTGAGTGGGTGCTCTCAGAAAAAAAGAAAATAACATTTTCTTTTAATTTTTTCTTTCTTCTGACAGTATGGCTGACAAGCATTTTTTCAAAAGATGCACTGAGTGTGGCCATAAGTTATCCCCTGCGGATGGCCACACCCTGTGTGTTATGTGCTTGGGCGTGGCCCATCTGAGCGTAGACTGCACAATATGTGTGGGGTTCAACCCATATGCCATTAAAGAAAGGAAGGCCAAGTTGGCCCTGAAAGGCCTTTGTTGGGCCAAGTTCCCACCCTCGGAGCTCCGTCCACTTTGGGCATGGCTCCGATTCTCTCATCAGACCCAGGGAGACCAGCCTCCTTATTGGTTTCTCAGGAGTTTCTCTCTCCTTCGGCATTCCACATGGTAGAAAGGGTTCTCTCTAATGGATCAGAACCCCTGACTGCCCCCTTGGACTCCACCCATACCCCCTCAGCTCTTTCTACGGTCCCTATCATTTTATCAGAGGGACAGCCCATGCTCGAGGAGCCCCAAACGGTTCACCCTGAGGAACAAGTGGCTTGTGAGTTCCCCCCGGAGAGCCCCACTGGAGAAGTGCCTCACAAGTATACATGCAAGAGGAGGCACTTGGACTCCCCCGAGTCCCTCACTGAGGATACGGACTTGGATGATGGAGAAGGTTCCCCTAGGTCATCTCCTGAGGATGTCTCCTTTGGAGACATCATGGAAATCCTGCGACAATGGGAAGGTTGGTCTGCCCCCAAACTTTCTTCTGACGAGTCCGTGTTCCTGGAGGCTTTCAGCACGGGCCCATCTACTTCCTGGTTGTCCCCTCCCATGGATCCTTTGGTGGATTTGGTCACCTCGTGGGCATGGAAGGAGCCAGACACCATGGAACTAATTCTAAAAAGACCTGACAAAATTTTAAGTACCTCCACAGACAGACCAGCATGGAACAAGGGCTTCCCCTTAGACGCTATGGTGGTAGCAGCAGCCACAAAGAAGGAACTTGCCCAAGAGAGTTCCTCGTTTCATCCTCCTGACTAAGAGTCGTGGATGATGGACTGCCTAGGGAAGTGGGTTTATGCTTCAGCTACCTTTTCCATTAGGGCACTGAACTACCTGGCCCATGTCACCAGACAACAACACGACCTAGTAAAGGAGCTGGAGGAGTCTCCCCCTAAGTCCATGTCACAGGAGGACAGGGCCTCATTCTCCATGAGGATGGCCACTTTGAAAGCAGTCTCCAACACATCCATGCAACTCCTTTCATATGCTACGGAAGGAGCGGCTAAGGCAGCTGGGTCCAGCGTGTCCATGAGGCACAATGCCTGTCTCAGCGTATGTCAATTTTTGGAACCTTTCAAGGTGTACATTGCCAATGCCCCTTATAACGGCTCTACTCTAGAGACATTAGTCCAGAGTGAGAAGGATGGGAAGACACTGTCTGCCATCGGGATCCACTTCTCGAACCCTCAAATCTCCTTTTCCCAGAACCAGAGTGGGCAAAAGAAGATGTGGTTCCAGAAGTCACAGTATTCCTGGGACACTCAGGGCTCTTCTTCCCCCAGAGGCAGAAGGGGACAGAATGGACACTGGCCCAGAGGCAGAGGGGGTACAAGGAATTTCGGGTCTCGAGATCCTTTCTCGGACAGATGCAAGCAGCAACCCTGAGGGATGGCCTGACTGCTCTACTCTGGAGGCAGTCGTGGGACAATTGTCCTTACACCTAGCAGTATGGGAGTCCATAACATCAGACCACTGGGTGCTTCAGATCATATCCAGAGGATACTCTATCCCCTTTGTGGGTCCCCCCAAATCTCCCTGACACCTCCCGGACATACCACCCCATGCATAGGGAGGCAGCAGCACAAGAAATTTCCAAGTTGCTAGAAAAACAAGCCATCGAAACCATCCTCCCAGATCAGTCTGAATCGGGCTTCTACTCCAGGTTCTTTTTGGTGCTAAAGAAAACGGGGGACTTAAGGCCCATTCTGGACCTTTCTATCCTGAACCTGTCAGTTGCGAAAGAGAAGTTATGGATGGTCACATTACAGTCCATCATGCCGTACCTGCAAGAGAATGACTGGATGTGCTCATTAGACCTCCAGGATGCTTACTATCACATAAAGATGCACAGACGCTCCAGGAGGTTCCTCCACTTCTGGGTAGGAGTCAATCATTACCAATTTTGAGCCCTACCCTTTGGTCTCACCACAGCCCCCAGGGTGCTTACCAAAGTGATGGCGGTGGTAGCAGCTCACTTGAGGCTTCAGGGGATTCAGGTCTATCCGTACCTGGACGATTGGCTCCTCACTGCTCCGACCAGACATCTACTCTCCCAAACCAGGGATTATTTCCTGATTCTTTCCCTGCATTTGGAAATCACAATCAATGCATCCAAATCACTCCTAGATCCTGTACAGGTGATAGACTACATTGGTGCCAGTATAGATACTCTTCAGTGCAACATCTTCCTGACCTCGGAGAGAGTACAAAACCTGAGGATGCATGTCTCCCTGATCTACCGCTCTCATCTCCCAACAGCGGAATCGGTGTTGAGGGCCTTAGGCTCGATGGCAGTGACCATAACTCTTTTCCCATGTGCCTGGTTACACATGAGAATTCTGCAGTGCAAGCTAGCTGTACAATGGTCCCTGCTGGAACTGCCATTGGCATATCCAGTTCAACTCAGTCGAGTCTGTTGGTCGTTCCTCATATGGTGGATGTGTTCATCGGACATTTTGGAGGGACGACTCTTTGTTCCAGCCCTGGCCCAAGCCACAGTGACCACAGACGCCTCCCAACTTGGGTGGGGGGTATTGCTCAGGCAAGACAGTCCAAGGCCTGTGGTCCCCTGTAGACACCAACTTGCACATAAATGCCCTAGAGATGAGGGCGGTCCTTCTAGCATTGCAGGCCCTTCATGCTTTTCTTCCTCTGCGAACAATTGCAATTCAGTCAGATAATATGTCAATGGTATGGTATATCAACAAACAGGGAGGGACCAGATCTTACCCCCTTTGTCGCGAGGCCATGAGAGTGTGGGACTGTGCAATCTCCACCGGTCGCTTTCTCATCGTAATGCACATTCCAGGATGGTCCAACATCCTAGCGGACAGGCTAAGTTGGACTATTCTGATGCCTTATTAAGTGCTCTCTGAATCTTTCAGTAGCGGAACAGATCTTCTGCAGGTGGGGGTCAACCTTGCTGCGATCTCTTTGCATCTCCTTCCAATACGAAGTGCAGCGAGTTTTTCACTCTGAACCCCCTACCGGGGGAGTCCCCCAGAGATGCTCTAGTTCATGCTTGGCCTCCCGGTCTTCTGTATACTTACCACCAGTACCTCTTATTCAGAGGTTTCTACAGAAAGCTCATCCACTGGGGAGCAAAGGGATCCTCATTGCCCCATTTTGGCCTCGCCAGGTATGGTTTCCGTTTCTTTAGTCTCACCTTCTGGCTCCGCCTTGGATCCTGGATCCCATTCAGGATCTAATTTCACACCCTTTGGGGGTGCCTCATCTGAATCTGGACAATTTGAAGCTCACAGCTTGGCTGCTCCGGTTCCCGTGATTGCTAGGACTCCTGGACTATCCTCCTCAGTTAGATCTATTTTGGTGGCTGCTCGTAAGTCTTCGACCAGAAAGGTTTATCGCAGCAAGTGGAAACGTTTTTCCTTTTGGGCCTCTCAAAGGAGTTTAGACCCCTTTATGGCTCCTATTTCCACCATTCTTGATTTTCTAGCTGATATTTTTCAACACGGAGCTAGTTCTTCTACTGTCAAGGTTTAATTGGCTGCCATCTGTCATTTTCATGTGGGTGAGAATTCTGCCTCTTTAGGCTCCTCCAAACTGTGTAAAGCCTTTATTAAAGGCATCTTTTTGTTATGTCTCCCTCACCCCCTGGTCAAAGATCCTGTTCCCCCATGGGACCTTACTATGGTTCTTCAAGCTTTGGTCGCTCCACCTTTTGAGCCTGCTGCAACAGCAGATCTGAAATATTTATCTTAAAAAACAGCTTTTCTGGTGGCTATTACCTCTGCCAAAAGGGTTTCAGAATTACAGACCTTATCCATTAAAGTTCCTTACATGATTTTTTCACAAAGATAGGGTTTCCCTTTGAACCACTCCATCCTTTCTTCCTAAGGTGGCATCATCAGTCAATATCAATCAGACCATCAATTTGTCTGTATTTTTTCCTAATTTTTCTAACAAGATGGAATACAAACTCCACCTGTTGGATGTTCATAGACAGTTATGTTTCTATTTACACAGGACAAAAAAATTCTGTAAATCTGATCAATTGTTTGTATCCTTTTATAAACCTTTTTTGGGGAAACCTATCTCCAAGGTCACTATTGCTAGATGGATTTCTTCATGCATCCTTCAAGTCTATAAGGACAGAGGCATGTCTCCTCCAGGTCAGATGAAAGCTCATTCCACTAGGTCCATGGCTACGTCTGCAGCCTTTTGGTCTAGAGTGTCTTTGGATGGTATTTGTTCTGCAGCTACTTGGTCCTCATCTCATACGTTTACTTCTCATTACAAATTTGATTTGACTTCCAGAAGGGGAGCATCCTTTGTTTGCCAGTGCTTTGGAATGTCCTTCCATGAGGGCCTCCCAGGAGTTTAGTAGCTGGGGACTCTGTCCCATAGGTTGAAGACCAAATGAAGTAAACTACTTCAGATAAAGAAGTTATGTACTCACCATAACTTTCCATCTGCGTAGTTGTACTTCATTTGTCTTCAACCGTCCGTCCCTCCTTCCCCGGACCTTGGCATATGAACAGCCTACGGGCTGCAGTTATAGGTCGCAAGTATTTTTTCAGGTCGGGTTAACAGCATAAGGTTCAGCAAACTCGATCTGGGGGTTGGAAGGTATTGGAGGTGTATTATGGGTAAGGGGAGGAGCTTGGAGCAGATGCTAGTAAAGTTGCCAGCTCGGATCCAATATGGATCCGTATCCCCACAGGTTGAAGACAAATGAAGTACAACTACTCAGATGGAACATTATGGTGAGTACATAACTTCCTTTTTTGTGATATAACTGCAAGGGAGGACAGTAACATCCATCATGCTATGGAAGAAGATATGGAGTGGCAATTTTAGTTCCCCAGAAGGTGGCTGGAAAGTCCCTGTAGCTAGTACACGTAAAGCGACACATATGTTGGTTTCACTGAGATAGGTAGTCCTCAACTCCCATGTGGCTGCAGTTCAGGATGGCACATGTCTATTATATCCACTGTTTCTGGCATGGTCCACATGTCCACTGTGTCCTGCATGGTCTCTCTCTGTCCACTTGGTAATGGTTCACCATGTTAGTGTTATAGAGTGCATGATAAGTTAAGTGAAGTCAGATGACACAACACCATGGTAGCTGATGACAAGCACCTGTTTTGCTGATAACTGCAATTAACACATGTTGAAAATACACATTTACTAATGCAGTGGTAATCCCTAACATTTTTCTGAATTCCCTTTGCAGGAAAACCAAGAATCCTTGACAGTCAGATCCATAGTATATGCAGCTGAGCAGCATGCCATTTATACATTTCTAAATTGCTTTCCAATCTTGATTTGACTCATTTGCACACACCAAACTGCTCATTTTAATAATATTCGTCATTGCCATGTCAACATATAGCCATTAGCGTATAATTTGCTGCTTCAGTTACCGCTAGAGGTATGTGTACCTCTGAATCACACACACCGTGTGCATGACAGCTCATTGCATTAATTTACTTGCTGCAATTTGGGTAAATTTTCTGAATCCTAGTATATAAGTAGAAATTTTGCTTTTATTTCAATTGTTCTTCCTCAAAATGTCATGGTAAGTTGATCATAATGACATAATTTTATTTGTCAGTTGACATTTCCTCTTTCCACTATGTGCCCTAGCAGATGACTTTTTTTTACTATCCTGCTTCTTCAGATCATTTTTTATTTTTCATTTTCTTTGAATGGCAGTACTTTGAAATACTGCTTTCAGAATCAATTAAAAAGCATGTCAGTAACTTTTTCTGGTGATGCCGTCTGATTTGTACACTTTGTCATCTTTTAAACCACATAAACAACTGAACTTCTATCTTTCCTTTTGAGCTACAAAGCAGTACTTGAATTAGATAACTTTTCATGAATGCAGGAATTAGGTGCAGGGATTTCTGTATGTCAGCTAGAGGCATCACTTTATTGGAATTTCAGTCTCAACTGAGGGTCTAGGATGAGACAATGCAGACTGGGGCATCATATCCTGCACCATCAAAAAACGGTAAAAGAAAATGACTAAAAATAAATTCAGGAGAAACCATCTATGCATCCCAGTATTCCTTTATTTAAATATACTAAACCAGTGGATACACAACCATAGGAAAGGTGCAAACATCTTCTCAATGAAAACTTATTCCGTTTTCCCGTGTATTGCATTCTGCCACAGAATGCACTATAGTCAAACTGTGCCCACAGTTCAGAAAAGCAAAAACAAAATGAAACTCACTCCCATTCCCTCAAAACCAACTTATATCACCTCTGACTACAAATATCAAACAAAGAAACTCCCCAAAGCATGGCATTTGCTGTTATGAATGTTCATTGTTTGCTTAGTACAAACTCACATAAAAAGACTAATATGCATCCCTTGGCTACTTTCTCATTTGTTATTTGAATTTTGTATGCTTTTTTTTCAATCCCTGCTGCCTGCCATCATCAGCCCTTCCACAATTGATTGGCCCAGTTCTTCCTCCTTAGTGTAAAAAACAGTAATGTGAGACCATCATCCAGGCAGCCATCAGAGGTTTCTGGGGATGGTCTAAGTTTCCACCCCACCTCCAAACAGCTGACCCGTATGCTACTTTGCATGAAGACCTTGAATACCTTTTCCTACCATGCTGTTGTGCATGCTTTTGCACATATACCCAGAAGACTATTGCTCATCCCAGATTATCAAAGACAAGTGCATGTCTCAGCCCATATGTGGAATGCTGTTCTGTGCTGCTGCTTCATTATGAGAGTCAGCACTGCATCAGACTGGTCTGTCTCCTTCCCCTCAGGATGGGAAAACTGGCATTGGCTACATGCTCCCATCTTCAGTGGTTGGCTCCTCCCATGCCTGGGCTGCTACTCAAACACCCAGCTTGTTATATCTGTTATTGATTTAGATCCTTTTACTTTGTTTATTGTCTAGCTTTATTGATGTATGTGATAGATATTTTATGTTTTAATTGTTACTGTTTTTTTTCCATTTAGCACTAGTTCAGTTAAATGCTCATCCTTTTAATTATTATGAACCTGATTAGAGTAGTGTGGGGAATAGAATTTGTGACATATGGTAAAACACACAAAAATGCAAAGTAAATGAAACCACTCGAGCCACCAGGCTAAAATACTTCACTTTAATAAAACAACAAATGCAATAAGGTTCTGATTTTACAGGTGGTTAGAGAGCATTTGCGAGGGGGGGGGATTAGTTAAACGTGTGGAGTCTTATGAAGTTTATTGGATTATTGAGTTACGGGCTGACAGAAGCCCTGGTTTAAATGACGTTGTGCCGCTTAAACCTATTTTAAAGGGGTGGCGGCATTTTCCTTAATTGTGATTGTTTCTTTGTGATTTAAATTACATGTATCACTTGTTTTAGTTTGTCTGATGAAGGGATACTTCCCGAAAGCGCTAACCTTATTGCATTTATTGTTTTATTAAAGTGAAGTATTTTAGCCTGGTGGCTCGAGTGGTTTCATTTACTTCACAGTCTCCAGAATCATAGGAGCCAATTTCAACACAACATCAATGATAGCTTCTCTGCCCTTGCCTAGAGTTCAAACCATACATTTTCAAGTTGGCAGAATAATTCAGAGTTCATCCATAACAGCCTTCCAAGTATTACAAACTCTAGGATCTATGTCGGCGGCAACAATTCTGCTCCCATTAGCAAGGTATCACAAGAGAATTCTACAATGGATATTAGCAACCCAGTGGTCCATCCTGCATCAACCCTTGTCCACTAAGATCAGCATAACTCCAGCTTGCACACAGTACCTTCGGTGGTGGATTCAATCACATCAAATATTACAAGGCCGTCCATTCATCCTCCCACAGCCCAAGGCCATAGCAACCACAGATGCTTCCCAGATTGGGTGGGGAGCATACCTCTCAACTGTCCAGATTTCTGCAGAATGTCCAGATTTTTGGCTCATATTCTTGGTCAGTTCCTCATAAAAGTTGTGGTTTTCTGGCAAATCACTGGGATGATCTGAGGACTGAAGTCATTAAATAATGACATACATTTAAGTTTCAGACTTCAAACCCTTCAGAAAATGTATATTAAAACAAACCCTGGTACTCTAGCAACTTTCTTAGTTTATAACAGCCATATTTAAAATGTGCCCCTATTTTTGGCCCTTTGTCCCCCCATTTTGTCGGGCTTGTCCATATTTCTTGCACTAAGAGGATGAGAGGTATGGTGGGGAGCATTTCTTGGGGAAGACTATTCAAGGAACTTGGACCCGAGAAGAGGCCAATTTGTATATCAATGTGCTGAAGATGAGAGAAGTACACCTAGCATTACAGGCATTCCAATACTCTCTCCCTTCCAGCATTATTGCGATTCAAATGGACAGTATGTCATTTGTATGATACATCAACAAACAGAGAAGGATCAGGTCTTACCCCTTGTGTCGAGAATCCCTGAGGGTGTGGCAATGGGTGATATCTTCAAATCGAGTTCTGACAGCAATGCATTTACCAGGGAAATCCAGTGTGATAACAGACAAGTTGAGCAGGCCCATTTTATTAATGCACGCGTTGTCTCTCAACACAAAACTCTCTCCCTTCCAGCATTATTGCGATTCAAATGGACAGTATGTCATTTGTATGATACATCAACAAACAGAGAAGGATCAGGTCTTACCCCTTGTGTCGAGAACCCCTGAGGGTGTGGCAATGGGTGATATCTTCAAATCGAGTTCTGACAGCAATGCATTTACCAGGGAAATCCAGTGTGATAACAGACAAGTTGAGCAGGCCCATTTTATTAATGCACGCGTTGTCTCTCAACACAAAACTGGCAGAGATGATTTTCCTACAGTGGAGCCAGCCATGCTGCGATGTTTTTGCATCCCCCTGAACAACAAGTGCAGCAGGTTCTTTGCCCTAATCCCTCCACCGGGAGAGTCACCAAGAGACGCTGTCCTTCATGATTGGCCCCCAGTTCTCCTCTATGTTTATCCCCCAACTTCCTTAATCCCCAAAGTCCTACAGATAACATCTTGTTTTCAGAGCAAATTAATCTTCATTGCCCCTTATTGGCCTCAACAGATTTGGTTTCCCCTTCCTTTGGCTTCATTTAGTCTGCCAGCCTTGGATTCTGGATCCAGTTCCAGATCTCCTGTCTCATCCAACAGACATGACTCACCTGGACATTGTGGACCTCAAGTTAACTGCATGGTTTCTCCACTTCCATTGATAACCAGACAACCAATGCTCTCATCCCCAGTACGCCACATTCTTTTATCTTCCCACAAGGCTTCTACCAGGAAAATTTACAAGATCAGATAGAAAAGATTTGCCTGCACAACAACATGACACAGACCCTTTTTCAGCACCAGTTCATAAGATCCTGGAATTCCTGACTTTCATTTTGAATCAGGGGGCTAGTCCTCCTACTGTTAAGGCTCAGCTAGCTGCTATTTCCAGTTTCCATGTTGGAGTGGATAATTCTGCTCTAGCTTCTTCACGTCTTTGTAAAGCTTTTAAAAAAGGAGCCTTTTTACTGAAGCCTCCCCTTCAAGGACCCTACTTCACCCTGGGACCTTACCATTATGTTACAGACCCTTACTCAGACACCTTTTGAACCTGCAGCAAGATGTGAGCTACAATATATGACTTGGAAAATTTTCTCATAACTATAACATCGGCTAGAAGAGTATCAGAGCTGCAAGCCTTATCTTCTAAGCCTCATTATTTAGTCTTTCACAAAGATAACATGTCTTTAAGAGATAACTCTTCCTTTCTTCCTAAGGTGGCATCAGGATAAAACATTAATCAAGCCATTAATCTCACTGTATTCTTCCCAGATTTCTCAAAGTCTCAAAAGTAACTTTATCAAGATGGGTGACTGAATCTCCTTTGTCTATAGCAAGCTAAGTTTGATTCTTCCAAAACCATTAAAAGTACACTCAACTAGTCCCTGGTGACTTTATCAGCCTTCCTGTCTAGAACTTCCTTGGACGATATTTGTGCAGCTGCGACTTGGGCTAATCCACATATTTTTATTACACATTACAAATTGGATCTGGTGTCTAGGGGAAGAGCAGCCTTCAGCTTCTACAGTTCTCAGGAATATCCTTCCTTAGAGTCCACCCAAGATTCAGGTAGCTGGGGTCTCTGTCCCATAGGCTGAGGAATGAATGAAATTGACAAAATCAGATAAACAATGGACAGAATTTAAAGAACGGACAACACAGATAGAACATTATGGTGAGTACATAACTTCTTTTTTCCCCTTAATGTGGCCTGACATTCTAAAAACAAAATCTTCTCTTCAGACTCATGAAGCTTGTCTAATTCCATCCATGTGGCAAGCCTCACTGAACTTCAAGTCTTTCACATTAACTGCATTGTTAATTTAGTTGCTTTGATGGTTAGGGACCCTGCATACCCTACTTTGGTTGTCCAGATCCTTACAGCTGTTCAAAATCCTTCTACAAGAAAAGGGATGCATGGAATAAATTCTCACTGTGGGACACTAATCAAGGTCTCATCCCGTTTGGCCCAGATTCCTGCTATCCTGCAGTTTTTGGCCAACATTTTTAATAACGGCTACAGTTGTTCCACTATCAAGGTACATTTAGCAGCCATTTCTATCTTTTATCACAGTCTTACTTTTTATTTCTTTGTTAAAGCTTTTTAAGGCTTTCTTAAGTGGGTGTATTCATTTTAAGACCACCTCTCATAGAACCTCTTAGAATTTGAAATTCATGTAGCATTAGCTGACACTGTCTCCCTTTGAACCACCATCTAAAGTTAATCTCAAATACTTGTCATACTGTCTTAGGAGGATGTCCTTGTGAAAAAAGACAACCAACCAGAAGGGTATGAAAACTTTAGCCCCGTTCTTCAAAATCCCTTTGTAGTGCATTCTATAAGGATTGCATGGGTTCATGTTCAATGCAGCTACAGAGATTAACCTTAATCAGTTTAATCTATCAGTGTGTTTTCTACTGTACTGCAGGTAGGGGGCAATATTTGTTACACTGTCTGGATGTATTGTATCTTGGCAGAACTAAGAATATTAGAATGGTTGGTCAGCTTTTGAGTGTTCATTTCTGAAGGCAAAGCAAGTCAACAAGTGCCCAAACTAACCTTGTTAAGGTAGCTTTCAGACTGTATATCTTCTGTTGTGCTAAGTATAATAAAGCTGCACCAAGCATAGTAAAAACTCATTCTACTAGGGCTATAGCTGCTTTCTTTGGTTTTCTCAGGAATTCCTCCATTTAATGTTATTTGTGCAGTAGCAACATAGGTTTCTCTTACTTACCATTGTAAAACACTAAACTGTTTGCAATCTCAAGGTCTAGGTCAACCTTTGGACTACTGTCCTTCCTAGTATTCTGTCTTGATGTCATCCAAGAAGAGAAGTTGGTGACTGTCTTCTGTTGCTGAGGTGAATGGACTTGATCACATAAGATATAGAGGATTATGACTGGGTTGCTGATCATAACCAGCTTATTATGGGTTCGAGACATGGATGCCAAGAAATTCACCTCGAGTGCAAAGCTGGAAAGGTGACACTTGGATCCATGCTGAGAACACAAAATTAAAGGTTATGATCAGAGAACTGATCATAATTCTTTGTAGTACATTGAGCTTTATAAGCTCCATGTACCACTAGTTACAGGGAAAAATGCTAAATGTTTTACTAGCTTTCAAAGCCATGAATATTTAGAGAATAATGTCAGAAAGAGTGTAATACAGTCCATTTTTTACACTCACCTTGTCATGCCTCTCAAATGTCCAGATTTTCGTGGAATGTCCGGATTTTTGCCTCGTATGTTTGGTCTGTTCCTCATAAAATCTTTGCTTTTCAGACAAATCACTAAGGGTTAAAGTCACTAAATAATGACAAACATTTGAGTTTCAAACTTCGCATCATTCAGAAATTGCAGGTGAACATACATCTTGTTATTCTACCTACTTTCTAAGTTTCTAAGAGGAAGAGGCACCTTATTGGCATAGACAGCAGTCAGAAAACAATCTATTTTTATTCTGCCACTGTCTTGCTTCCAGTGAGTGACCCCCCAAACCTCATGTATCAGAGGCACATGGGATATATGCAGATGATCCCTATGAACTTCAGGTGTTTCAGCTAATTAGCAATTCTGAATGCCCATGACTTGTTTTGTCATTTTAATGGACAATTTCAGGCCAATAAAGCCAAACCCCACTAGCTGTGGATATGCATACTGCAAGAGGTTTGGGAGGTCACTCACTGGAAGTTCTAGCTTTGCTGGAGTTTTCATTTTGTTTTTACTTATTGGTTTTTCAGTGACCTTATCACTCATTGTTTTAGTTTGTTGTTTGGAATATTTTTGCAGTGACCCTAATGATAATGGACATCAGCTGGCTATAACAGCCCTGTGATCTGAAGTAGTTAACTTCATTTGATCAGCAACCCGTGGGAACCTGTGGGTATCGGAGCCGATCCAGATCCGAGCCGGCAGCTTTCCAAGCTAGAGATCCGAGCTTCAGGCTCCTCCCCCATACCTATAACACCCTGCTACCACCCTCCAGTCCTCAGATCTCATTTGCCGCGGCTTCTTGAAGCATGAGAGATGAGCTTCTGGCGGTTTCGTGAGTCATTTATAGGATTTTTTTGCTCTAGTTTTCTTCAGAAAATGGTGTGTGTGTGTGTGTGTATTTTTACCAGCCCTTAGTATATTTAGTTTAGATTGTTATAGTAGTCTGTTAGTGTAGTCTTTCCCTTACCCTTATTTGTGTGTGTGAGGGGGTGTGTGTGTGTGTTGTCATGGCTGAAGGCCCTAAGGCCATATTTACTAAATGCTCTGAGTGTGGTCATAAGCTGTCCCCAGCCGATGGCCACACTCAGTGCGTTATTTGCCTGGGGGGTGGCTCACTTATCATCAGGCTGCCAGATCTGTGCTGCCTTTAACCCCCGGGCTTTGAAGGACAGGAGGAACAAGTTAATCCTTGCGGGCCTTTTGCCCGCGGATTGTGCTTCTTCCTCCTCTCCCTCAGTGGCGCCAGCCGCAGCTACGGCTGTTCAGCCAACTGTTCCTGCTCCCTTGGTCGGGACATATACTCTCTCTGTGTCCCAGGGTGAGAGGAACTCCAGAAAGAAGGAGAGAAGAGACAAGGAGCGTGACAGGGAGAGGCATAGGAGCCACAAGCGGTGGGCCGATTCTGCTCCCTCGGCCCCACCGCCTAAGCAGCTCAGTTCTCCCTTGAAGGTCTCCGGGTCTTCCCCCTCTTGGCTCCATTCTCCACGTTTCTCTCCAGAGCCAGAGGAGGAGACCTGGTCACCCTCGAGGTCGTCGAGGCGGCCTTCCCGGCTAGCCTCAGTGGCTTCTTCAAGATCTACTAGGAACCTTTAAGATGCGGACATGGACCGGATGATGCGTCGCTTCCTCCAGGCCCAAATGCAGATGGGAGTGTTCTTTCCTCCGGGGGGGGAGCTTGGCTCCTTTCTTTGCCCCCATTGCTCCTTCTCCGATCTATTATCGGGTTTCGGAGCCGTCGGATCCGGGTAGCATCGGAGCCGGGGGTCGTTGCTGATAGTAATCTCTACTTCGACGCCGGCTGTACCCTCGAGTTTGTCGGGTCCTTTTTCGCATCCGGGCTCTCGGGGCTGTGAGCCGAGCCTTGGATCCGAAGGGGTGAGTGTGTCTTCAGCTCAGATGCGGTCGGAGCACACTTCTCTTTCGGGTCCGATCACTTCGGCTCCGGCACCGATCCACACGTTGGATCCGAGGGGGGTGCTCTCAGATCCTAGGGAGAGCGGGTCACCTTCGGCCTTCGACATCATGGAGAGGGTCCTTTCGAGGGATTCGAGGCCCCCGGCTCATGCTACGGATCCGCCCACCATTCCCTTGCAGTCGGGCCTGTCTTCCATCATCCGGCCCCAGGGACAGCCTGCGCCTACGTCCCAGATGGTTCCCCTAGAGGAACAGGACCTGGTTGGTGAGCCTTCCATGGACAGCCCCCCCCCCCCCCCGAGGAGGTCCCTCACAAACGAAAGTGTAAAAGGAGGCACTTGGACTCCCCTGAGTCCCTCACGGAAGACACTGACTTGGAGGAAGGGGAAGGTTCCCCCAGGTCACCCCCCGAGGACGTCTCCTTTGGAGACATCATGGAGATTCTGCAAATTAGAGGGGGGGTGGTCAGCCCAAAAACCTTCCTCGGATGAGTCTGTGTTTCTGGAGGCATTTGACGCAGGCCCATCTACCTCTTGGGTGTCCCCTCTGGTCGACCCCCTGGTAGATCGTATAACTACCAGGGCATGGAAGGAGCCGGACACTGTACAGCCAATACCCAGGAGACCAGGTAAGATCTTTAGCCCCCCCCCCCCCGACAGACAGAACGGCATGGAGCAAAGGTTCCTCAGTAGATGCAATGGTGGTGGTGGCTGCCACCAAGAAGGAGAGTTCCTCGGTACATCCTCCAGACAAGGAGTCTCGGACGGTGGACCGCATTGGAAAGCGGATGTTCGCTTCAGCCACCTTCTCCGTAAGGGTGCTGAACTACTTGGCACACGTGATTTGGTTTCAGCGGGATCTAATATAAGAGTACGCTGGGTCACCCCCAGAGTCCATGTCGGCCGAGGACAAACAAACCTTCTCTGTGCGAATGGCCACTCTAAAGTCAATATCTAACACATCTATGTGGCTTCTCTCCCATGCCATGGAGGGGGCGGCTAGAGCCAGTGGTGCAGGCATCACCTTAAGGCGTTATGCCTGGCTCCGTCTTTGTGATTTTGTGGAACCCTTCAAGGCGTCCATCGCGAACGCTCCCTTTGATGGTTCTGCGCTGTTTGGCAAGACCGTCCGCGATACGCTACTCCAGAGCAAGAAAGACGGGAAGACATTGCCTGTCATTGGAATCCACTTCTCTGCTCCTCAAATGTCCCTTTCCAGGAACCAGAGAGGACAAAAGAAGATGTGGTTCCGGAAATCTCAACAAACCCGTTTTGCTCCGGACTCTTCGTCCTTCAGAGGAAGGGGAGGACAAGGTGGACGCTGGTCCAGAGGCAGGGGGGGGGGGCCGAAGAATTTCGGGTCAAGGGAACCATTTTCTGATCGACCCACGCAGCAACCCTGAGGGGTTGCATGACTGCTCCTCTCTGGAGGCAGTCGGGGGGCGTTTCTCGGAACACCTAGCACATTGGGAGTACATCACGACAGATCGCTGGGTGCTCCGAATAATATCCAGAGGTTACTCTATTCCCTTCCTAAATCCTCCCCTTCAGTCGGGGCACCTCCCTGATGTCCCACCCAATCAGAGGGAGGCAGCAGCTTTAGAGATAAAAGAGCTGCTAAGAAAAAGAGCCATCCAGCGCATCCCTCCCAGGCCAGTCCGGATCAGGCAATTTTCTCCAGGTTCTTTTTGGTGCCAAAAAAGATGGGGGACCTAAGACCAATTCTCAACCTGTCTACGCTGAACCTGTCCATTGCCAAAGAGAAATTCCGGATGGTCACCATTCAGTCTATTCTCCCCCTGCTGCAGGAGAATGACTGGATGTGCTCCATAGACCTCAAGGATGTGTACTACCACATTCTAATGGACAGGCGATCCAGGAGGTTTCTCCGCTTTCGGTTGGGAGCCAGTCATTATCAGTTCAGGGTTCTCCCTTTTGTCCTCACCACAGCCCCCAGGGTGTTCATCAAGGTCATGGCAGTTGTAGCGTCCCACCCAAGGCTTCAGGGAATACAGGACTTCCCTTACCTGGATGACTGGCTCCTTGCCACTCCCACCAGGCATCTACTATGCTTGGCCAGGGATTATTTCCTGCATTTGGCTCACCTACTGGGGGTCACCATAAATTGCAAAAAATCGTCCCTTCAGCCTGCTCAGGTCCTGGACTTTATAGGGGCCAGATTAGACACACTTCAGTCCAAGGCCTTCTTGATGTTGGACAGACTCCGCAACCTAACTCTCCATGTCTTAGCCCTTCTACAGTCTCCGGCCCCACCGGCGGAATTAGTCCTGAGTGCCCTAGGGTCTATGGCGGCGGCCATCAACCTTTCACCCCTAGCCCGCTTGAATATGAGGGTTCTTCAATGGACCTTGCAGGTCCAGTGGTCCATCCTTTGACATCCGTTGTACTCCCCTATTCCCCTCAGCAGGGTTTCCAGGTAATCTCTGCTTTGGTAGCTACATTCCCGAGAGCTTCGGGAAGGGCGGCCTTTTTTAATGCCTCTACCCCAAGCCACGGTGACCACGGACGCTTCTCGCCTGGGGGGGGGGGGGCATTGCATGGGCAGAACCATCCAAGGCACGTGGACTCCAACAGAGACCGTTCTGCATATCAATGTTCTGGAGATGAGGGCAGTGCTTCTAGCATTGCAGGCTCTCCATGTCCTTCTTCCTCTAGGGACTATTGCAATTCAGACGGACAACATGTCAGTGGTATGGTACATCAACAAACAGGGGGGACCAGGTCTTACCCTCTTTGCTGAGAGGCCATGAGAGTTTGGGAGTGGGCGATATCCACCAACCGTTTTCTGCTAGCAGCGCACATTATGGGTCGGTCTAACATTTTAGCGGACAAGCTGAGTCGAACTATCCTCTCACCTTATGAGTGGTCTCTGAACCCCTTAGTAGCAAAACAGATCTTCCTCAAATGGGGTCAACCTTGCTGCGATCTGTTCACATTGCCTTCGAACGCAAAGTGCAGTGAGTTTTTCGCTCTAATCCCTCCACCGGGGGAGAGCCCCAGAGATGCTCTGGTTCATGCTTGGCCATCCGGTCTTCTTTATGCTTATCCTCCTCTCCCGTTAATGACAAAATTCTTGCAGAAAGCTCGTCGGTTGGGGAGCAGGATTATCCTCATAGCCCCATTCTGGCCTCATCAAACCTGGTTCCCATACCTGCGGTCTCATCTCATAGCTCCTTCCTGGATCTTAGATCCCAGTCCGTATCTGATTTCTCATCCTTCGGGATTGAAAACCCCGAACCTGGATGACCTCAAGCTTTCCGCTTGGTTGATCCAGTTCCATTAGTGGCTAGGACTCCCGGCATCTCGTCCTCAGTTAAATACATTCTGGTGGCGGCACATAAGCCTTTTACCAGGAAAGTCTACAACAGTAAATGGAAAGGTTTTTCTATTTGGGCTGGGCATAGGAATTTGGACCCCTTTACGGCTCCCATTCCAGCAGTACTTGAGTTCTTATCCCACATTTTTCATCAGGGGGCCAGTTCTTCAACTGTGAAGGTTCAAATGGTGGCCATTTCCCACTTCCACATCAGAGACAATCTTGGCCCCTTAGCTTCCTCTAAGATTTACAAAGCCTTCTTGAAGGGCGCTTTTCTTTTAAGACCTTCTGTCAAGAATGCGGTTCCTCCGTGGGATCTAACCTTAGTCCTACAGGCTCTTACTGGTCCCCCGTTTGAACCTGCAGCTTCGGTTGACTTAAAGTATTTGTCTTTGAAACTGCCTTCCTGATTGCTATTACCTCAGCTAGAAGGGTATCAGAACTTCAGGCCCTTTGTTCTAAACCCCCGTATCTTGTCTTCCATAAAGACAGAGCTTCCCTCAGGATGAATCCCTCCTTTTTACCTAAAGTGGCTTCCAAAGCTAACAACAACCAATCCATTAATCTGCCTGTTTTCTTTCCTAATTACCAGAACAAAGGGGAGTACAGACTCCATTCTTTAGATGTGCATAGACAGTTGCGCTTTTATTTGCACAGAACTGCTGCCTCTCGTAAGTCGGAGCAGCTCTTTGTTTCCTTTGCTAAGCCATGTTTAGGTAAACCAGTAATGAAGGTGGCTCTAGCTAAGCGGATATCTCAATGCATTTTACTCACGTACAAAATTTCTGGTCGACCTGAGACCGTGGGGGTTTGTGCTCATTCTACCAGTTCTATGGCTACCTCTGCTGCCTTTTGGTCACGAGTACCCTTGGATGATATTTGTTCTGCGGCTACTTGGGATACCTTTATTTCACATTATAAGTTAGATTTCATATCTAGAGGGAGGGCAGCCTTCGGCTTTGCAGTGCTCCGGAATATCCTTCCTTGAGGACCTCCCAAGCTTTTGGTAGCTGGGGACTCTGTCCCACAGGTTGCTGATCAAATGAAGTTAACTACTTCAGATAAAGAAGTTATGTACTCACCACAACATTCCATCTCAGTAGGTAACTTCATCTGTCAGCAACCGACCCCCCCCCCTCCATCCCCCTAGCCTGTAGTTCGTTACCTGAATGATTAATTGTTTCATTCCTGGTAGGTATCAAGTTAGGATGTTCAGGTGGTTTGTTTTGGTGCTGTATGATAATCGGGCAAACTCGATCTGAGGACTGGAGGGAGGTAGCAGGGTGTTATGGGTAAGGGGAGGAGCTTGGAGCTCGGATCTCTAGCTTGGAAAGCTGCCGGCTCGGATCCGGATCGGATCCGATACCCACAGGTTCCCACAGGTTGCTGACAAATAAAATTAATAATCTGAAAATACGAGGCACAGTGTAACAAAGACCAATAAACAAAAAAAACACTGTGGAGAGGACAAACTGCACCGGACAGCCGAGAAATTTTATCAGATTTATTCCAAGGTTAAACGTTAGACAATTCACCACATTTTTCGTCAATAAGCTGTAAGACTTCATCAGATAAGGCACAATTTAATTAACACATTTATATATGCTGACAAATTTTAAATTAACCAATAAAAACTGTTAAAAACCAATCCTCATGAATATGAATGTAAATGAAAAACTCATCCAACTATATGTAGACATATTAAATGCATCCCTACTTTACAGATACATGTATTATTTGTGCAATATATAGTGCACTAAAAACATTTAATAATTTTTTAATCTTTTATTTATTAATATATTCATATATAAAATTCGTAATATTAAGACAATGTTCAACCAAAAACACAAATCACTTCATCAATGGGACAATGCTCCCATCTGGTGGTCAAAAAATGATATATATAATCCTATTGCATCTTTTACACTAAAATCAAAGTGAAACTTGAAATAGATAGAAATGTAGCGAGAATGAATTCATGTAATGAATATAAATAACACCTTAAAAATACCCAGATAAATAAATATATATGAATCAAATATTGAACCCAAAAAGTATTAATACATAAATATATATATATATATATATATATAATATACATAAAATATACATAAAACATAAATAGTATACCCATAAAATATAGTTATATTAAATATATTAAATATTTAAAACTGTTAAAAAATGTATTTATCTTAAAATATATGTAAATATACAATCATGTAAATGAATAAATGTATATATATATGTGCACATGTGAACCCAATGCTGGTATTATTACAGTTTGGCTGCCCTTAATTTCAAAACTGGGGCGAGTGAGATGTAATCATTCAAACCTGGGAATTTGTTTGCCTCAAGAACAATCTGCCAATATAATTCCCGGTATTGAATGTGAGTCTCCCATAAACCCCCTCTCTCGTCCTTCTAAATTTCTTCTAAAATGAAGAATTTATACTTAGCTAAGGAGCAGGTATTCATGTGTTTATATAGTGCATTAAATTCTTTCTCGTTTTTGATATCATTCAAATGTTCATACACCCTCCTTCTTATTTTCCTTTCGGTCTTTCCAATGTAGAAAGCCGAACATATTTCACAAATCGCAATGTATACTACTCCAAAAGAATTGCAATTACTATGTACTTTACCAACAACTTCTCTATCTCTTGCTTCAATAAAAATGCTATGTGAATTAAACATAGATGAACATTGCATACACATACCACATGGATAAGAGCCCCCTATTTTTGTTCTTTTCTTCCTCACTCTATGTTGAACTGTCAACCAATCCTTTATATTACGTCCCCTCCTAAAAATAATATTAAAAGAATCTCTTGATTTATTTAAATTAAGATCAGTAATGTTAAAGAACTTGTCCCATTCTCTGTGAACCACTTGGTGGATGACATCTGCATCACCACTAAAATCAGATGTTATGTGATCCTATCTCGCCTACATTCTGACTGATGGGTTCGGAGCCGATCCCTCGGCTCCGACTCGGCACGCTTATGCCAAAGAGCAAAGTCTCTTATTGGCTGAGCTTACTATATCCCAGGATGCACCACTACCAGTCCCCCAGATCTCGTTTGCCGCTAACTAGCAAAGACGTGGTCTCGAGCTGGCTGAGCTAAGTAGTGTTTTTTCACTAACTTTTTCTGTCAGGAATTTTCTAATTCTATAACAAAAAGCTGTTTTAACAGCTATTCCGTACTTTTTGTGTGTGACTGTTTTTTTTGTGTAAAATTTTGTGTGTGATTGTGTGTTTGCTCTGACTAGAGGCCCCTTTGAGTTGAAGGACCTTTTCCCTGTCAGTCAATTGTTTTTTTCTTTCAATCCTTTGGGGTTCTAGGATCCCCTTTAGTTATATTTTCTGTAGTTGTCGGACTGTCAATCTTAATCGGCAACCGTAAGCTAATCATTGTAGTGACAATCTTTTAAAAAAAAAAAAAAAAATTGTGTTTTCTGTGATAGAGTTACTAAATTTGTTGCTATAATGTCTCAGGCTCCTAGGCCTTCGGGCTTTAAGAAGTGCACTAAGTGCAGTTTTAAAATGTCAATCACAGATGACCACTCTCTCTGTGTATATTGTTTGGGCGCCAAACATTTGCAGGAGTCCTGCAGCGTGTGTCACGCTTTTTCCTCGAGGGTCCTCCAAGAGAGGAAAAATAAACTTATTTTGAAAGGCCTTATAAAACCCTCTTTTGAAGAAGCATTAGCGTCCTCTCCTTCTCCTGCTAAAAAGAAAAGGGCGTCGGCTCGGACCAGTCCGTCAGACCCGACCACCAAAAGACATAGGCAGGCTTCTCCTTCGGCTCCACGGACTTCGGAGCCGAGGGTGGAACGGCCTGCCTCGATGCCTCCATTCTCGACTCCTCTGGGTTCGGAGCCGACGGCTGGGGCATCGAGAGGCGGGTCACCTTCATCGGCTCCACTGATCTCGGAGCCGATGAAGGTTGTCCGCTCAGACACTTCCTCCTCGGCGCCGAAGTCCTCTTCGGCACCGACGGAAATTGGCTAGGACACTCCTTCGGCGCCGATAGTTATTGAGTCGCCTCAGAGCCGGTCCCCTAGTCCCTTGGAGCCGTTGGAGAGACCTACTCGGACCCGTTCCAGGTCATCGAGGATGTCAGATTCGGACATAGACAGGGTGCTCCAAAGACTGTTCCAGTCCCCAGTCTTTCAAAAATTTGTTTCGGCTCTGGCCCAATTGGCTTCGGAGCCGATAGCCCACTCCATTGCCATTCCTCCTCCGACCGCTTCGGCTCCGTCAGAGCAGGTGCTGATGGAGCCAGTAGAGATCCTGGGGTCAGCTCCGACCCTTACTCTAACCCCAGCCTTCGGGTCCGAGTTTAGCACACGGACTTCTTCGGCTGGACCCGGGGGTGATGTTTCGGGACCAATGCTGTCGGTTCCGAGCCTCCCTCTCGGTGCTTCGGCCGCGGGACTTCCGTCTGCTATCATGGCTCCGGGGACCAGACCCTCCCAGGATTCTGGGGGTCCGGCTTTCAGAGCTATGAGGAGTGCCTTGGCCAAGTCTTCTTCGGCCATCTCTACGGCTTTACCGGCACCTTCCCTGGGCATGGAGACTGGGTCTTTGGCAGTTCCCCTGTCTCTAGGCAGCGGAGCCCCGGGGCCTGAGGTTACCCCCATGGGGGGTTCCCCTCCTCCTGAGGGTTCTTCGGAGTTGTCTTCGGAGGAGCCCCTAAGGAAGAGATCGTGCAAGAGGAAGCACGTGGACTCCCCCGAGTCTCTTACATCGGACACTGATCTTGATGATGCGGAGGGGTCCCCAAAGTCGTCCTCGGATGATGTCTCATTTGCAGACATTCTAGAGATCCTTAAGCAACGAGGTGGCTGGAATTCCAAACCCCCCCCCCGCTGATGAGTCTGTGTTTCTCAAGGCCTTCGGGGCTCAGCCCTCCGCCTCCTGGGTGTCTCCGCCCTTCGACGAGCTCCTGGATTTGGTTTGTCGGAGGGCGTGGGAACATCCAGATACTATGGAACCAGTGCCTTCTCGCCCTAACAAATTTTTGTCTGCCCCACCCGAGAAGGAGTTCTTAACTAAAGGCATGGCTGTAGATGCCATGGTGGTGGCATCTGCTACCCAGCAGGACGTGGCAGAGGCTTCAACGTCCGTCCATCCTCCTAATAAGGAGTCTAGGAGCATGGACCAGTACGGGAAGCGCACCCTGACTTCAGCGGCCTTTACTCTGAGGTCCCTGAATTATTTGGCACATTTTACCAGACTACAGAGGGATCTGGTCAAGGAGCTCTCAGACTCCCTCTCAGGTAACCTACCTGAGCAGCTAGCCCAGTCGGTTAGCTCTCAGTTGGCTATCCTTAACTCGATTTCTAACTCGTCCATGAGGCTCATTTCATATGCGGCCGAAGGGGCGGGCAGAGCGGCAGGCACAGGCGTGGCTCTACAGAGACAAGCCTGGCTCCGTTTGTGTCATTTCGCGGAGGCCTTCAAGTCTTCCTTTGCCGACGCTCCCTTTGATGGGTCCTCTTTGTTTGGACCCAAGGTAAAAGACACTCTTACCCGCTGTGAGCAGGAGGGAAAGACTTTATCTGCCGTAGGAGCAGGTTATTCCACTCCCTTTCGGCCTTATCCCAAGGCTAAAAGAGGAGGGAAAATGTGGTTCCGCAAATCACAGAAATTCTTTCCCCAACAGCAGGAAGATTCCCCTTCCAGAGGCAGAGGACGGGGAAATTTTTCTGGGAGACGCCGTCCCAGAGGCGGCAGAGGCCCCCGCAACACTGGAGACCGCGAGTCCTTTCGTGGCTCTTCAGCCTCCCACACTTCATGAGGGATTGCCCGGCTGTGCTGCTCCGGAGCCAGTCGGTGCCGATTTGCCAAGCACCTAAAAGCCTGGGAGTCTGTTACTCAGGACAGATGGGTGCTTCGGATAATTGCCGGAGATTACTCCATTCCCTTCACATACTCTCCTCCACCGTCCAAAAAAATCCCGGACCCACCACCCAGTCAAAGGGAAATTGCAGCCGTAGAAGCTTCAAAGCTGCTAGAAAAAGGAGTCATCCAACCGGTCCCCACAGACCAGATCGGATCTGGAAACTACTCAAGGTTCTTTTTAGTGCCAAAAAAGACAGGGGACCCGAGACCCATTTTGGATCTCAGCAAACTAAACCAGTCCGTCATGAAGTCCAAATTCCGAATGGTCACTTTACAATCCATTCTCCCATTGTTGGAGAAAGATGTTTGGATGTGCTCCATAGATCTCAAGGATGCCTATTATCACATACCGATACATCAGGTGTCCAGGAGGTATCTGCGCTTCTGCCTGGGAGACAGTCATTTCCAATTTTGTGCACTGCCCTTTGGTCTCACCACAGCCCCCAGAGTGTTCACCAAGTGTCTGGCAGTAGTGACTGCTCACCTGAGAAGTCTCGGATTCCAAGTGTTTCACTATCTGGACGATTGGCTCCTGACTGCCACCACCAGGCATTTACTACTAGAGAACCTACAAGCCACTATCTCCCTGGGTGCTTCCCTGGGAATTACATTCAACTGGTCAAAGTCTGTCTTGCTGCCTTCTCAGCGCATAAGATTCATAGGAGCAGAGATAGACTCAAAATTAATGCGAATCTTCCTTCCTACCGAAAGGATTCAAACATTACAAGGTCAAGTCCGAGCCCTGCTTCTAAGATCCAAAGCCCCAGCCAGGATGGTCCTGCAACTTTTAGGTTCAATGTCTGCCACGGTTCTCCTAGTTCCTCTGGCAAGATTGCACATGAGGATTCTTCAGTGGCTGTTATCGACACAATGGTCTTTTCAGGATCTCCCCCTCAATCATCACATACTGATTACAGAAACGTGCAAACGGGACCTCCGCTGGTGGCTTCTAACTTCCAATCTGAATCAGGGAAGACCTTTTGTTATACCCCCTCCGGTGGCCACCTTGACAACGGATGCCTCCCAGACGGGGTGGGGGGGCATTGTCTGGGCAGGTCAGTTCAGGATTCTTGGCTTCCAAACGAAACACTTCTCCATATCAATGTGTTGGAAATGAGGGCTGTACTTCTGTCCCTACAAGCCCTCCACAAGTTTCTCCCTCAAGGCATTATCGCAATCCACACAGACAACATGTCGGTGGTCTGGTATCTAAACAAACATGGAGGGACCAGATCTTACCCCCTTTGCAGAGAGGCCATGAGGGTGTGGGAATGGGCAGTGGCTACCAACCGCTTCCTGGTAGCGACCCACATTCCGGGAAAATGAAATGTATTGGCAGACAGACTGAGCAGGACTATTCTCTCTCCTCATGAGTGGTCCCTGAACGAAACAGTAGCAGCTCAGATTTTCAAAAGATGGGGGATTCCGTGTTGCGACCTGTTTGCAACACCACACAACACAAAGTGCAGAAGGTTCTTTTCCTTGACCCCCCCCCCGTCAAGGAGAGGCAGCTACGGATGCTCTAGTCCAACCTTGGCCAACAGGACTGCTTTATGCTTTCCCTCCGGTTCCACTCCTCCCCAAAGTCATCCAGAAAGCTTCCCAATTGGGGTCCACAATGATTCTAATTGCTCCGTACTGGCCTCGTCAGGTATGGTTCCCCTACCTACAGAAATATACTCTGGACGGTCCTTGGTTTTTGGATCTAACTCCGGACCTTCTGCTTCATCAGTCGGGTCAACAGCACCAGTCCCTTCACACTTTGAAATTAACAGCTTGGCTCCTCCACTTCCAACTTTAGTCAGAAATCACACCTTGGACCCGGAAGTTATTCACATTTTATCTTCAGCCCACAAACCCACCACTAAGAAATTGTATCTCAGCAAGTGGAAGAGGTTTGCTATCTGGGCTCAACTCAGAGGCTTAGACCCTATTACTGCCCCGATACCAGAGGTCTTGAAATTTTTTACATCCTTGTTTAATCAAGGATCTTCAGTCTCTACTATTAAAGTCCAATTAGCAGCTATCTCCAAATTTCACGAATCCATAGACCCACCGTTGATGAGCAGCAGACTATGTAAAACTTTCATGAAAGGTGCTGTGCTTTTAAGACCCCCAGTTTTTCATCCTGCGCCTCCGTGGGATCTTGATTTGGTACTTCATGCCATAACATCTGCTCCTTTTGAACCGGCTGCTACATGTGAGTTGAAATATCTGTCTTGGAAAACTGCCTTCTTAATTGCTATTACCTCTGCAAGAAGAGTTTCAGAACTTCAAGCCCTATCTATCAAACCACCGTACTTGATTTTTCACAAGGATAGAGTATCACTTTGACCTAATCCATCTTTTGTTCTCAAAGTTTGTTCTAATCTCTGTCTCCAACAATCTCTAGAGCTACCAGTTTTCTTTCCAAAATTTTCAAGCAAAGCGGAATACACCTTGCATATGTTGGATGTTCATAGGCAATTGCGCTTCTATCTAGACAGGACTCAACAAATTCGGAAAACAGATCAATTGTTTGTGTCCTTTTCGGATAATAAACTGGGTCAAACCATTACTAAAGCCACTATCGCCAAATGGATTAGAGATTGCATAACTCAGGCTTATTCCTCTTCAAATAAGCAACTTACAACATCTGTCAAAGCCCACTCTACTAGAGCTATGGCTACCTCTATTGCATTTCATTCCAAGCTCGCTATTTCTGAGATTTGTGCTGTGGCTACTTGGTCCAACCCGCACACTTTCATTTCCCACTATAAATTGGATGTGGCATCTAAAGGGCGAGCATCATTTGGTTCCACGGTACTCAGGAGTGTTTTCCAGTGAGCCACCCAGGATATAGGTGCTAGGGACGTGTGTGCATGTATGCGGACAAACTAGATCTGGGGGACTGGTAGTGGTGCATCCTGGGATATAGTAAGCTCAGCCAATAAGAGACTTCGCTCTTTGGCATAAGCGTGCTGAGTCGGAGCCGAGGGATCGGCTCCGAACCCATCAGTCAGAATGTAGGCGAGATGGATCCCAAACATCTGAAGTTATGGTAAGTACATAACTAAAAGTTATAAATGCCTGACTGTATATTTTTCCTTTGTTTAAGTCTTTAGGCTCCATTGGACCAAAATCACCGGTAGTGGGGAGACTGTAATTCAATATGGGTGCAAACCTATTATTTCTCCCTTGAATGATATCCTTTTTAATGTGGTTGCAAAAGTCAAGTGGATAACCCCTCTCCAAAAACATATCCACTAAAAATTCCAATTCTACAATAAAATCTTGGTCACTGGATGTCATCCTAGAAATCCTTACCATTTGACCCTTTACAATACTACTCTTTTGATGTAAAGGGTGTCCACTTTTAAAATGTAGATATGAATTGAAAAAAGTTTTTCTAAAAACCTTTGACTTAAATTTGTCACCGTCTTTTTCTATCATCACATCTAAATAATTAATACTCTGTGCATTCATTTCATGGGTAAATTTTAAAAAGGTGGTAGTGCCATTAACATATTTGATAAACTCTTCTAACCTTTCTATACTGTCTTTCCAAAAAATAATAATGTCATCTAAAAAACGTTTATATAAACTCCAGCATTTTCTATATGCACTATGATAGATAAATGTATCTTCCCATGTATTTAAAAACATTTTGGCATATATGGGAGCACATCTTGCTCCCATGGCTACCCCACTTAGTTGATGGTAATATTCTCCTTGGAAGAATAAATAATTATGTTTTAAAACCAATTCCATCAAATTGACACAAGTATAAATTTCATCATCTTTTAATTCTTGAAAAGATCTTATAGCTTCTTCAAACCATTCTAATCCTATTTTATGCGGTATTGAGCCAGACAAATCTACTATGTCTATAGTAACCAATATAACATCTTTATTTGTAGTAATACTCTTCACTTTTTTAAAAAAATCCCATGAATCCTTAAAATAAGACCTCCCTTTAAACATTATGTTCTTCAATTTAGTATCAATATATCTTGCTAAAGGTGATATCACTGAACCTTCTGCTGCTACAATAGGACGTGAAGGGGGGTCTTCCAAATTCTTATGCACTTTGGGAATGCCGAAAATTGATGGAATTTTTGGTTTATTATTATGTAAAAATTCAAACATACTATGTTCAATAAATCCCTCCAGAAACAAATCTTATAATGTGGTGTAAATTCTCTTATAACCAATGTTAATTTCATTAATAGAAACATTACTATATTTTGACTCTTCCAATAATATAACAAATCAAAGCACAGCAAACCAATAAAGGGATTAACTCTCCTGCATCCAAGTATAAAAATACTGATAAAATATAAAGTGTCCACATGCAGGTAGAGACAACAGCCTGAAATATCCACAGTCTCTGTCACTTCAATTACGAATTCCAATTCCAGTAGGGTATAAAAAGTTATTTATTCAGCTAGCGCTTTCACCAAAAAGGCTTTCTCAAACTACAAAGCTGCCATTGAAACACATCATTTAAATATATAAAAGACAAAGCTGATAGGTTCAAAGTTAATTAATTAAACATGCTAAATACTGCATCATTGATTCATTTAAAATGATATGCATTCATTTATACATGCATAGAATCACAATCCACATTAAAACATTTAAAAACATACAGTACCCTAAATATATAAAGAATATATAAAAAACATATAAAGAATATATAAAAAACATGTGATAAATAAAACTAATGCCTAAAAAGTCTTCTCTTTTTTAGAAGTGGTTTCACTTGTGTTTTATCATTTAGCCCAGGCTTCTTATCTGCTCTCAGCCTGACTATCCATCTAAGCTCAGCCTCTTGTAAATGAGCATCTACATCCCCACCTCTAATATCTGATAGGACATGTTGCATGACATTAAAAACAAAAAAATGTTCAGCACCCATACTTTTAACATGTTTTGCAAGTGCGTTATGTTCGGACCCAATCCTAATACTATAAACATGTTCCCTGATGCGCTCCCTAAGCTGTCTGCACGTCTTACCTACATAGAAATGCAACATGTCCTATCAGATATTAGAGGTGGGGATGTAGATGCTCATTTACAAGAGGCTGAGCTTAGATGGATAGTCAGGCTGAGAGCAGATAAGAAGCCTGGACTAAATGATAAAACACAAGTGAAACCACTTCTAAAAAAGAGAAAACTTTTTAGGCATTAGTTTTATTTATCACGTTTTTTATATATTCTTTATATGTTTTTTATATATTCTTTATATATTTAGGGTACTGTATGTTTTTAAATGTTTTAATGTGGATTGTGATTCTATGCATGTATAAATGAATGCATATCATTTTAAATGAATCAGTGATGCAGTATTTAGCATGTTTAATTAATTATCTTTGAACCTATCAGCTTTGTCTTTTATATATTTAAATGATATGTTTCAATGGCAGCTTTGTAGTTTGAGAAAGCCTTTTTGGTGAAAGCGCTAACTTTTGCTACCTGAATAAATAACTTTTTATACCCTACTGGAATTGGAATTCGTAATTGAAGTGACAGAGACTGTGGATATTTCAGGCTGTTGTCTCTTCCAATAATATATTAAACATTTTACCTTCATATGTAATAGAATTCAAAAGTACCACCCCACCCTCTTTATCCAGTTTCATTATTCTCAAATTCAAATTCACTCTTAATCTATTAAGTAATGTTAGTTCTTCTGGTGTAAGATTAGGAGTAAATCTATTTTTTCTGATAGTTTGTCTTAATTCATTCTCCACAATATTCTCGAAATTTTTTAATTGTGTGTGTATAGGGGGATTCCAAGTGCTTTTTTTCTTTAACTCACTAGCATGATCCACTTCGGAGGTAATATCCCCACAAATTAATTCTAAATTAATTTTCCTCAGGAACATCTTAACATCGATAAATAATATACTCATATCACATTTAGTCCTCGGAACGAAATTGAGGCCTTTAGAAAACAATTCAAAATAGGTGTCATTAATATCCAGCTTGGTATAATTAAATATATTAAAGTTCTTAAAATTAGCACATGTGCAAATAATAGCTTTATCATGTATATTTATGTTTTATGTATATTTTATGTATATTATATATATATATATATATATATATATATATATATATATATATTTATGTATTAATACTTTTTGGGTTCAATATTTGATTCATATATATTTATTTATCTGGGTATTTTTAAGGTGTTATTTATATTCATTACATGAATTCATTCTCGCTACATTTCTATTTCAAGTTTCACTTTGATTTTAGTGTAAAAGATGCAATAGGATTATATATACCATTTTTTGACCACCAGATGGGAGCATTGTCCCATTGATGAAGTGATTTGTGTTTTTGGTTGAACGTTGTCTTAATATTATGAATTTTATATATGAATATATTAATAAATAAAAGATTAAAAAATTATTAAATGTTTTTAGTGCACTATATATTGCACAAACAATACATGTATCTGTAAAGTAGGGATGCATTTAATATGTATACATATAGTTGGATGAGTTTTTCATTTACATTCATATTCATGAGGATTGTTTTTTAACAGTTTTTATTGGTTAATTTAAAATTTGTCAGCATACATAAATGTGTTAATTAAATTGTGCTTTGTCTGATGAAGTCTTACAGCTTATTGACGAAAAACGTGGTGAATTGTCTAACGTTTAACCTTGGAATAAATCTGTTAAAATTTCTCGGCTGTCCGGTGCGGTTTGTCCTCTCCACAGTGTTTTTTTTGTTTATTGGTCTTTGTTACACTGTGCCTCGTATTTTCAGATTATTAGTTCTCATGGAGGGTGAGGACAGCTTTTCCTCGGTCAGTATGGATACTGTTACATCGCAGGGAAATCAGTTACCGGCACTTATTGGCCAGCTGAGCCAGCTAGTTGCTTTGCTGACTCCTTTATGTCACTCACTTGTACGCCAAAGCAGCACTGACTCTCTTTCTGGTAACCAGGGTGCATTATTGCCTCGTGGAGACAAGAACAGAAATGGCAGAGATGGACATGGCTCTAATCGCAGCTTCATTGATGTTGTGAATACGGGACCTGGTGGTATTAACAACTACCCGAATATTTTCATTCAGGGCACTAACTCTCAAGCGGATAACAGCGGACATGGTTACATTCGCAATTCGACAGGAAAACAAGGTGACTGATTAACAATATATCTTTGAATGAGTGGCTCAAACAAAAGGTTGAGCTTAACGACCTTTCACCTATTGAAAATGATGACTTTTGCACATATGCCGACAATGTACACAAGTTGAATGATTTGTTGTTTAAGTTTAAAATATTGAATATTGACAACATATATTTGAAAGAATGCCTTAACACTAAAATTGTACCAAAAGGCTTGCGCATTTATAAATTTCCCAACAATGTGAGGGAAGGCATAGTTCATAGTTTAGTACTAGGCTAACTGCCCTTGTGGGTCATTTTAAGCCTAGCCAATTACCCCAAGTGAGAATCAAACCTTTCACCTTGTGTCTGTAAGGTGAACACCTTAACCATTATGCCAACCTCCCCCCTTAAGTTCTATGATAAGTTATTGAATATGTTTGATGGTTGGGGCTTTGAGCTCCTGAGAGTTATTATTAAAAAATAATGAAGAAGAAATGAATTGCTTAATGAAGCAAATTGATATTGTTAATGGTAAAATAACTAGTGATCTTTTATTTATTGTGGAACAAGAAAAACAGAAATATTTGAATTTAAGAAATGATATAGATAAGAAATGTAGTAAAATTGTAGAAAAGAAAAAAAGAAAGATAATGAGACATACATTTGAATATGAACAAGGGATACAATACCCGAAACCTAGAAGTATTTTTAACTATAAAAATGAGAGATATTTACACAATAATCAATATGGACATGAAAACATTATTTATCATGACGAAAGACATGGTGACTTACAACAGGATCCTTTTGACCCTTCCGATTTCCCTCCCCTTCGAAGGTCAGAAAGGATCAAAAACCAGAAAGAAGGAAATTTTCAAAGGAATGGATGGAGGGATGGGGAGAGGGGCAGGAGATAATAAACCATAGATATTTAGAACGTCCTAATAAGGATAGTAATAACACTAACACTTACAACGATGATATTGATAGAGATCTGGGAAATATACATGATAAAGCTATTATTTGCACATGTGCTAATTTTAAGAACTTTAATATATTTAATTATACCAAGCTGGATATTAAATACACCTATTTTGAATTGTTTTCTAAAGGCCTCTATTTCGTCCCAAGGACTAAATGTGATATGAGTAGATTAATTATCGATGTTAAGATGTTCCTGAGGAAAATTAATTTAGAAATAATTTGTGGGGATATTACCACCGAAGTGGATCATGCTAGTGAGTTAAAGAAAAAAAGCACTTGGAATCCCCCTATACACACACAATTAAAAAAAATTCAAGAATATTGTGGAGAATGAGTTAAGACAAACTATCAGAAAAAATAGATTTACTCCTAATCTAACACCAGAAGAACTAACATTACTTAATAGATTAAGAGTGAATTTGAATTTGAGAATAATGAAACCGGATAAAGGGGGTGGGGTGGTACTTATGAATTCTATTGCATATGAAGGTAAAATGTTTAATATATTATTGGAAGAGTCAAAATATAGTAATGTTTCTATTAATGAAATTAACATTGGTTATAAGAGAATTTACACCACATTATATGATTTGTTTCTGGAGGGATTTATTGAACATAGTATGTTTGAATTTTTACATAATAATAAACCAAAAATTCCATCAATGTTCGGCATTCCCAAAGTGCATAAGAATTTGGAAGACCCCCCTTTACGTCCTATTGTAGCAGCAGAAGGTTCAGTGATATCACCTTTAGCAAGATATATTGATACTAAATTGAAGAACCTAATGTTTAAAGGGAGGTCTTATTTGAAGGATTCATGGGATTTTTTTAAAAAAAGTGAAGAGTATTACTACAAATAAAGATGTTATATTGGTTACTATAGATGTAGATTTGTTTGGCTCAATACCGCATAAAATAGGATTAGAATGGTTTGAAGAAGCTATAAGATCTTTTCAAGAATTAAAAGATGATGAAATTTACACTTGTGTCATTTTGATGGAATTGGTTTTAAAACATAATTATTTATTCTTCCAAGGAGAATATTACCATCAACTAAGTGGGGTAGCCATGGGAGCAAGATGTGCTCCCATATATGCCAACATGGTTTTAAATACATGGGAAGATAAATTTATCTATCATAGTGCATATAGAGAATGCTGGAGTTTATATAAACGGTTTTTAGATGACATTATTATTTTTTGGAAAGACAGTATAGAAAGGTTAGAAGAGTTTATCTAATATGTTAATGGCACTACCACCTTTTTAAAATTTACCCATGAAATGAATGCACAGAGTATAAATTATTTAGATGTGATGATAGAAAAAGACGGTGACAAATTTAAGTCAAAGTTTTTTAGAAAAACTTTTTTCAATTCATATCTACATTTTAAAAGTGGGCACCCTTTACATCAAAAGCGTAGTATTGTAAAGGGTCAAATGGTAAGGATTTCTAGGATGACATCCAGGGACCAAGATTTTGTTGTAGAATTAGAATTTTTAGTGGATATGTTTTTGGAGAGGGGTTATCCACTTGACTTTTGCAACCACATTAAAAAGGATATCATTCAAGGGGGAAATAATAGGTTTGCACCCATATTGAATTACAGTCTCCCCACTACCAGTGATTTTGGTCCAACGGAGACTAAAGACTTAAACAAAGGAAAAATATACAGTCAGGCATTTATAACTGATTTTAGTGGTGATGCAGATGTCATCCACCAAGTGGTTCACAGAGAATGGGACAAGTTCCTTAACATTACTGATCTTAATTTAAATAAATCAAGAGATTCATTTAATATTATTTTTAGGAGGGGACGTAATATAAAGGATTGGTTGACAGTTCAACATAGAGTGAGGAAGAAAAGTACAAACATAGGGGGCACTTATCCATGTGGTATGCGTATGCAATGTTCATCTATGTTTAATTCACATAGCATTTTTATTGAAGCAAGAGATAGAGAAGTTGTTGGTAAAGTACATAGTAATTGCAATTCTTTTGGAGTAGTATACATTGCGATTTGTGAAATATGTTCGGCTTTCTACATTGGAAAGACCGAAAGGAAAATAAGAAGGAAGGTGTATGAACATTTGAATGATATCAAAAACAAGAAAGAATTTAATGCACTATATAAACACATGAATACCTGCCCCCTAGCTAAGTATAAATTCTTCATTTTAGAAGAAATTCAGAAGGACGAGAGAGGGGGTTTATGGGAGACTCACATTGAATACTGGGAATTATATTGGCAGATTGTTCTTGAGGCCAACAAATTCCTAGGTTTAAACGATTACATCTCACTCGCCCCAGTTTTGAAATTAAGGGCAGCCAAACTGTAATAATACCAGCATTGGGTTCACATGTGCACATATATATACATTTATTCATTTACATGATTGTATATTTACATATATTTTAAAATAAATAAATTTTTTAACAGTTTTAAATATTTAATATAACACTATATTTTATGGGTATACTATTTATGTTTTATGTATATTATATATATATACATATATATATTTATGTATTAATACTTTTTGGGTTCAATATTTGATTCATATATATTTATTTATCTGGGTATTTTAAGGTGTTATTTATATTCATTACATGAATTCATTCTCGCTACATTTCTATCTATTTCAAGTTTCACTTTGATTTTAGTGTAAAAGATGCAATAGGATTATATATACCATTTTTTGACCACCAGATGGGAGCATTGTCCCATTGATGAAGTGATTTGTGTTTTTGGTTGAACATTGTCTTAATATTATGAATTTTATATATGAATATATTAATAAATAAAAGATTAAAAAATTATTAAATGTTTTTAGTGCACTATATATTGCACAAATAATACATGTATCTGTAAAGTAAGGCTGCATTTAATATGTATACATATAGTTGGATGAGTTTTTCATTTACATTCATATTCATGAGGATTGGTTTTTAACAGTTTTTATTGGTTAATTTAAAATTTGTCAGCATATATAAATGTGTTAATTAAATTGTGCCTTATCTGATGAAGTCTTACAGCTTATTGACGAAAAATGTGGTGAATTGTCTAACGTTTAACCTTGGAATAAATCTGTTAAAATTTCTCGGCTGTCCAGTGCGGTTTGTCCTCTCCATAGTGTTTTTTTTTGTTTATTGGTCTTTGTTACACTGTGCCTCGTATTTTCAGATTATTAACTTTATTTGTCAGCAACCTGTGGGAACCTGTGGGTATCTGATCCGATCCGGATCCGAGCCGATAGCTTTCCAAGCTAGAGATCCGAGCTCCAAGCTCCTCCCCTTACCCATAACACCCTGCTACCTCCCTCCAGTCCTCAGATCGAGTTTGCCCGATTATCATACAGCACCAAAACAAACCACCTGAACATCCTAACCTGATACCTACCAGGAATGAAACAATTAATCATTCAGGTAACGAACTACGAACTACAGGCTAGGGGGATGGAGGGGGGGGGTCGGTTGCTGACAGATGAAGTTACCTACTGAGATGGAATGTTGTGGTGAGTACATAACTTCTTTATCTGAAGTAGTTAACTTCATTTGATCAGCAACCTGTGGGACAGAGTCCCCAGCTACCAAAAGCTTGGGAGGTCCTCAAGGAAGGATATTCCGGAGCACTGCAGAGCACAAATAATACATGTATCTGTAAAGTAGGGATGCATTTAATATGTATACATATAGTTGGATGAGTTTTTCATTTACATTCATATTCATGAGTATTGGTTTTTAACAGTTTTTTATTGGTTAATTTAAAATTTGTCAGCATATATAAATGTGTTAATTAAATTGTGCCTTGTCTGATGAAGTCTTACAGCACACAGACAAATAAAGTTACCTACTCAGATGGAACATTATGGTAAGTACATAACTTCTTTTTTCTAATGCTTAGTCAAACACTCTGCTTGTGCTGTGTTGATGAAGTCATAACAAGGCCGAAATATGCATAGCCACAGCTAGTGAGGTTTGGCTTTATTGGCCTGAAATTGTGCATTAAAACGACAAAACAAGTCATGGGCATTCAGAATTGCCAATTAGCTGAAACACCTGATGTTCATGGGGATTATTTGCATATATCCCATGTGCCTCTGATACAAAAGGTTTGGGAGGTCACTCACTGGAAGTTCTAGCTTTGATGGAGTTTTCATTTTGTTTTTACTGATTGGTTTTTCAGTGACCTTCTCACTCATTGTTTTAGGTCACTGTCTTGCTGGTCAGTACTAGATTAGTAGATTTGACTGCCTAGCATGAGACCCAACCATAACAAGTAAAGCAGGGGGGTGCTTAACATTTATTAAGATTGGGTCTTGAGCTATAGTAGTGCTTAACTTATTTGTGTTTTTTTCAGATATTGAACTGTAATCACTGTGCTCCATGCATGACATGAAAATTATATATTTACCAGAAAGTTAGACTATAATGATCTGTCTCTGTTCCCATCAACATAGCCACCAACCATTACCATCTCTCTCTTCCTGGAGAGAAATTCATCTTTGGGGGGTGGGGGAGTGAGGGTGCAACTGGAAGAAAGATCCTGAGAGCAATAAGATAAAAATTGTTGCCCATGCTGTATAAAGGGGATAGACTTGATCTAGATGAAAGGGAGGTGCAGAGCATTATGGGAGCTGGAGAAGCAGATTATTATTATTATTATTTTTTTTTAGAGAAACAGATTTTTCAAAATGTGGGAGTCTTAAAGATGCCAAGTGACTTCTGCCTATGGCTACTAGTCCATTTGTTGGAGCCAATGGATCATGAAGGTCTAATGTCATAATAAAGTCATATTTTTATTTTACTGCACTTTTGTAAACTGGATAAGAGCATGATTGTGATATATGGTTTGGAGAAACTGACTGCCGGGTTGTAACAAATCATTTTTGCTTTTGCTTTTCCAGAGAATCCTAACAAACCAGAACTGACTTTGAAACCTGCCTCTCCCCTTGTTAGTTTGGAGTACAACCCCAAGGATTCCCATATACTTGTTGGAGGCTGCTACAATGGACAGATTGGTTAGTAACACTGAACATCTTTTGTTGAAGATCTCATGTTAAGAAGAGTGATGAAAGACACAGATATTTGTGTAACAATTGCTGATCATAAAGTAGTTGTGGAATGTTATGGGTCCCATTTTAAAAACATTTGTTTTTTCTTTACACTATAAGTCTGTAACACTGGTCAAATCAGGAAAAGACAATAGCTTTTTTGGAATGCAGTCTCCACTGAGAACTAATAGCTGAAGATATTTGCATAGCTGATTTAAATGGGTAATTTAGTTACATCCATTCTATTTTGAAGGAAATAGAAGAGGATTACAAAAAAGGCTACACTGGTACCATCACCACTAGCCTATTCTAGCTTCTTTATTGATAAATCTTAGAAGCTGTAAGAAGTCTATATGGGCTCCCTGTCTTCAGCTGTTCTCAGTATGTAGATGGTAATGATGAGTAAGAACGTATATAGTGTACTAATAAATGGTTACAGTTCACACACTAGGGTAGGATCCTAGCTTAAAAATGTTATTAGCTTTTATATTTTTGTGAATTTGGGTATTTTACTAATTTTCAAATAACAACTGTTACAATGTAAAACACATGGACTGTGTAATACATACATAATTCATATAACTTACTAAATCAAAATCACTTTTACAGTCTTATTTCTGAATACATATTGATGGCTTTCTCTTTTATATAGTGTATTGGGATACTCGTAAAGGGAGTCAGCCTGTGGAGTTATCAGTTGTAGAACATAGTCACAGAGACCCAGTATATAAAGTCATCTGGCTGCAGTCCAAAACTGGTACAGACTGCTTTTCTGCATCTACAGATGGGCAGGTAAAAATGTAGAGAAATGTTACAAAAATGTCATTAACTTCTTATTTCCATATTTACTGGTACTAAAGTCATGAAGTAGGTTCATTGTAAGGAACCAGGCATGCGTGTCATCTTTCTCCTGTTTACTTTATAGTTGGAGACCTTGGCAAAGAAAATAAGGGCTTTCGATGCAAGAGTAGCCAGTCATACATAGTAGATGCAGATAAAATGGAATACTTTAAATGAAAGGCAATAAAAGAAATAAAAACAGCAAATAAAACACCAAGTAAAGATGAGTGCTTTCACTCCGGTCCTGGAGCTCTATCAGATCTAACACAGTGCTTGAGACTATTTAAGGGAGAACCACACCCACAGACTCAAAAAACTTATTTTATCATGGTTTGGTGATTTCCTACATTTTAACACCACTCTGGGACTATTTACAGGTTTTTAAATATTTTTATACATAATTTCTGAGTCTGACCATATGGGATCTAGCATCTTGAAGTGCCTCTGGGTATCCCACAATGCAGTGCTTGTCTGTAAAAAAATTACATCATGCAGCCCTCTTTCTTCCTAAAGTTCCTGCCACTGCATTTATTTTACATGTATACTCTGTTATCTTTCAGTCAGTTAGTTTTAAGTAACATTTCATGCCATTCAATGACTACTTAAAACACAAACAGTGCAAATGCCACAGAACAGACCTTCAAAGTGCTTTTTACTGCTGATTCTTTTTAGGATGGCTAAATTGCAGTCTTTTGTGAAGCTGAATTGTACTACTTCGACACCTCTCCCATCCCTCTTCCCACCTAACTTCCCTAGCTGTCAAAGTGCTAAGGGTAATTTGAGCTGTTACCTGCTGTGATTGACAGCTCACAGCAGGAGTCTTGACTCGTACTGTTTCCATGTTCTAGCATTTAATTTCTGTAGGGGTAGGGGAAGGACTAGAGAGTTGTGATATCACAGTATGGGTGGGTTTTTAGGACGGTCATGGTGATGTCAGTTTGGGGAGGGAATTACCCAGAAAACTACCTGGATTCATTACCTTTGCTGAAATCAGTGAATTGGAGACTGCAGCAAGCTTTTCTAGGGTGGAATAAAAGTGTTTTGAAAGTGAAACCTTCACAGTACAGTAAGGTACTGTTCTAATGGAGAGAGACAGCTGATTTAAAAATATTTTAAATGCTGTATTGTTTATTCATAAAAGGGACTGTAAATAGGGAGAAACAGGACAGAGAAGTTGAGCATTTAATAACAGAATCCCATTGTTGCCCTTTAAAGATACAAAGGTTTGAAGTTACCTGTTCAGATCATGTGACCTGAGCAGAGGTCTTAAGGGAACATACTCATTCAAACCTTGTCCCTTGTCACTTTGCATTTCTAGGATCCATTTAGTTTCTAAAATTTCAGTTTTATTACTAACATTACCTCCCCTAATGCTCTTATTCAATAGCTATAATACAAGAAATTTAAATTTATGTGTAGTCCCAGCACTTAAGACATGTTTACATAAAGAATTATTTTATCTTTCCTGGAAGTATCATAAATATGCACAAGAAAGCTGTCTTTAAGCATTCTGTTTGTCTTACCAATTTAAAAACTATTGCAGGTTGCAAGCTGTACCAAATCACAGCTCTTGCAATTTGCAAAAAAATCAAGCTTATACAAAAGAAAATAAGGGACTCGACAATTCAGGGATATAATTAGTATAGTAACCAAGAAAAAAATCGTCTTTATTTGCAGATGATGTCATTTTGTACTTGATAAATCCAGAAAACTATATCTCAAGGTTGTGGAATATTTTGAGACACTTTCAAGTCTTTTTCAAATATACAATTAATGAAGAAAAAACAGAATAGTGTATATGTGTGTGTTATACCTTTAAGAAGCATTTCAAGGTCGGCACATGTATATGAATAGCAAGCACGTGCTAGCTTCAGTGCCATTTTGAGAATGCAACCATTGAGCAAACATGTATGAGTGTAATAGCTAGTTTGTTTATAAGTTTATCTAAGTTAAAGTTATTAAGCCTCACTCCTGAGGTGTTTGTACATAAGAAAGCTGCTTGAACAGAACCCACAAGACTCGTCTATTTTATTCAGACTGGATAAATGACATGTCAGAAGTGGGATTCCAGAGACTGCTTTTCAGAGCTATGAAGTACAGAGTTAACGGTGAAAGTAAACTAAGAGAAACAAGCACAAAAAAAGAGCCAGAAATGAACCAAAGGTAATGAAAACTTGCACAAAGGATTTATTTTAGAAAAAAAAGATAAAAAGGTGCATTACAAGGGCATTAACTGTATTATTAAACAAGCGAGACGCACAAAGGGTTTATTAATTAAACAAAATGTTTAAAATTAAGATATTTAATAAAACAATTATCAGAAAAGAACATAAGGGGTTCTGAATTACCTTGGAATTGCAAAACGAGCATGTTTAGAATAAAACGAGTACAAGAAAAGTATAATGGGCATGGAAAATGATTAAATGAGCAAAACAAATATAATAAGGGTAAAAAAGGGCATATTAAGCATAAATAAAGCAAGGTGACTGCATGTTTTTTGACAAAGTACTGTGTTTTGGCATAACTACTATTTCACATTGTATTCATGGCATAACTAGAGTTATTCAAAGCATCTCAAAGTGTGTAAAAGTACTTACAGTGTGTGCTTATTACTGAACATTTATTCCGAAGAGTTTATTTGTTGCACAGTGACACTATTTCATAAAGTACAGTCAAAATACAGCCATTTCAAAAAGTTTCTTTTGCTGGGTGTGTCTATCCACAAAGTGTTTCCATTACAGAGTGTTTCTTGAACTGTAAAGAGTTATTTAGCAAAGTATGGTCATTTTGGGAAAGTTTAAGAATGCTGTGTACTGGTTATTTGCAAAGTGCAGTTACTTTGAAATGTTTCTTAGTCTGAGCTTCATCTGCCCAGTTCATTTGCACAGTGCAGTTATTTTGAAATATTTCTTACACTAATACAGAGATTTCAAGAGTATTAGAGTGCCCAAGCGACTTATTTTGCAAAGTTCAGTTATTCAGAGGCTTGTTGTGCTACTGGGCATAGTTACAAATACTGGCATAAATTTCTGGCATGTGTGTGTGTGTGTGTGTGTGTGTGTGTGTGTGTGTGTGTGTGTGTGTGTGTGTGTGTGTGTGTGTGTGTGTTGTGTGTGCGCGTGTGTGTGAGTGTGTGTGTGTATGTGTGTTCATGCATACTTGCAAGAGCCTTCGCTGGTATGTGTTAATATGGCAAATGGGTTTTGAAAACCATCACCATTTGCATTTGATCAGAATATTGCAGAGAATTGGAGAATATTTGAGCAAGAGTACGATATTTTTATACAAGCAGCTTATTCTGACAAGGATGCACACACCAGGGCATTTATTTTGCTAAACCTAGCTGGATCAGGCCATTGAAAGGGAGCATTCATTTGTGTTTGCACCATCAGTATATGAGGGAGAAGGTAAAAACCATCATATTGTTGCACAGGCTGAATCAAGGGAAGACCCTGAGTGTTTGAAGTGCAAGTTCAGGGAAATGTGTAACCCCCAGACAAATATTACATTAGAGGGACATTTGTTTTACACAAGAGATCAAAAATCAGAGGAAACTTTTGCAGCTTACATTACTGACCTGAAAAACAAAGCTAAAATGTGTCGGTTTGGTGACTTAAAAGATGAGTTAATAAAGGACAGGCTTCTGTGTGGTATTAATAGTGCTGCAGTGAGAAAGATTTTGCTTCATGACAGTGATTTAATGCTGAGCAAAGCTATTGAGATTTGTTAAATCCATGAAGTTACAGAAAGGGACACAAATATGCTTGACAGTGATAAGAGCATGGTTTCAGCAGGCTCCAGGACAAATGTAGACAGTATGCAATATGAGGCTAGCAGAAGCAGGCCTAACCATATGGCACCTGACACCCCTGTAGGCTGCCCAGGTAAAACCCATAGTTTTCCAGCAAGTTCTAAGAAAAGGACATGCTCAGTGCAGTAAAAGGGTGAGTCAGAAAAACCCAAATCCAGCTTTATTGCTAACCGTCACAGTTGTGGTGCCAGTCATGAGTCTAAAAAAGAAAAATACTTAGCATTTGGTCAGCAATGCCACAAGTGTAAAAAATGGAACCATTTTCAAAAGTGTTGCAAATCAAGTAAATCTCACACAGTTATAAAGAAAGGTCACTCGAAAAAGCAAGTTGATCATATAGAAAGCCGCAATTCTATTTTCTACGTAGATGGTGTATCAGTTTTCTTCTTCTTTCGGCTTTTCCCGGTTAGGGGTCGCCACAGCGGATCACCTGTCTGCTCATGATTGGCAGTGGAGTTTTCCGGTGTCGAGTTGCCAGCCCGGCGCCCAACCTTCCATGGAAGGCACACACAAGCACACACACTCTCACACCTAGGGCCAATTTAGAGTGTCCAATCCACCTACAGCATGTCTTCGGGATGTGGGAGGAAACCGGAGCACCCAGAGGAAAACCATGCAACCACAGGGAAGACATGCAGACTCCACACAGAAGGCAACCCAGCTGAGAATCAAACAGGAGAACCTCTTGCTGTGAGGCGGCAATGCTAACCACTGTACCACCGCAGCCACCCTACATAGATGGTGTATCAGTAATTAGTGAAAAGGTTGATGCAGTAAATTTGATGGCAAAGAATGAAGTGTCTTGTACTGTCCAGATCAATGATATATCCACCCAGCTTAAAGTAGACATTGGCTCAAAGTGTAATGTTATGTCAGCAGACACATTTGCTAAGGTGGGAGTTGATGAACAACTCAATGTGGCTAGTAGTGCAAAACTTGCTGCTTATGGAGGTAAAGAAATTCAAACCAAAGGCTCAGTAGTGCTTTCATATTATTTGGCTAGGAACTGTTACAGCTTGTTATTCTATGTAGTCCGAAGACCTGTGCAGTCGTTACTGGGTCTCAGAGACAGTTTGAGAGTGAATTTGCTTTTTTTTTACCAAAGAAGTTCATTATATAAGCACAAGTCCAAGTTCTAATTTTGCTGAAGCTATTTTCTCAAAGTATGCTAAATTTTTCAATGACAAGTTGGGCAAACTTCCAGTTGTTTATTTATTTATTTATTTTACATTTGTTGACCGGGTATGTCTTACTGAGCTTAAGAGCCCTTTTTCAGCGGAGGCCCAGGGAGAAAAGCTCCATACATTGTACAGTTATACATAACAAAAGCATTTAGTAACAAAAAGATGATACATAGTTCATACAATACAACCACATAATATTTGTAGAAGTGTATATAAAGAGAATAAGATGTGCTACATTAGGACATTACATAGTGAATTAGAGATCATATTAAAAAACAACCAAATATTACAGGACTGAGTTCTTTTTAAGACTAAAAGATGTGTTAGTTGAGGACTTTACATAGAATATTTGAGAACATATTTAAAAAGGTTTTGATTGACAGTGATGTATTATTGAAAGAATCATGGAGGTGTTGTTAAAGTAGGCAGAGATGTTCAGACTCAGGATTTGTTTAGGGGAAGGGACAAGGATGTGTGTGTGAGGGGAAGTAGAGAGGAGGGGATTTGTTTTCTATTGGATGGGGGAAGTAGTTTAGGGGGGTGAGTACAGTGGCAAGCCCAGTGACATTTTAGATACTTTTTGCTTGCATTCTTGAACTGTTTGGGATGCGTGAGGGTTCTGATTTCAAGAGGAAGTTTATTCCAGGCAATAGAGGGATGGTAGCTATATATGTTGCATCTGAATTTGATTTTGGGTTTGAAGATATGTAGTAGGTTTTGGGAAGAGCTCCAGAGGGATCTGGCTGGAAAATAGTGTGAGATGAGGGAGGATAGAGCTGGACAGTAGGAAGGTTGAAATATGATAGAGTGGATGATGTGGAGCTGAGAGAGGAGAAGCTGGTGGGGTAGTTCTAGCCAGTCTAGGTGTTTTAGGGAGAGAGAGTGATGGGATTTGTATGGTTGTTGGGCAGCAAATCTAGCTACTTTTTTGTAAGTAGACTCCAGCTTTGTCAGTAGAAAGTAGCTGAGATTAGTGAGAATTTGGGAGCTATATGTTAAGATAGGTACTAGGTAGGCATGAGAGAGAGTAATTTTGGCTTCTGTAGTCAAAATTTTCTTGTTTCTGTATAAGAGCCCTAATTTCTGGTGGATGTTTTTGATGCAGTTATTAACATGTAGGTCAAATTTAAGTTGATCATCAATGGTAATGCCCAGGAGTTTTGAGCTATGTTCCACTTGAATGGGAGTATTATTAAGTGACAGCATGGAGAAGGAGGATTTAATATGGTTAGCATTTTTAGGGAGAAAGAGTAACAGTTTAGTTTTTTGGGGGGGATTTAGGATGATCTGGTTATTGGTGAGCCAGGTTTCAACCGAGTTAAAGAATAGCTTGGTAGCTAATAGGAGCTGAGATGGAGAGTTGGCAATGGTGATGACTGTAGTCATCAGCATATCTAACTAGGGAAGACTGAGGGCAAGAAGTATGGAATAGGTTAGTAAAGATGTTTAAGAGCAGTGGCCCTAGTATAGATCCTTGTGGAATACCCATTATAACTGGAAGAGGAGGAGATAGTGCAGAGTGCCATCTCACTGATTGCATCCTGTCAGTGAGGTAGCTGGAGAACCATGCAATAGTACCAGAGAAGAAGTTAAGGTTAGATCATTTATCCAATAGAAGAGGGTGAGAGACTATGTTGAATGCCTTTGAGATGTCTAACAATAGGGAAGAAATAAGTTTGTGGTCATCTCTGGCTAGAGAAATAGTGTTGAGAAAGGTTACTAGAGCTGTGGTAGTGCTATGTTTTGGTTGGAAGCCATGCTGAGTGGGTGTGAGCAGATTTTTCTGTATTAGATCTTGCATGACTTGTTTGTGTACACATTTTTCCAGAACTTTAGAGAGGGGAAAGGATAGCAATAGGTCTAAAATTGGTGATATCTGTGGAGTTACCTCCTTTGTGTATAGGTAGTGTATAGAATTGTTTCCAGATAGAAGGAACCCTTGATTCAGAGATGGAGAGATTAATTAGGATAGAGACAGGGAGAGCAAGAGAGTTATCTGCTGTCTGAAGGAAATATGAGGGGATGAGATTGGCTAATACTGAACATGGTTTTAGTTTGGAAAGTAAAGATTTGATATAGCTGGTAGGAACAGATTTAAGAGAAAATATAAGAGCAGTGGTAGTGGTTTGAGCAGACTTAGGAGAGAATTGAGGGTTGGTTTTGGAGGATTTGGGATTAGGGTTGATTTACTTAGATATAGATTTGGTGAAGTAAGTATTGAAGGTATTGGCTGTTTCTTCAGGAGTTCTGTCTGGGCAGGGATTAGGGGAGCTTGGATTACTTGGGTGTAGTATTTGGTTTATAGCATTCCAGAATATTTTTGGGTCTGATTTTAAAGCTGATGGAGGGTTGAAGTAGAAGTCTTTTTGTCCTTATTTATGAGTTGGTTTGTGTGAGTTCTCAGTTCTTTTTATCTTTGCAGGTCTGCAGGGAGCTTAGTTTGTGTCCATTTCTTCCAGGCCCTGTCTCTTGCTTTCATAAGGGTACAAGTAGTTTTTGATAGCCATGGAGATGCGTTAGATTTTATACGTACTTTATGGAGTGGATCAAGAGAGTTTAGGATGTTAAGAAAGGCTGAATTAAAAGTTTAGACTGCTTCATCAAGTGGGAGTTGGATGAGGATTTTCCAATTCACTTTAGAGAGGAGGTTATTAAAAGTTTCTGGGTGGAAGTTTGATAGCTTACGACAGGCAATAAATTTATATGCTTTAGAGAATTGGGGAGTATATCTGAGAACTTTTATTTGGGAGCGATCACTTAGTGTGTTAGGTAGGGTTTCTGGGTTATGGTATTTAGCAGGATTAGTGACTAGAATCCAGTCTAACAGGGTGCTAAATGTGTGTGTGTGTTATTAGTGTGGCTTGGTTGAGTGATTAGTTAAGAAAAGCCATATAGATTGATGCGATGTGGGGAGTTTAAATTACTGAGCGTTAACCAGTTAATGTAACATCCCCAAGAAGGATAGTTTCATTGGGCATGTGATGGGAAAAGTATGAGAGAATAGTTTCCAGCAGAGGAATATTGTCCCCTGGTGGAATATAGATGGATGCCACTGTTATAGTGGTGTAGTAATTGAGTTTGGGATTAGCTGTCAGGAATTCTGCGGGTAGAAATAATGGAATAGGCTGAATGGGACATCGAGAGTGTGAGGTTGATGGAGTAAACAATAGCAACTCCACCTCCTTTTATCTTTTGTCGATCCAGGTGAAGGTGTATTCTATGAAATTAGACCCAGAGGTCAGTCCAGTGGTCAGACCAGCAAGAAAAGTTCTGATAGCTATGCAGAATAAAGTTAAAGCTCAGTTGGATAAAATAGTGCAGCAAGGTGTAATTTGTCCAGTTACAGAACCAACTGAATGAGTGCAGTCCATGTTAGCAACCCACAAAAAAGACTCAGACAAAATCAGAATATGTATTGACCCAAGAGATATGAACAAAGCATTAAACAGGCTGCATCATCCAATGCATACAGTCGAGGAAGTTACAGCCCTAATACCAAATGCTACTGTTTTTCTGTCTTGGATGCAAAAACTTAATTTTGGCAAGTGATGCTTGATCACAAATCCTCATTACTGAATACATTCGGTACCCCATTTGGCAGATATAGATTCCTTAGGATGCCATTTGGAATAATTTCTGCAAGTAAAGTCTTTCAGCATGCAACAGAGTATTTTTTTCAGGTTATACTTGTGCCATAATAGTAGATGATTTATTGGTTGGAGGCAATGGTAAGCAGAGTATGACAGAAACCTTAAGAAAGTTCTAGACAGAGCATGTGAAGAGAACTTAAAGCTCAATCTTCTGAAGTGCAAATTCAGACTACTAGAAGTTGCATATGTAGGTGATTTATTTGCTAGCACCGGCTTGCTACCAGACCCATCCGAGCAAAGAGCCATTGTTGAGATGCCAACACCAGATAATGTTCAAGTTCTACAACATTTTCTTGTTATGGTCAATTATTTAGGCAAGTTTATACCAGACTTCAGTGAGTTGACAGCACCTTTGAGAGAGCTGGCATGCAAAAAGTTATGTGGTCTTGGCTGGGACAGCACCAGAAGGCGTTTGAAGACCTTAAGCAGAAAATTGCCATCCCACCTACATTAAAATACTATGATGTCAATAAACCAGCAACTCTTTCCTGTGATGCTTCAAAGTTTGGTCTTGGTGCAGTTATTCTTCAAGAAGGCAGACCAGTAGCCTGTGCATCCAGAACTCTTACCCAAACTGAAATGCAATATGCTCAAATTGAGAAAGAACTTTTGGCAATAATATTTACATGTTTATAGTTTTAGGATTATATCTATGGTCGAGCTATTCATATTGAAACTGATCACCAGCTTCTAGTTACTATTCTAAAGAAGCCTATGCATTCTGCTCCAGCAAGATTACAAAGAATGATGCTCAAATTGCAAAAGTACAAATTCAAAATGGTTTATACAAAAGGCAGACTTCTTTATCTGGCTGATACCTTATCCAGATCACCCAGAAATACAATGGAACAGCTTCATGCAGAGAATTTTCTTTTCTAGTAAAAGACATTGATAAAGTATTTTCTTCTTGTTCAGTATGCAATAGTACTAAACCGCATTTGCAAAAAGAACCACTTCAGCTAAGTCAAGTTCCTGAACTATCTTGATCAGCAGTAGCCACTGATATATTCGAGTGGAACAATCAGCATTAGTTAGTGTTGATAGACTTTTGTTCAAACTGGTATGAGATTGATTTGTTACCTAATCGAACAGCCACTGCTGTTATTACCAAGTTGAAATGTCATTTTGGCACAATTTTGTTTATGGGGCATTTCTGACAGGAAGTTAACATAATAATCTGATGTTGTCCTTTTCATTTTTCTTCAACGTATGAGCTCTGATCTGATCCTTGGATCCAACTTGGCTGCTTATTTCAAATTTAGGATCCACCTCTCAAGCTCCTCCCTGTACCCATTGTGAGAGCCTCTCTTTACCTCATGCCAGTTGTGAAGGCTGCCAGCCCAGCTAGCTAGAATTATGTAAATAATTTTATGTCATTGTAAATATTAATATGATCCATAGGCTTGTCTACAAATGCAGGTAACCTGTATGTTATATGCTGAACTTCAAACATGTAACCACAGTGCACCCTGCTGCAAAAGAGCAGAAATGTATATGGACTATATGCCTGTGCAAATGTATGTTTTCATAGTAAAAATTGGGACATACAGAGTTAACTTGTAAACTCTGAGAAAATAAGTAAAGAGTTTTACGATTGTGTTTACCACAGCTAGAAGACAGAATGTCTACAGCTAGAGTTTCTTTCTATTGTCTTAAGACTGAAATAATTACTAGGTTTATAGGTTCATAGGTTCATAGGTTGGTACTAGGCTATCAGCCCTAGGGGCTATACAAGCCTAGCCATAACAATTCCCTGGCTATTTCTTCCCACAGTATTTACTTCCCTGGACCCCTGTCTAAAATGTAAAAGTGTTAATTGTTTTACGACTTCCATTTTCAGACAAGCTTCTAAAAGATAAGTGTCAGCTTCTAAGAAATAAGTATTTTTCATAGAAACATGTAAAATTCTGTTGGTATCTGTGTAGCCTGGGAACTAGAGGCAGGTGTCAAATAGTGATGTCATCTAGCTAACCCAGCAGTTGTTGTGTCTTTCGGCTTTTCCCGGTTAGGGGTCGCCACAGCGGAACTCTGATCTGCTAATGATTGGTAGTTGATTTTTACCTGCTGAGTTACCAGCCCTGACACACAACCATCAACGAAGGTACGCCCATTCACGCATGTCTCCACGCAGAAGATGCTCTGGCTGAGAAGTGAACCGGACAGCGTCTTACTGTGAGGCGACAATGCTACCGCAGCACCACCACCGCAGGTATCTAGCTAACCCAGCAGTAATGTGTATTATTAATTTAAGAACTATCTCAGAGAGAAAGTCAGTGAATTATATATTTGTCTCTGGATCTGAACACATCCATCTTCAGCACTTATATTTGCTTTTCTCTGTAAGTAAGACTTGGATCATAGTATTTCTCTTAGAGATAGATATGAATATAGTAAGATCAGGCTAGATGTTTTCTGTATTTATGTGAGACTGTCCTGCAATGTTGTTTTAAACTATTTCCTGTGATTCTGAACTCTGCAGTCACCTTGTTGAGTTAATGAGTAATCTCTTGTGCTTTTATTATTTATTATTAAATATATTTAAACCTTTTAATTGTGGCTAGTTTTGTTTAGAGATATTTAAGCTCCTAGAGTACTTGCATGTATTTGGTAACACTGTACAGGCCACTCTTAAATATCCTTAAAGTCTTGGACACACTTACCATTTGAATAGTAGTAACATTACACAGTAGAATTGGTCACCCTTTGTAAGGGCCTTGTAGTAGCTGATAAGTAGTGGTTGGTGGCAGCTGGCACTACCGTATAGTCTGGGCAGAAGGGGGCATAGCTAGTGAACCTGTGCCAGCCTTCCCTAGGAGTGTGTCTGTGTTTGTATATAAAGCAAATCTCAAAGTGTATGTGTGTCAGCTACTTGGACAGGGACATGAAGCACTGGTTGGACAGTGAGGGTGCTGGAGGTCTTGGCTTGACCACTCAGCTGAGATCTTAACCCTATAGCTGTGCCAGTGGTGGGTCTTATTGGGGATCTGGAGAAAGAGGCAGACACCAGCCCCAATCTGACTGTGATCTCTGTGTGCTCTTAAGGGAAATGGTACTTTACTCTGTGTGTGTACTTGTCATGTACACATGTCCCTCACTGGTGTTGGTCGTGAGGATTGAGGCTTCTTACTGACACTGGTGAGAGACAGTCACTAAAAACAGAAATTAATGTACACAGTATTTTCAAATGCAACTCTCTGCATCAAACACAGTTTCCCCCAAGAGCATACAGGGAACACACTCCACTAGGACTGGACTCTGTCTCTCCAGATCCCAAACAAGACTCACTTTGTAGCACAGTATAGTAGTTCCAACCTTGGTATTTAATGTTGACACACACACACACACACACACACACACACACACACACACACACACACACACACACACACACACACTTGCTAAAGTTTATATCTGTAACAGTAACAGTACTTGGAACACATCTAGAGCCTGTTTACTGCATTTCCTGTGTTGCACTTAATTTAAAATCGTTTTTTTCTCTAAAATCTGCATTTTACCTGATTTTGGCCTAGCACTCAAGTGTGGGGTCATTTATTGCACTGTTGTGATTATTTTGCTGCTTGTGTATCTCTGCTACCTTTAAACTACAACAAAAAGAAAAAAAAACAAAAAAATCTTGCTTTTTTCCCACTTTCTGAAAATTACGAAAGTTCAGTTACAGATTTACTGTTCTGAACTGTTTGGAAGTTTCTAGAAGGCCAGTGCTTGCTTGGGCTAAAGGGAAGTCTCTGTGTTCACCTGTGGGAGTGGTTAACTCTGAACAGCCTGCCTGTCCCATGAGGAGTGGTTGCTACCTAGAAGCTGTAGTTTTATTGGCCATTTTGGGTCAATTCTAAACTCATTGATCTCTCTCTCTCTTAAAACCCTACAACTCTCTTTTTGCGCGGTTTTGCGCACTGAGCATCGTCGGGCTGCACCGCCTAAACAGGTTTAAACTATTCCAGGCTCCACAAAGTCTGCTCTTCACTTTTTCCCTTAGAACTGTTCAAACTCTCATAGTAATCACTCTATTCTCTTTCTAAAGCCTTGCACTTGCTCAGCTCTTATAAGGAAACACTAACTAACTAAAGCACTACACCCTCCTTGACTTCTCATAAGTATTAGGCTCTGGATTGGTCCTTCCTGATCAAGTGAAAAATCAGTTCCCTTCCCTAATCTGATCAGTAAAAAAACAGTTCCCTATACTAATCTGGTATGTCCAAGGGTCAGTTTCAAGGTTACTCTCCAGTCCAGCTGGTGAATCTTGGAATTCTGAGGCAATGTTACAATTGCCTTATGTACACAGACAACCCTCTCCTCCTTCCAACAAACTCTAATACATGTGAGAGATGCAGTTACACAGCCAAACTGGAGGCAGAGCTCTCTCAAACCAAGACTGGCACAGTCAGTCAGGAGGAAAAGGTAACCACCCACACCACAAATCCAGTCTCACACAGACCTATTGCATCTGCATACCCAACACATAAACACACAAAAACATACTCAGAGGATAATAAAAATCTGCCTAAACAGCAAAGACCTCCTAAGCAGATATCCAAGCTACAGCCACCCCTCAACAATACCCACGAATCACATATCTCACAAAATCAGTGTGCCTCACAGTCACAGCCCTTAAGGCCAAACAACACACCATATACACTTGTTATAGGGGACTCTATTGTCCGGCACACTGACATCCCGCTCACCAGACTGAAAAAAGAAGAAGGTCACTGTAAGCTGCCTGTCAGGTGCCAGGATCCGTCACATAACGCAAGCACTCAGGTCACTCCAAAGCAAGTACAAGTATAACTCCGTCATTGTCCATGCTGGTGTGAATGACCTGAGACGTACCTCCCTGGACTACATGAAAAGAGACATAGAGGAGCTCTCTGACCATGTAGCCCAGGCTGGTATGACCCTGACCTTGAGTAGCATCTTGCCCTCACCAAGAATGATGCCACAATATAAAGACAAAATGATCAGTTTCAACAATTGGCTAAAGTATTGGTGTCATTCAAAGAGGATCCAGTGTCTGTCAGCCTGGGATGACATGCTCGACAAGCCACGTTGCTTTGCTAGGGATGGCTTGCACCTGTCACCCTTAGGCTTTTGTATACTGGCCAAGGCTCTTGCCACCCCCATAGTGCCTTTTTTAGGCAAGGCTCAAAGGACAAACCCACCTCCATAGACAACCCAAGGATAAAAAAACTAAAGGTAATGCTACTCAATGCCAGAAGTCTAAACCTCAAGATGCACACACTCGAGGCTCTCCTCAGTATGGAGAAAATCGATGTCTGTGCAGTAACAGAAACCTGGTTCAAGGCTCCTGAGAGCATCCCAGCACTACCAGGTTATAACTCATACCATGCGTTTTGGCCCCAAAACTCGGACCGAAGCACAAAAGGAGGGGGAGTATCTATATTCATCAAAGATACCTACACCTCCAGGTAAGTGGCACTGCACGAAGCATCAGAAACCATCCATGTGCAACTAACAGTGGGCAAAACTGCCTTTCAGTTTGTAGCCTGCTACAGAACACCCTCCCTATTACAGGAACTCCACTTGGCATTCCTGAGAACACTGGAGAATATGAAAGTATCTCCAAACACTATGTTATTGGGTGACTTCAACTACCAAAACATTGACTGGGAAAACTACTCAAGCCCAAACACCCTCGCCCAATGGTTCCTTGAATTTATAAACTCTAACGCAATGGAACAACTGGTCACCACTCCCACAAGAGGGAACAACATATTGGACCTGGTCATAACCAACATGGGGACTCTATGTTCCACACCAGAGGTAAATCCCTCATTGGTAAGATCAGACCATAAACAAATTTCCGTGGACATCCATATCCCGTCCCCACCCCCAGCCAAGGAAATCGCTGTAAAGAATTTCTCAAAAGCCAACTTTGCACTTCTCAAGACTGAGGTGGAATCCTTCAAAGCCCCCGGGCCAGAGGATAATACAGCCCAATCCGCAGAATCCTTTACAAATGCATTCTATGAGCACCTGCAGGAATGCATGGATTGTGCTATCCCAAATAAAACCAAGACTCACTCCTCCAAAAACAGGAGACCGGTCTGGTGGACCCTGGCCATAAATAAGCTATACAACAGAAGGAGGAAGCTACTACATGACAGAGCAAAATCCCAAAAAGGAAAGGCATCCTGATCAGTATTAGCAAGAATCTTCGATCTCTCATAAAATCATCAAAGGCCAGTTTCAAAAGAAAAATTGCCCTAGACACTAATGATAATCACAAGGCCTTCTTTAGTTATGTCAGGAACATGGGTGGAAACTCCCAGATATGCTCTGAATGGTTGCATAACGGTACAAAATATACCGAACCTACAGACATAGCCAACATCCTGGCAGACAGATTCAGCGCAAACTTCTCCCCCCCTTCCCTCCCAAAGGAGCAAATGCATATCCCAACTGAATGTAACCTCCCTGACATCACAGATGTACAGGTGAAAGCTGCCCTCTCCAAAGCAAAAAACACAGCATCTATGGGAGCGGACGGTGTCCCAGGCTGTGTCTTACACGAGCTCCAAGAAGAACTGAACCCTCACATTAAGTCACTGTTCAAACTTAGCCTTACTACAGGATATGTACCCAAAGAATGGCATACAGCTACAGTGGTCCCACTCCACAAAGGTGGTGCCACAACAGACCCCGGGAACTATCACCCCATAAGCCTGACTAGTCTGGTCTGTAAAGCTATGGAGCATATTATCATAGAACTCATAAACAAAGACAGTGGGAGCCTCCAGACACTGGACCCTACCCAATTCGGCTTTGTTAAGGGCAGATCTTGCCTCTTAAACCTAGTTGATTTCTTTGAAACAGTTACCAAAGCCATAGATGAGGGCAAGGTTGTCCACACAGCCTACCTGGACCTCGCAAAAGCCTTCGACACAATACCCCACTCGGGCATCATAAATAAGCTTACCAGCTTAAATATCAACCCCTGTATCACAAGATGGGTTGCAAACTGGCTCAGAGATAGAACCCACATGGTCAGAATCGCAGGTGCCATGTCCGAATCCAAACCAGTTACAAGTGGCATCCCACAGGGCTCAGTTCTGGGACCTCTCTTGTTTGGTATATATTTCTCTGAGGTTCAGGCTAACACTGGGGGATTATGGCTGACAAAGTTTGCAGATGACTGCAAACTGGGGGCAATAATCGAATCTCCAGCTGACACAAGCATCCTCCAAAAGGGTCTCACAGAGACAGATGCTTGGTGCCAGAGCCACAGCCTCAAGCTAAATGCTAAAAAGTGCATAGTCATTCCCTTTGGGAAAAACAAGGTGCCTACAAATTACCACATAGGTGGTAATCCATTAAGTACGAAAGAAGTAATTAGAGATTTGGGGACCAACATAGATAGTAATCTCTCCTTTGATAATCACGTTGCCAAAGTGGTTAGAAAGGCCTTCTATATAGCTCACCTTATCATGAAAGGGTTCGCATCTAGATCAAGAGAGGTCATTGTGCCCCTCTACTCGTCACTCATCAGGCCCATAATTGAATACAGTGCCCCTTTTGGGATGTACCTTACCCGACACCTGCAGCAACTGGAGAGACCCCAAAAGTACCTCACCAAGAGGATCATGGGCTACAAACAGATGTCCTATGCAGCTCGACTAAAGAAACTCCAGCTCTACTCAATTGCTTACCGCCTACTTAGGGGCGATCTATGCCTGACATACAAAGCCATGTCAAACCCAGAATTAATGGACATGCTCCACCTCAAAAAATCCAAGTCCCCTTAGAGCTACACGGTCCAGGGACCTAAACCTCAGCACAAAAATAAATAGGACATGCTGGAGGGACAGATTCATTTCCCAGAGGCTCCCCTCACTCTGGAATAGAATCCCAATTCATGTTAGACATAGCCCCTCGCTGACCCTCTTCAAGCGAAATCTGGACGTGTGGATGGGAAATCACAAATTCACCCCTGGGATCTCTTCTGTGTCCCTGCTAGACAGAGGCACAGTAAACTAATCTTAAAAGGGTACCTTCTGTGACCTACTTTACAGAGGCACAGTAGGCTAATCTAATAGGGAGGCGGAAGACAAATACAATCTGGCTAGGCTTATAAATGCCCTAGGGCAGATAGCCTAGCATCTACCTATGAACCTATGAACTCACTCACTCACTTCTGGGAAAGGCTGGGTACAGATTTACTAGCTGTACCCTTTCTGCCCTGACTATAAGGTAACCTCGCTGCCACCAGTCTACCACTGTCAGGCTTTTACAAGGGTATCTAATTATACTGAGTAAAATCAATACTAACATAAATGGTAGAGTTGAACCAAAGCGGCCAGGCTTTTTGGAGTTGCCACAGCACCACTAAAATAAGCACAGGTATCTCAAGACATTAAAAGTATTCTCTAAAAGACCAGCTACAATGAAAGGTATAAAAATATTTAATAATAAATAATAAAATAGAAAACATGAGAATACTAAATATCAAAGTACAGTAAACAGAGTTTCAGTCACAGTAGAAATAAAAATAGCACAGCTGGACAGATTCAGACAGATGCAGAAAAACACTACTTACTAATTTCACTGTATTTCCTGACTGTCTGAAGAATAATTGTTCCCTACCTAACTTAATTTATAGAGCAAGTCAAGACCGAATGCTGAGATGCTTACTTTCACAAGGCAAGGTGATGAGCTTCTAATAACTGAACTGAAAAAGAACTAACTGAGATAACTGGTGCACATCTTATATATTAGGTTCCAAAGGAAACAAAACAAAAGCTACTGTGAGAGTTCCATCCTGTCAGTGTTGGCTATAGAATGACATAACATTTGATCACCTGACTCTGGTACAATACAGATTCAGAGCTTTGCTAAGATCTGTTGCAGTATTTAAAAATTATAGAACAATTTCAAAAAAATTCTACTCTTCCCTTCCAGAATTCTTTGTTTAAACATATACATTTAATCAGTTATAATAATATTGCTGATACATTTTTAACATAAGCATCTGTACAAGTCAGTGTGATAGTCAAATGACACAAAATGATTTACAAAACTCCAGCTAACTACGCTTGCATATGTTACACATGTACTGCTCTACTCTCCCTGGCACAAATGGTAGTTCCTCATATTGTCACATCTCTCCTCCATTTTGAAGGCTCAAGCTAGTTTTTCAAGTGACCCTAGAAAAACACTGCTTGAGAGAAATGGGTCTGTCTGGGAACGGGAGCCGTTTATAATCTCGAAATACTGAAATGTCGAATTTCAGTATCTCGAGACTATAAACCCGAATGTTTAAAACAGCGAAAGTTCATAATTGCGAATTTGAATATCTCAAATTCGCGATTATGGCCTTACTGCTACGTGATGTCCGGGATTGTGTGTTTATGGTGCGCGGTGCCGTGTGTGGATCTAGGTGTTTTGTCAGGTGAGTGAGTGTTTTGTAAGGGATTTGAGTGGGGGGTTAGAGTCTGTTTGATGTGCTGATATGTTTGATGTGTGTGTGAGAGACTGGAGAATGTGTGAGTTTGCTTTTGTTTCCTGTTTGTGCAATCTCGGAGTTAGTATTTATAAGTACGGGGGTGTGGGGGGTGTGTATGAGTTGTGTGTAGTTTTTGTTTGTTTATGTTGTGATGTGGGTGTTGTAGTGTATGTATGGCATAGTGTATGCGGTTTGTTAGGTGTTTTGAATTTCGTGGTTTTGGCTTCGGGGTTTTGTAGTTTCGGTGTTTTGTGGATTCAGTTTCATAGTTTTGAGATACTGAAATTCAATGTTTCAGCATTTTGAGATTATGAAGTGAATCCCTGGGAACAGATTAACCTATACCCTGTCTTGAGAGTCCATCTGCATTGGCATTGCTGTAATCTGGACTGGCTAACACAGGGGGTCCTCCCAAAGCCATTTTAAGCTTTTGGAATGCCTGCTCACAGGCTGGGGTCCACACTACCTTATCTGGCCTGTTTTTCCTTGTCAGGTCTGTGAGGGGAGCAGCTATTTTACTATAATTGGGAACAAACTTTCTATAGTACCCTGCTGCCCAAAGAATGCTCTCACCTGCGTTTTGGTTAACAGGGGCAGGCCACGCCTGAATAGCTTCCATTTAGCAGGTTCTGGCCTAATCTTACTACTCCCCACTCTATGTCTCGGGTAGGAGGCCTCTGCCATACCCACCTGACACTTATTGGGCTTAATGGTCAACCCTGCCCTTTTCAGTCTACACAGGACATCCCTGACATGCTGAAGGTGCTCTTGCCAGGAATGGCTGTAGATGGCAATATCATCCCGGTAAGCAAGGGCAAAATCTCCTCTTCCTGCTATGATAAGATCTACCAGCCTCTGGAAGGTTGCTAGGGCATTTTTCATCCCAAAGGGCATCTTCATGAACTCATATAATCCAAAATGAGTCACAAATGCTGACCTCTCTCTGGCGATGGGAGTCAAGGGCACCTGCCAGTAACCCTTGGTCTGATCAGTAGTGGTCAGATACTTAGCCCCACCCAGCTACACTAAGCCTTCATCTGTCCTAGGCATGGGATAAGCATCTGACTCTCAGTGACTGTTTAGTTTTGTGTAGTCCATGCAGAATCTGATGCTACCATATTTGTTTGGTACCAACATCAATGGGGAGGCTCAGGGCCTGCTGGACTCCTGAATTACCCCAGGTCCAACATTTCCTGTATCTTCTCCCTCAGAGTCTGTCTGACTTGCTCAGGCACCCTATAAGGAAGGGGCCTGCTTGATAGGCCTTTGGGGTCCTGTATCCACAGGGTGCTGCACCAGGTAGTTGCACCCAGGTTTCTCAGTGAACATACTCCCAAACTCCTGCAACACTGCTCACATTTCTCGAACTTGGGTAGGGGATAGCCTCTGGGATATAGCTACCCCTTCCACAGAGGTGTCCGTCCGAGCCTCACTGAGGTGATCATTCACCAGATCCCCCTCAAACTCATCCTGCCATCCACTGCAAATACTAGGGCCTCCCTATTATGGTAAGGCGTCATCATGTTATCATTGTGCTCCTGCCTCCTGCCTAGCAGGTTTACCATGTAATTAACATCAATGACCTTCCTTACCACTTTGAAGGGTCCCTCCCAAGATGTCTGCAGCTTATTGTGTCTGACAGGAATGAGCACCATAACCTGCTGTCCCACTGCATACTCTTGGGCCTAAGCATTCCTGTCATACCAGACCTTTTTCCTGCTGTTGGGCTCCTGCCACATTCTAAATAAAAAACACCAAAAAGAGCTGGAATGCGCACCAATTTCAAGACTTCAAGGCTTTAATCCAAAAAACTTTCCAACTTTAGCTACACGCTTTCGGAGGATACAGTGACCCTCCTTCTTCAGAAAACCACGGCCAGTTTTCGAATGTGCCCAGTGCACCACCTGCTTGTCTTTGGAATGTGGGAGAGGTTTTGTTGATCAGTAACCCATCAGGCAGCTTCTCACAGGAATGGGCGTGGTCTGCGTGATTCTGCCACATTCTCCTGGGCCAAGCCCATGAGCTCCCTAAGCCTTATCCTGAGGTTTGGGACATATGCTACAACAGACTCCTTGTGGGATCCACACATCCTCCCACTCATCATGAATCAAATCTGAAGGCCTCCTCATCCTATGCCCATACAGCAACTGAAAGGGTGAAAAACCTGTGGATTCCTGGGATACCTCTCATATGCAAACAATAGCTGGGGCAAATATTTGTCCAAATCTCTCCTATACTGATCTTCAAATGCCCATAACTTGGTCTTTAGTGTAGAGTTTAACCTCTCCACAAGACCATTAGCCTGGGGATGGTAGGGCTTGGTCTTTAGGTGCTTCACCCCACAACAGTTCCTCAGATAAGCCAGCAGGTCTGACTTGAAATTGACACCCCTGTCAGTCAGTATTTCTCTCAGGAAGCCTACCCTGCTGAAAATCTCTAACAAAGCATTTGCCACCTTCTATGCCTTGATGGAGTACAGAATCACCGCCTCAAGGTATCTGGTAGCATATTCTATTACCACCAGGTTATACTTCTTCCCTGTGGAACTTGGGGGACTCAAAGGCCTCACAATATCCATAGCTACCCTCTGAAATGGCTCCTCAATCAAAGGTAAAGGCATCAGCAGAGCTTTAACTTTATCCCCTGCTTTTTCTACCTTTTGGCACTGCTAACAGGTCCTGCCATACCCTGTTATATCCTTTGCAATCCCAGGCCAACAGAAGTTCTGCATAATACGACTCTTGGTATGCTTTATGCCCATATGACTTGCAAAAGGAATGTCATGAGCTATGGCTAGAAGTGCCAAACAGTAGGTTCTTGGCACTACTAACTGCTCTATTACCTCACCCTCTAGCCCACCCTCATTGATCCACTCTCTATATAGTAATCCTTTGTTCCAGTATACAGACTCCCCTTTTCTTGAGCATCGGGTGTCTCCTTAGCTACCTCCCTCAAGCCTCATAAAGTAAGATCTGAAAGCTGAGCCTGTCTCAATTCTATCTTTGTAAACATTCCCAACTGCCCTTCCACAGGAAGCCTAGTACCTTCTGAAAGTGGTGCCTTACTGTCAGACTGGCTGCTACCACTCACCTCTGTTCTTGCAGTCACCCTGCCCACGGGAACATCAGTACCTACCAGCAGCTGTGACTCGCTTTCAGGCTCACTGCTACAAGGTAGCTCCCTCTCTGAAATAGCCACATCATCAGCCCCGGCTTCAGATGTGGGGTCTTTCTGGGTCTCACCAAGGCTACCAGACTTGCATGTCTGTCTCCAAGCCTGATTGCATGTAACTGCATGCACACAAGGTACTGCATTATCAAATTCCTTCCCTATCAAGACATCTTCAGGAATATCCTCTGTATTGCCTAATGAGCAGGACTCGAAATAAAGACACTTTTCACCAGAAGTTAACTAATATAAACTTTATTTCTACCAAAAAGACTAACAAACTAATAAGCTCTATTTGTCTGTTAGAACTAGGAAAGTAAATCCACTCTAAGCTATTAAATGAAAAAGTTTAACAGAAAGAAATATTAGACAATACATTTAAAGAAAGTTATGCATCACCGATAAAAGGGAAACTTCATCCTGTCTTCAGTCTCGACTGGGAAGCCCCGTTGTAGTCAGGCAGGAGTCTTCATCGGGAAAACAGTCCTGGGCAGTGCGTCCACTCCACAGGTGAGGCTTCTGCCTGAATGCAGAGAATCCCGTCTATATATAACCAAGTTGTTTACCACAAATCATGAGAATCAGTACTTTTCCAGTGTAGGCTGGATCTTGCTAGAGCATTCTGTGGTGTTGGCCACCCACTCCAGAAGGAACAGCAAATCCTGCCAAGGACAATGATTCTGCAAGTTTTGAGTACTACACTGGAGTATTCCAATAACCTTGTACGTTTTAGTACATTACTAGAGAATTCCAGACAAACCATGTTTCATAACTAAAAGTAGCAAATAAAGTATGTTTCGTAATCTACTATAACTTGCTGAAATCATCAGAATGTTCCGGAACAGTGCATCATCTCTTATGCCTGCCCAGAAGACTAGAATGCTTTAGAGTATAACATCATTCTGTATATCAAAAAGAAATAAGAAAAGAATAAAATAAATGTCAAGATATAGTGAGGCAACAGTCAAAATAATCACACTCTCTCAATGTTCCCATCTTTCGTATCACATTCGCCCCCTTGACTCACTTATATCCGACATTTGAAACCATATTTGCCTTATTATAAATGCAATACGTTAAGCCACAATTCCAAAATGTTAACAAAATTAAAACAGTCATTAAAATTAATATTGGATGTATTAACCAATTCAATAATTTAGTACCAGATGTTGACCATCCAGTAAATATATCCCACCAATTATGTGCAGTGTCAGATTCTGTCTTCTTAGCCAAACTAACCAATTTATTTCCTATAATAATGCTTGTCATTTCATGATGTAAAATGCTTTGATTTACTCCCTGTAAATGTCCTATCATAAAATAGATCTGGCAATCCAGGATTTACTTGATCAAGAGGTGATAGAAATAGATACTTATACCTTTCTTTGTAATCCTGATCCAAGGGTGCCCTCTATATTTGGGATACCCAAGATACATAAGAACCCGCTGGACCCGCCCTTGAGACTTATAGTAGCTGCCCAAGGTTCCAAGACGCACAACATTTCCAAGTATTTGGACTGGAAACTCAAGGAATTGTGGGGAAGGCAGGAATACATCCTTAAAGATTCTTGGGCCTTTTTACGCAGCATTGAATCCCATTTATTTGAAAAGGAAGTAGTGTTTCTAACAATTGACGTTGTTGACCTCTTTTCCGTCATTCCTAGTGACATAGGTTTGGAGTGGTTGGAGGAAGCGATGTGGGAGTGCCCACATATTACTAATAATGATGTTCACGCAGCCATTGAATTATTAGGACTGGTATTGAAAAACAATTTTGTTTTCTTTGCCGGTGAGTATTTTCATCAGATCTCGGGGGTCTCCATGGGGGCCAATTGTGCCCCAACTTATGCGGACATCATCATGTACATGTGGGAGAAGAAGTTTGTTATGAACAGTCCCTTTTCCAATAATTGGAATTTCTATTGTAGATTTCTTGATGACATATGTATTTTTTGGAATGGACCTGTGGAAGGTATTGAAAAGTTCATTGAGTATATACATACCACTACGACCTTTCTAAAATTTACTCACCAAATAACATCTGACAGTGTAAATTACCTAGATGTGACTCTTTCCAAAGAGGGGGAGGGGGTTAAATCTTGCATTTACAGAAAACCCACATTTTCTAATGGGTATTTGCATTATTTGAGCTCCCATCCACGCTTCCAAAAAAGAGGAATTTTAAAGGGGCAGTTTGTTCGTGTTTCACGAATGACCTCTTTGGATGAGGACTTTAGGTCAGAATGTGACATTCTGAGATCTTTATTTTTGGAAAGAGGCTACCCTATTGAAATGGTACTATCAGTACAAGAAGAGGTTACGGCAGCACGTAATACTAGATTTAGTCCCATTTTGGGAAGAAAGAATACAGGGACCGATGGTGGTTCCCATATGAGTACTGTAGGAGTGTTTCCTGGTAATTTTACTTTTATTACTGACTTCAGTGTTAATGCCACTCATATTAGGAATATAGTTGAGAGGGAATGGTCAATGTTTCAGGAATTTACCAATTTAAATACATTTAAGGCTAGACAGATAAAAACTATATATAGAAAGGGATTAAATATGAAAAGAGCATTGGAACAACAGGAATATGCTTTTCAGACTTCAAGAAAGAAAGTGGGTACATACAGATGTGGGTGTTGTTCATCCTGTAAGTATTTAGTGCAAGATAGCCATTTGTATCTGGAGAGTCGAAATAGGGACATCAAGGCCACAGGGTACTACAACTGTATGTCCAGTGGATTAGTTTATTTGGCTATATGTCAAATATGTCCGGCGTTTTACGTCGGAAAAACTGAGCGACAATTTAAAAGGCGCATATATGAACACACATATGATATAGCCAAATCCAAAATTACAAATGCATTATTTAAACATACCACTGAGTGTGATGGTGCAAACTTTTTGTTTTTTGTAGTAGAAATGGTCCCAAAGGACATAAGGGGTGGACCCTGGGAGGCCAGACTAGCGCACAGGGAAACCTATTGGCAGATCCTTTTGGAAGCTACAAAAGCGCCTGGGTTAAATGAATCCATATCCATAGTGCCCTATTTGAAGCTAAAAGCTAGATGTATTTAATTAAGTTTCAAGTATATAAAAATTTTTAGTATATTGTTTATGTTTTTTATTCAATATTGTAGATCATTTATAAATGATACATTTTATTTATTTTATGTACTTGTTTAAATGTTTTTCTATAAATATATAGTTACATTGTTATTTGTGGTAGTGAGAGAACTAAGTATTTATTTTTAGTTGCTATTTCATAGTTTGTTGTATATAAATTTGTATTTTATTTTAAATTTTAAGAAGTTTCAATATATAAATATATCTTTACACATTTATTAATTGCATTTACATAATTGATTGATTGAGTTATGAGGGGTGGATACTATTTAAACTTCAGTTTGTTGGAAGGTTTTATCTGAAGAAGTCGTATTCTATGACGAAAACGTGTGTGTTATATATTGCTTATTTGCACGTTACGTTAATAAATTGTGGTTGTACCTTATCGTGAGTTCGTGCTCCTTGCCTTGTGGTGGATTCCGGACTGGTGTGGCTGCTTGTTTTTGGTTTTTTATTAGTTTATCTGCAGCGGTTCTGTTTTTGGAGTGATAGTACCAGATGTTGACCATCCAGTAAATATATCCCACCAATTATGTGCAGTGTCAGATTCTGTCTTCTTAGCCATACTAACCAATTTATTTCCTATAATAATGCTTGCCATTTCATGATGTAAAATGCTATGATTTACTCCCTGTAAATGTTTTTCAAGATATTGAGTATTATTCAATACTTTCTGTAAAGAATTTAAGCTAAATGTCAAATTATGATATTCTAGCTTGTCTGGTAACCAGGTATGAAATACATTAACATGTTTCTCAGGAGAAAATACATAAGTGTCATTGTACCAATGTAAATGAGTTACATTATCTAAACAACCTACAAAAGGATGCGTCAAAGTATACAATAATGTTTGGTTTGTCACTAAGCATATAAATTGTGGTGTTATTTCCACAAACATTTCAAACATAGGAGGTAATACAGTCCATTTGCAGATGTTGATGGAATGTTGAAGAAAACATGGTTCATATATAGGAGAATGCTGTCCGCAGATTAGTCCATCCATTGTTTCAGTGCAGTGTTCCAGTTTATGCGTTCGGTTTAAGAAATCAATATAATTTGGTAACCAGTACTGGAATGGATATACAGGAGGTCCAAATACCAATGGTAAAGTTACAAATTGACACATTATTTTCACATTTGTGACATTATAATGCATGATATAACCTGTACAAAAATCATTTGTACATCTTGTTTTTTCAGAAAACAACCTTATCCAATTAGTATTAGATACCCATTTGTAAAATAATTGTCTCCATATATGTTCATTATTAAGCATTAACTTTGCACAAAATTCTTCTGTATTGCAACATAAAAAGACTGTAAAGTACATGTTGTCCAATTTACAAACTCAGTAATATTTTTATCAAATTTTAAATTATGAATGACAGAAGCATTAATTGATCCAAAAATTCTTTTTCATAACTAATTGTTTTTGAGTATGCCAAACTGTAGGATTCCATTGTGCTTGCAAATGTATAATTTGTGAAACATCCTGACTCACAGTTTTGATTTTATTAGCTAAAACTTCAACATCAGTGGCATTTAAAGTTCCTAACCCTGTACCAACACCTCCTAATAAGGTGCTATACCAAGCTCATTTCTGTCTACATTTACTGGCTTTTGGAAAAGTAATATTAAAATATAGTACAGTTTTTGATACTTTTGTCCTACATATTTACATGTAGAAGGCACTTTAATTATTTGGTCAAAGTGAGCCCTGGGGTGATTGTTCAATATAGTTATTTCAGAGGCCCATATTTCATTTATAATTTGAGTTGCATTCATGCAAAACAGTACTGTAATGTTCTGTAAATCAATTGACTTATTATAAATATCAGTTCCATTCTGGCAAGAATAATAATTTTCTCGGTATGTCTGTTCATATTTACAATTACAACATCTTACATCTGTGTAATTTTGAATTATTACCATAGCTTGTTTGTCGTCTAACAAGTGGACATAAAGATGTCCCCTTCTTACCCTCCAAATGGTTACATTTCCTTCAAAAGTCAAATTGATAGTAGGACATCCTTGCCCAGTGGGACAGGTAATATTCCCTTGTGTTCTATTTTGTGCATCAGTAGCCCATCCCCACTGGAGTATCGTTGAATTAATTTTAACTGCTTTCACTCCTGGTGTTATGCACTCCACTGAAGAGACCCCATACAATACAAAACCAGCAACAATTAGCATTGGAATTGGAATCTAAAATAAAAAAAAGTAGTATGATTATTCTCGCAAATAACACCAATCTGCCGGTATATATTCCCATTTTCCTTTCCTGGTTTAATAATTAAAACAGTATTATCGTTCCCGGTAGCAATAACTTCTGCTTGTTCAGGTTGTCTATTGGGTTCATGAACCCATATTTTTGCACCTGAATTAATTCTATACATACTAAATATCTGCTCCCTCTCGAAGGCGGTAATAGACGGCGACTGCCCACTAGTAATGGAACCGCCTAACACAGGTACAATAAATATTTGAGCTACCCTATCCTTTTTCTGTACATGAACATCCTCATCTGAAGTATTTAACAAAATAATTTTGAGTTCCCCTTGATAACCTGCTTCGATAACCCCATTAACAACCTGAACTCCTTTCAAAGCAAGCGTCGACTGAGGCATTATCCAACCAAAATGCTTTGTTGGAATTTAAATTCCAATCCCAGTCGCAATCAGCTGAACTGTCCTTGGTGATATTTTACAAGCACTCATTGAATATAGACTCAATCCTGCAGTCTCAGGTGTAGCTCTAGTAGGAGCTAATGCACCTGCTTGAGTTTCCCAATATGTAATTCTTTGTCGTCACATATGGATTGATCTGCAACTCTGGAGTTAACATTCTCATTAATGGTGTTTCTGTTTCTGAAATTGGTCTATTATTTAAAACCTGTAATGCCACATTTAAATTATCTCTCCAGTTTTGCAGGGTTCCATTTCCTAATTTTCTTAATTGATCTTTAAGTAAGCCATTCATTCTTTCAATTAACCCTGCTGCCTGCGGGTAATAGGGTATATGAAATACCCTTTCAATATTATGTTGCTTTGCAAAATCCTGTATTTTTCCCTTAAAATGAGATCTGTTATCACTCTGTATTTGCAAAGGCATTCCATAATATAAAATTATTAAATCTAAAGTTCTTAAAGTACTTACTTGTGTTGTCCGTCAGCATGAAAAAACAATAAGATACCCAGAATAAGTATCTACCGCTGTACATATATATTGACAGCCTCTATTTAATGGTAATGCACCAACATAATCAATCTGCAATATTTGTCCTGGCAACTTTCCTCGTCCTATATGTCCCTGAACTATATGAGGTATGGATCTTTGTTGAGTATGCTGACATATCGGACATTGTAATATAACAGTTTTAATTAAGTCTAATGAAAGTGCAATTCCTCTTGTTTGTGCCCACCTGTAAGTGGCTTTTTCTCCTAGATGTCCGCATTTCTGATGTGCCCATCCCCATTTGCTCAGAATCATCTGGTATATTAGCTTCTGAAATTCTCGTTTGTTCATCTGTAACAGAATTAAACCACCGTTCTAGAGAATCTGCAGAACAATGTGCATCAACATGATAAACTGTTACAATACCTTGATTTATCATTTCCCAAATCATTTGCCATAATTCATTTCCCCAAATTTCTTTTGAATGAATTTTCCAGTCATTCTTCTGCCAGGTAGGCAACCAAGTTGCCAATCCATTTGCCACGGACCAGGAGTCAGTATAAATATGAGAAATACCTGGCATCTCCTGTTTCAGTGCTTGATATACAGCATATAATTCTGCATACTGACTACTTTTACCACTCCCTGAAGATGTTAAAACTCTCTTAGTCACTGGATTATAGGATACAGCTTTCCAACATTGTTTATTTCCTACATATTTTGCTGACCCATCAGTAAAACCAAACATGTTTGCGTTGTTCTAACGGTACCTGTACATATGGCACGCCCCATTTTACCGGAGACTCACTGACTGGTTCAACCTTGTCAGTAACAGATAGTTGCTGGTCTATTGGTATTTGAGCCACTTTTTCATGTAGCATTGCTACCCCATTAATTCCAGGTTTAGCCCTATCCTGAATGTACCATTTCCACTTAATGATGCTTGCTTCCTGCGCATGACCTATTCTATGTGTCTTGGGTGAACTCATTACCCACTGCATTATAGGTATTTCTGGTCGCAAAAGTACAGTATGTCCTACTGTCATTTGTTCAGTGTCCACCATTGCCCAATAACATGCTTGTAATTGCTTCTCAAAAGGAGAATACCTTTCTCCTGCATCTGGTAATTTCCTAGTCCAGAATCCTAGTGGCACCCACTTTGACCCCTGTTTCTGCCAAAGACTCCAATTAGCATAATGATTCTGCACAGATACATATACCTCTACTTCCCTATCCTGTAGGGGCCATAAATCTAAAGCCTTTTGAATAGCTTGCTTTGCTTGTTCAAAAGCTTTTGCTGATCATCCCCCCAAACAAACTCATATTTTTTCCTAGTCACTTTGTATAATGGGGAAAGTATTTGACTTAAATGGGGAATGCGCTGTCTCCAAAATCCAAATAATCCTATAAAACGCTGTGCCTCCATTTTGTCTTGAGGGGTTGGAAATTCTAAAATCTTTTGTTTTGCCTTAGGTAGAATTTCTCTTTGTCCCTGATGCCACTGAATTCCCAAAAATTGTACTGTTTGAGCTGGTTCCTGAATCGTATTGGGATTTATTTCCCAGCCCTTTATTCTCATGTGATTTATTATTATTTGTAAGTACTCACTCACTTCTTGTTCAGAATTCCCCTGAATAAGAATATCGTCAATGTAATGAGAAATTTGCATATTCTGAGGCAACCTTATTTTGTCTAAATGTTCTGCCACTATTTTGTGACAGATAGTAGGACTATGCAAATATCCTTGTGGTAAATGAGTAAATGTATATTGTCGTCCCTGCCAGGTAAAAGCAAATTGATCATAATTCTCTTCTGCGAGTGGTATGGTAAAAAAAGCATTTCCCAAATCTGTTACTGCATACCAAGTACCTTGATGTTTCTGTATATTTTCTATTAATGTAATTGTATCTGGAACCGCTGCTGTGAGTGGCAGAGTATATTTATTCAGTTCTCGGTAATCTACTGTCATTCGCCAAGACCCGTCCGACTTTTTGACAGGCCAAACTGGATTATTCCATGCTGTCGTAGTAGTTTTCAAGACACCTGCATTTAATAAATCCTGAATTGTTTCACCTATCTCCTTATGCCCCCCAGGAATTCTATATTGCTTCAAACTAATTACCTTCGTCGCTGGAGGTAATTCTACAGGTGGCATTTTAACTTTCCCTACTATAACTGTTTTGACTGAAAAATACGGCTTAACGCCAAATTGATACTGTCCGTCTGATAAATTCAATGTCAACCCTTTTAAAATGTCAATTCCTATTATATATTCAGGAACAGGTACTATTAAAACAGAATACCTTTTCCGTGGTAATTGACCTGTTTTCATTTCTAGCATTGTCTGAACAGCTTTAATTTGTTTTCCACCAAGTCCTGTAATAGTAACTTGTCGCCCTTTAAATAAACTCGGATTCCAATAAATTAATGAGGCCTCCGCTCCAGTATCAATTAGAACTCGGACCTGTTGTTCATTTTTATTTTTCCAGAATATTGTCAAATCTACATATGGTCTAAAATCCTGCCGATCCCACCCACTTACTGGAGCTTGGCCAATTTCCTAATCGAAATGAAAATCTGACAAGTCAGGATATGTTGCAGGCGGGGCAGAGGGAACTGCTGAACTTTCTTCCATATTCTCAGTTTTACTGCCTACTACATTCTCTTCCTGTTTTTCTGCATTCCGAGTTTGCCTACCTTTCTTATTCAGACCTCGTTTTTTATACATCTCCCACATTGTCGGAGTGTCTATCCCATCAATTTTATCCTTGGACACCCCATCTTTTAACAATGCAGTAAACATATCTTTTCGGGATACACTAGCTTCTTTTTGTCCAGCACTTTTGTTTTCTTGTCTATCAGTATTTAACTGCTTTGGTCCCCATTCTCCCAGCTCTCCCAACTGCCGCAACCCCTCAATAACATGGGAAATAGGATTTCCCATCTCACTAATTAAATACGTCAGTATTACAGTTTTATAAGCTGGAGGGGCTAATTTAATAATCTTGTTTCTAACAGAAACTGTCAAAGCACATTGTAATAATGTATCGGCGCCCCCTATAAGTAAAGCAGTTTTCATTGTCTCTTCTTTAATTCTTTGAATAGAGTCTCGTAACGTATACCATGACCTATCATTAGAAGGCCAATCCATTTCTGTTGGATATTTTTCAGCACAGCAATCTGTTATAATTTTAAAAAGACTTACCATCTTGTTTTTGTTATAATTTCGAAATGCATCCTGTACTGATGTATCATTACTTAACATACTAAATTTGTTAGTATCCATTTGATCTATTTCTACTCCAGCAGCCCCAAATTCATACAGTCTCACTATCCATGCTATTAATGATTCTCCAGATTTTTGTTTAAATCTTTCAATCAAATCGTTTACTTCCTGTTGAGTAAAGGCTTCACAATGAAATTCTTCCTGCCCTCCTCGGAGCCCTTGTGCCCCGTTAACCATTTGCTGTCGTCGTCGAAGAATTGGTTTTACCTTTACTGGTCCCCCTTTATTCTGTTCTTCTTCTCCCAGGAAAATATTATTTTCATTATCAGAGTCCGACTGGGACAGAGGATTGGAAGAATTCCAGATGTCTCCATCCCAGTGGTCTGTGTCCCAGTCAAAACCTGCCTTTGCTATCGACATTTGTACTTTCTTTTTATTAACTTTGCCTCTTCATTTTTGATATTTGTATCTTGCTACCCGTATTGCAGCCTTTTCGGCTACATGCTGATACATGTCTGTTTTATCTGCTAACAATTTAATCTGACACTGTAAAATTACATTTTGCTTTTCTAACTTTACTATCCGTTTCTCCAGTTGTTTAATTTGTTCACACTTATGTATTTTATCGTCATGTGATTTTTGGTATGCAGTCAAGAGGATCCAGCGTCGTCTGCATACGGCACTCAATTCCTTCCTTTTTCCACCAAAACCTTTTCTAAGCATGCTTGCACCGAACCAGGTTCAGCATCTTTTAAGCAAACATCCCAATTCTCACTTTATCCTGTACCCGTGGACCATTCCAAAGCTAACGCTTTGTACAGGTCTTGGTCCCATCCTGGGATTTCTATCTCACAAACCGCTATATCCTTCTTACTTTTCCTTTTAACCATTTTGAATCCTGCCGACTACACCAAAAATAATGTATTGCCTAATGAGCAGAACTCGAAATAAAGACAGTTTTCACCAGAAGTTAACTAATATAAACTTTATTTCTACCAAAAAGACTAACAAACTAATAAGCTCTATTTGTCTGTTAGAACTAGGAAAGTAAATCCACTCTAAGCTATTAAATGAAAAACTTTAACAGAAAGAAATATTAGACAATACATTTAAAGAAAGTTATACATCACCGATAAAGGGGAAACTTCATCTTGTCTTCAGTCTCGACTGGGAAGCCCCGTTGCAGTCAGGCAGGAGTTTTCATAGGGAAAACAGTCCTGGGCAGTGCGTCCACTCCACAGGTGAGGCTTCTGCCTAAATGCAGAGAATCCCGTCTATATATAACCAAGTTGTTAATACAAATCATGAGAATCAGTACTTTTCCAGTGTAGGCTGGATCCTGCTAGAGCATTCTGTGGTGTTGGCCACCCACCCCAGAAGGAACAGCAAATCCTGCCAAGGACAATGATTCTGCAAGTTTTGAGTACTACACTGGAATATTCCAATAACCTTGTAAGTTTTAGTACATTACTAGAGAATTCCAGACAAACCATATTTCATAACTAAAAGTAGTAAATAAAGTATGATGTTAAGTTGTCAATCTCGCCTTCTTTCTTGCTGGATGGGTTCGGCTCCGACTCGGCCACTTACTAAAGCTCGAGAGCTAAGTTTACCATCTTGAAGCAACCCTATATCCCATGATGCTAGGCGATAACTACCCAGATCTCGTTTGCCGCTTCGCTGACGAGGTGCGTTTTACCGGCTCTTGGTAAGTGTTGGGATTTTCATTACTTCAAAGTCATCTTTGAAACTTAGCCTTCCCACTCACTTTCTTTGTTTAGTTAGCTAACAGTTATATTACACCCTTTTCCCGTTAGTGCTAAATTTTTTTTCCCCTTTTATCCTTTTTAATCCCTCCCCCTGCTTTAGGCCTTAGGCCTGCTCCTTTCCTAGTTCCTGACAGGGATTCTCTGCTGTGTCTGTGGTGCGCTTGTGTATCCCTGTTTAACTAGTTTGCTTGGATTGGGTGTGTGTTTGTGTGTGTGTGTGTGTGTGTGTGTGTGTGTTTTTACTTGTGCCTTTTCTTCGACAATACTATGTCGAAGGACATAAAGGTCTCAGGCTTCAAGAAGTGTGACTCGTGCTGACAGAAGAAGTCTCTGACAGATGGTCACACTTCTTGTGTTTACTGCCTGGGACCCCTGCACCTGCAGGACTCTTGTTCTGTGTGCCATGCATTCAGCCTAAGAGTCCTGCAGGAGCGCAGGAACAAATTAATATTAAGGGGCTTATTAAAGCCCGAGGGCTCCCCACCTAAGTCTGTGCCAGGGAAGCCCTCAAAGCCAGCAAAATCGTCGGCTCCGAGTCCTAAGCCTTCAGCTGCTGGCTCATCATCTGTGGCAACATCGGCTCCGGCTGGAGCTGATGGTTTGGTGCCGCAGCTTCCAACTTTGGCTCCACTCGGCGCCGATACTGTTGAGCCTTTACTTTCACGGTCGGTTCCGGCTGGAGCCGACGTATCTTCTGCTCCTTCGGCTCCATCCATCTCCAGAAAAAGATCCAGATCTCCATCTCTGGAATCGATCCATTCGGCTCCAGGGTCGCCCTTGCTCTCGGAGTGGAGCCATCGGAGCCGTTCTTCTCGGTCATCCAGGCTTTCCAACCATGACCTCGAGAGAGTGGTCAGTAGACTATTAAAGTCTCAGGCACTGGCCCAAATGCTTCATAGCCCATCTCATCAGACAGTGGCTATTTCAACTCTACCTACTATTCCTCCTTCGACTCTCCCTCAGAGTTTGGAGCTGGAGCTCCTCGGAGCCGTGACTGTTGTGGCGTTGGAGCCGATACCTCCCCCTTCGGCTCCGTCGTCTTCTGCTCCGATCTCCTTCATTGATACCTTCATTAGAGAGGTCCGGGTGCCTGGTCTCTCTCACCGGCTCCGAGGGGGCGAGTGGCATCGGACCCTTGTCCGACCCCGTTCTCCCTCTCGGAGCATCGGCGCTGATGAGCTCGGCCCGACATCGGCTTCGGAGCCGTCCCTGTCGGTGTGGCCTGGGGTTCCTTCCTCTTCAGAGCGGGAGCCCTCTGGCCTATCTGATAGGGGAGCCTTTGAGGTGATGAGGAATGTACTAGCCTCAGGGCACGGTCAACAGTCAGCTCCATCAGCTCCTCCCACTACAGTGCCTGTTGATGTCTCTTCCCACTCTCTTGCTCCTGGGCCCAGAGACCCAACGCCTCAGGTTTACCCACTGGGAATATCTTCCTCTTCCGAGGCTTCTCCTGACCCTTCAGATGAACCTCCGTGCAAGAGGACATGTAAGAGGAAGCATGTGGACTCCCCTGAGTCCATTACATCCGATACCGACTTGGATGAGTCGGAAGGATCCCCAAGGTCCCCCTCTGAGGATGTCTCCTTCTCAGGCATCCTTGAAATCCTGAAACAGAGGGGGAACTGGTCTTCCCTTAATCCTTCTGAGGACGAGTCGGTTTACCTGGAGGCATTTGGTTCTCGACCCTCCACCTCCTGGGTGTCTCCGCCTTTTGACCCCCTTATGGACGTGGTGGCATGGAAGGCGTGGACGGCCCCGGATTCGGTGGAACCCACCCCACGGAGGCCTTCTAAATTTATTACGGCTCCAGCGGATAGGCAATTTCTAACAAAAGGTGTCCCGGTTGATGCCATGGTGGTGGCTGCAGCCACCAAGATGGAACTAGCCGATCCTTCAGTACCTATCCATCCTCCTAACAAGGATTCTAGGACTATGGATAGGTATGGCAAGCGAATGTTTTCTTCAGCGACATTTGCCATGCAGTCGCTGGATTATTTGTGTCACTTCACCCGCCATCCGAGAGATGTTCTCAAAGAGTTGGCTGAAGTTTTACAGGATCCGTCAGTTGCTGGGTCCCAAGAGAAAATCAGCTCACAGCTGGGAACCCTAAACTCCAGTGTTAACTCCTCCATGCGGCTCATTTCCTATGCAGCCGATGGAGCGAGTAGGGCTGCAGGCACAGGTGTGGCCTTAAGGCGCCATGCCTGGATGCGGCCTTGTAATTTTGCAGACCCCTTCAAGGCGTCCTTCACTAACTCCACCTTTGATGGTTTGACGTTGTTCGGCCCTCAAGTGAAAGACACCTTGACCAGATGCGAGCAAGATGGCAAGACTCTTTCTGCCGTAGGAGTCCGTTTCTCCACCCCTTCCAGACCATATCCTAAGGGTCAAAAGGGTGGAAAAATGTGGTTCCGCAAATCACAAGGAGTCACGCCTGATGCAAGAGGTCAGTTTACCCCCAGAGGCAGAGGGGGTCCGCAGAATCAGGGTAACAGAGAGTCTCTCTCTGACAAACCCTTCCAACATCCCTGAGATGTTGCCCGACTGTCCACCTTTGGAGGCAGTCGGGGGAAGATTATCGCTGTACCCAAAAGCCTGGCTCTCCCTTACTTTAGACAAATGGGTACAGTCGGTTATATCCGAGGGTTACAAATTTCCCTTTATCCAAATCCCAACTCAACAAAAGGGATCCCTTCCAGGCGTTCCACCCAGTCTAAGGGAACAAGCAGTGCTAGAAATTTCAAAACTACTAGCAAAAAGGGCCATCCAGCCAGTCCCAGCAGACCAAATAGGATCCGGAGTCTACTCAAAGTTCTTTTTGGTACCAAAAAAAATAGGGGACTGGAGACCAATATTAGATCTCAGCAAACTAAACAAGTTTGTAAAAAAGACAAGATTCCGGATGGTCACGCTACAGTCCAGTCTACCCTTTCTGGGCAAGGACAATTGGATGTGCTGTGTGGACCTTCAGGACGCGTACTATCACATCAAAATTCACAGGCACTCCAGGAGGTTTCTCTGCTTCCGGCTGGGGGCCAGTCACTACCAATTCAGAACCCTGCCCTTTGGTCTCACTACAGCCCCCAGAGTGTTCACCAAATGTATGGCAGTGGTTACGGCTCACTTGAGGCGTCAAGGATTCCAGGTGTTTCCATATCTAGATGACTGGCTCCTCACTGCCACCACCAGGCATCAACTTCTTCAGGCCAGAGATTACACCATCCACATTTGCAGAGGGCTAGGAATCTCTATAAATTTTGAAAAGTCTGCCTTGTCGCCTTGTCAATCTATTACCTTTATAGGTGCCAACTTAGACACCGTGCAGCTTTCAGCAAAGCTAACAGATCAAAGGATTTTAGATATCCAAAATCATGTCCATGTTCTGCTTCAGAGCGACAGAATTCAGGCCAGGTATGTCCTGAAAGTATTAGGGCTCATGGCGGCCGACATCACACTTCTTCCTCTTGCCCATTTTTACATGCATCTTCTACAGTGGATGCTTTTTGCCCAATGATCTTTCCAGCAACTCCCCATGCACTACAAGATCATGATAACTCCAATTTGCAAAAATCATCTCTCTTGGTGGATGAGCTCCCATCAAGTCCATCAAGGCAGACCCTTTATTCCCTCCTCTCCGGTCGCCACGGTCACATCGGACGCCTCCCTGATCGAGTGGGGAGGGCATTTTCAGGGCAGGACAGTCCACGGCACATGGCAACATTTCGAATGCCACCTGCACATAAATGTCCTGGAGATGAGAGCAGTGCTTTTGACGTTGCAAGCCCTCCAAGACTCTCTTCCCCTGGGGACTATTACAAACCGAATGGACAATATGTCCGTAGTGTGGTATATCAACAAGCAGGGCTGAACCAAGTCCTATCCCCTGTGTCGAGAAGCTCTCAGACTTTGGCAATGGGCGATCTCTTCTCAGCGGTTTCTGATAGCAATGCATATCCCCGGGAAGTCCAACATCATAGCGGACAGGTTGAGCAGAGCTATCCTCATGCCACACGAGTGGTCTCTCAAACAATCTGTGACGGAAGACATTTTTCAGAAGTAGGGCCTTCCTTGCTGCGATCTTTTTGCTACACCTCAAAACACCAAATGCCCCGACTTCTTCACTCTCTTCCCCCTGCCAGGCCATCCCCCCAGAGACGCTCTAGTCCACGATTGGCCTCGGGGACTTCTTTACGCTTTTCACAGGTAATTCAGAAAGCAACCGCCTTGAGAGCCAAGATGATTCTCATTGCCTCTTATTGGCCTCGACAGATATGGTTTCCGTTCCTGCATCGTTATCTCTTGGAGCAGCCATGGCATCTGGATCCAGTGCCAGATCTTTTGGCCCATCAGTCGGGGCAGCTGCACCAATCCCTTCTTTCTCTCAACCTCACTGCTTGGTTGCTTCACTTCCGTCCCTAGCCAGGCTTCCTATGATTTCAAATCCTGTCAGGGATATTATAGTAGCTTCCCTTAAATCTTCTACCAGAAGGATTTACACTAGTAAATGGCAATGTTTCTCCTTCTGGGCAAAGGCTAGAAATATAGATCCGTTCACTGCTCCAATTCACTCGGTCTTAGATTTCCTAGCTGAAAATTTTTCATTCAGGGTCTTCATCATCCACAGTAAAAGTTCAGTTGGCAGCCATTTCAAATTTAAACATAGGTCTGTTGGACTGCAGCATCATGTCCCATAAGCTTTGCAAAGCATTCCTGAGAGGTGTCTTTTTACTCAAACTTCCGATCAAAGATCCTCCACTGCAGTGGGATCTAAACCTAGTTTTAACATCCTTGATTCTACCTCCCTTTGAACCTGCGGCTTCCTGTTCACTGAAATTACTTTCCTGGAAAACACTCTTCCTGGTCGCTGTGACATCTGCTAGGAGAGTATCTGAGCTTCATGCCCTCTGCATTCGTCCTCCTTACTTAGTCTTCCACAAAGACAGAGTTTCTCTAAGAACGAACCCCTCTTTCATACCCAAGGTGGCTTTGCAGACAAATTTAAATCAATCAATTGACCTCCCAGTTTTCTTCCCTAATTATACGAACAGGGCAGAGCAAAAACTGCATTGTCTGGATGTTCATCGTCAGCTCCAATATTATTTGGACAGAACTAAACAAATCAGGAAATCTGATCAACTCTTTTTATCCTATGCAGAAAATAGGAAAGGCTTTCCAGTATCCAAGGTAACTTTGTCTAGGTGGCTCTCTTCTTTGATCACGTATATTTACCAACTCAGAGGTAAAGAATTGCCTTCTAGGCCAAGAGCCCATTCAACCAGGGCACTAGCCACATCAACAGCCTTTCAAGCTGGACTACCAATAGACACTATTTGCCCGGCAGCCACATGGGCTTCTCCTCATACCTTTGTATCGCATTACAAATTGGACATGGCCTCCAGAAGCAGGGCAAACTTTGGTTCCACCGTTCTCAAGAGTCTGTTCCAATGAGCCACCCAGGATGAAGCTGCTAGGGACGCGGTCCCATCCAGCAAGAATGAAGGCAAGATTGGCAACTTAACATTGAGAAGTTATGTACCTACCATAACGTTCCATGTTAGTTGTCTTCTCTCGCCTTCTTTCTTGCATCCCACCCGCCATCCTCCTAGCCTGGACAGACCGAGAAATTTTTCCCCCTTCTTTGAAGGGTCCTGATCTTGCTTTTTCTGCCAAATACCTTGTCCTAGGGTAACTTCAGCTTAGATAGCGATCCTTTCGGGGTTATCCTTTCCTCCTCCTCTCCAGTTGGAGGACTATATTGCCTAGGTTGTTTTTTTCAGCTACCAAACGAGATCTGGATAGTTATCGCCTAGCATCATGGGATATAGGGTTGCCTCGAGCCGGTAAAATTAGCTCTCGAGCTTTAGTAAGTGGCCGAGTCGGAGCCGAGGTTCGGCTCCGAACCCATCCAGCAAGAAAGAAGGCGAGAGAAGACAACTAACATGGAACGTTATGGTAGCTACATAACTTCTCATTTCGTAATCTATTATAACTTGCTGAAATCATCAGAATGTTCCAGAACAGAGCATCATCTTTTATGCCTGCCCAGAAGACTAGAATGCTTTAGAATATAACATCATTCTATATATCAAAAAGAAATAAAAAAATAAATGTCGAGATATAGTGAGGCAACAGTCAAAATCATCACACTCTCTCAATGTTCCCCTCTTTCGTATCACATTCGTATCACATCCTCAAACACAGCCACCTGCTTGCTTTCTTTCCCACCCTCGCAGTCAAGGTGAGCCCTGACCAAAGGTATTTGGGATGGGATCCCTCCTAAAGCTCTGATTGAAGTGGACTGCCCAAGTAAGTACTGCTCCTGTTTAACCATTGCAGGCTTCAGAATAGTTATGTCAGAGGCTGTGTCTATCTTAACAGTGGCTTGTCTTCCATCCACTAAGATAGGATACAAACTCCCATGATAGTTAGATATCCCTGTTGTCTCCAAAGAACTTACTACTGGCATGCTGTTATTCCCACTTGCTAGCTGCCTCACCTTTTGTTCCTCAGCTTGCTTCAGTGGACATTTGTATGTTACATGGCTCCTCTGCTTACATTTAAAACATCAAACATCTGATCCTAGCCATGTACCTGAACTAGTGGCTTCCACTGTTACTGATAGACTCTGTTGGGGTGATTCAAGCTGCCCACCATGTGTTCCCTTATATCCATGTGCAGCACTGGGTATACCCTTCTTGAGCAGTGATGCGCTGCTTGTTAAGTAGTGATCCCCTTTTTCTCCCTAGCTCACCTGCAAAGTTACACTCTTGGTCTGCCAACCAGATCCTCATGTCCTTAGGCAGAGTACTAAAGGCTTGTTCCCTTACTATAAGGTCTTCCAGTCTTTCAAAAGTGGCTCCCACTCACCCACCTGTGAAAATAAGTGTTTAACTGAGTAATATAAACACATGCACTTTCATCTGCCTTGCATCTATGCTCACAAACCTTTTTTTCTTTAAGCTTTAGGTTTTAACAGTTCAATAAACATTGATTTGATGTCATCAGTCTTCATTTATTCTTTACCTTTGGGACACAGTTCTGATCCTTGGAACTGGTTCAGCCATTACATAGCTCGTGCCAGCCAAAAACTCTCAAGCCAAGACTCTACCCACAATACCCCTCTCCATATTACCTCAGATCCTGTTTGCCATTCTTGTTGCAAGATGCGTCAGCCATTTTCTCTCGCAGCTAAGTAAAGTTTTCTTGTGTTCTAACCTACTCTAACAGTTCTAACCACCTAATCTAACCTTTTTCTATACTTAGATATATATAGACATATATTATTTATCTCTTATACCCAATTTCTTGTCAAGTGAGTGTATTTTCCCTACCATACGGTATTCTGTCTCTACCATCATTGGTAGTACCTGTCCCTCTCTTTTTCTGCCTCCTTAGGTAGCTGTCTCCTATCATTGTTGGTAATATCTCTCCCGCCCTTTCTCTACCTCTTTAGGTAACTTTAACCTACCATTGTTGGTAGTTTTTTTCCTTTCCTTTCCTTCTGTGTGCATGTGCATGTGTTTGCCACCTGTTGACCCCTATTTTTTTTGGCATCTGTCAACATGGCCAAGAAATCGAAAGGCACTACAAGCTTTAAACAGTGCTAAGATTGTGAATAGAAGATGCCCAACTCCAATGGGCATTCTTCCTGTCTGTATTGTTTAAGCCCAGCTTATCTCGATCAGGACTGTACTGTCTGCCAGGCCTTCAGCAACTGGGCCTTGGTTAAATGCAGAAATAAATTAATATTAAAAGGGCTAATTAAGTCCTCTATCAAAGAGGCTTTATCCAAGGCCAACACGTCCCCCTCTAAATCTGACACTGGAACCAAGAAAAGTCAGCTGGTGCCGACGTCCCCTTCAGTACCAGTGGTGAAAAAGCATAAGCCTTCCACTCCCACCACTTCAGTGGAACTGAAAGCTAAGGTTCCAAGACTTTCAGAACAGGCAACATCCTCAGCACCATCTGCTATGGCACCAAAACTTGTGGTGCTGGTCTCTTCAGTATGTACCGACATCTTCAGTTTCCCATTCGGTACAGACCTCTCTTGCTGCATTTCCACAGACATTGGAACCTGCATCTGTGCTGAAATCAGGCATAAATTTCACACCCAGGACAAGGTATTCACCCTCTATTGACCCCTTTGTGGGGCAGCTTCCCAGTCCTTTCCTTGAAAGACCAGAATCCCCTTCAGGTTTATCTGTCCATTCCTCCAGTCAATGTTGTGAGGTTGGTGGATCAGCTCCTAGTGGCCAGGGGTCTTTGTCTCCTCCCAGACCCCTCTCCCCTCTGGAGTTGGGACATTTTCTCCCAGTACTCCACCAAATCTTCCTCCTACAACCTCTCAAAGGGCTTAGAGCTTCTCACTCCTATCCTTCTAGTTCCAGCTGCTCTGTTGCCGACAACCTTCCTCCCTTCAGTTCCAGGATCTGCCCTGACCTCTTCGGTTCCTTTGGAACCAATGAACTCCTGGGGCTGTGGCTTCATTGTTGGGTCTGAGAGTTTTGGATCAACTCCAGTTTTTTACTTGGAGTTGTCTTTGACTCTCAGAACCTCGGCAGATGTAGGCTCTTCCTTGGTTCCTGCATCAGAGGTGGGTCTCTCAGAGTGGGGTGTGACCCCAGTTCTGAGGTTGTCCTTCTCGGTTCTGGGCTCCTATCCCTCTTCAAGGGGCCTGCCTTCCAGGTAATGGAGAGGCATTGGCTTCTGCAGGCTCTCGGCTGGCCCCTTCCATGTCAGAGTTTTATCCCAAGACTACTTCTTGCCCAGAGCTGCCACCAGCCTCCACATCCAGACAGTGGGCACCTAGGCTGCAAGATGCCCCTGCACAGGGCTCCACTTCTTCCAACTCCTCCTCAGAGATCCCCACTGAGGAGCCACCCTGGAAAAAGGCATATAAGAGGAAACACTTAGATTCCCCTGAGGAATCGGTCACAGAAGACACGGATTTCGATGATGATGAGGGTTTCCTGGTCACCCCCAGAAGTCATCTTCTTCAGAGACGTTCTAGAGATTCTGAAACGGAGGGGTTACTGGAAGCCCAAAAACCCTAATTCTGAGAAGTCTGTGTACTTGCAAGCCTTTGGAGCTCGCCCATCTTCTTGGGTGACCCCCTCCTGCTGACGATCTTATTAAATTGATTGCTCAGTGAGCTTGGAAGGCTCCTGATTCTGTAGAGCCAATTCCCCAGAGACCTGATAAAATACTATCTGCTCCAGATGACCACCATCACTGGTCAAAGGTGTTAGCAATAGACATTATGGCGGTGGCAGCAGCCACCAAAAAGGAACTAGCCAAAGAGAGGAGTCCAGGGTGATGGACAGAATTGGAAACTGGGTATACACTTCATCGACCATCACGTTAAGGTCTTTGAATTTTTTTGCACATTTCACTAGGCTCCATTGGGATCTGATCAAGGAGTTATCAAATACCCTAGCAGGAGCCATGTCTGAGGAGGTCCAAGATAAAGTGGCCTCCCAGCTAGCCACCCTGGAGTCTATTTCCAACTCATCCATGAGGCTCATTGTGCATGCAGCTGAAGGGGCAACCAGGGCAGTCGGGTCAGGCATTGCCATAAGGAGTCACACCTGGATACGCTTGTGTGAGTTTACGGAGATATTGAAGTCTTCCTTCGTCAGTGCTCCTTTTGATGGATCTTTATTATTCGGCCCCAAAGTCAAAGAAACTCTAGCCAGGTGTGAGAAGGATGGAAAGACCCTGTCTGCAGTGGCCATATGTTTTTCTGATCCCTAACAGTCCTGCTGTAGGAATCATAAGAGCAGGAAAATGTGGTTCAGAAAATCTCAAGGGCCTTTTCAGGACACAAGTGGTGGAAGCTCCCCTCGGGGCAGAGGGGGAAGCTCTAATGGAAGACACTGATCCCAAGACAGAGGTGGCCCACAAATTCAGGGTTCCAGAGATTCTTTCTATGGACAATCCCAGTGCTCCTGAAAGGGTCCCCGATTGTGTACCTCTGGAAGCAGTCAGGGGAAGATTTTCACTGCACTCAAGAGCCTGGGGACAAATAACTAAAATTGCTTGGGTGCAGAGGATCATTGCCAGAGGTTACCATATTCCCTTCACTCTTTTTCCAAGATCAAAACAAAGCCTCCTCGATGTTCCACCCAATCAGATGGACCAAGCAGCCTTAGAGATTCAAAAGCTGCTAGAAAAAAAAGAGTAATCCAAGAAGTCCCACCAGACCAAATAGGATATGGATTTTATTAAAGGTTCTTTTTGGTGCCAAAAAGACAGGGGACTTGAGACCAATATTAGATCTCAGCCTTCTGAACAAGTTTGTTCAGCAAGCAAAATTCCAGATGGTCACTGTTCAGTCTGTACTTCCCTTTTTAAAGGAAAATAATTGGATGTGTTCTGTAGACCTTCAGGACGTGTATTACCACATAAAAATGGACAAATGCTCCAGAAAGTTCCTCCGCTTTTGGCTAAAAGACAGTCATATTCAGTTTAGAGTGCTGCACTTTGGCCTCACCATAGCCCCTGGTGTTTGCCAAGTGTCTGGCAGCAGTAACAGCTCACTTGAGACTGCACGGATAAAGGGTGTTCACTTATCTAGACGACTGGCTCAGCACTGCTCCCACCAGGCATCTACTGCTTCAAAGAACAGACATTATTCTGCACCTGTTAGCTCTACTGGGCATTACAGTGAATCAGTCAAAATCTCAGCTAAGTCTCACTCAAGATCTACAGTTCATAGGAGCTTGTCTGAATACTCTCTCTTGTGTAGCTTCCCTTCCCCTTCACAGGCTACAGAAGATAAAATCCCAAGTACAGGCCATTCTCTCCAAAGACAAGGCTCCTGCACGTTTAGTCCTCCAAGATTTAGGGTCCATGGCAGTGACCGTTACCATAGTTCCACTAGCAAGATTTCACATGTGGCTGCTACAGTGCCTTCTAGCATCCCAGTGGTCCAGCCTAATCCATCCAGTGATGTACCAAATTCTTATCACCAGTCACTGCAAGAAGGGCTTATCCTGGTGGATGGAATCTGAAGAAATTGTTTTAGGCCATTCCTTTGCCCTTCCTCAACTAAAGCCCATAGTGACCATGGAAGCCTCCCAGATGGGGTGGGGGGGTGGGGGGTGGGGGCATTTTCTGGGAAGAACAGTCCAAGGCACTTGGTCCTTGATAGAGGCCAACCTGCATATCAATGTTCTGGAATTGAGGTCAGTGCTCTTAGCATTGCAAGCTTTTCAATCTGTCGTCCCTCTAGGAATGATTGCAATTCAATCAGACAATATGTCAGGGGTCTGGTACATCAATGAATAGGGCGTAACCAAATCTTATCCCTGTGTCGCTAAGGTCTCAGAGTGTGGCAATGGGCAGTATCCTCCAACCGCTTTCTAATAGCAATGCACATCCCAGGAAGCTCAAACCTAATAGCAGACAGACTGAGCAGATGCATTCTCCTGCCTCATAAGTGGTCTCTCAATTCCAGTGGCAAAGGAGATTTTCCAACGCTTGGGCCAGCCTTGCTGTGACCTCTTTGCATCACCCCAAAACAACAAGTGCAGCAGCTATTTTGCTCTAATTCCCTCTCAGGGTGAGTCCTAGAGAGATGATCTCCTTCGCGATTGGCCCTCGGGTCTACTTTATGTGCCCCCCCTTCCCACTGATTCCTTTCTTCTTAAAGAAAGCCAGCAGGTTGAGAAGCAAAGTGGTCCTCATTGCACCTTTCTGGCCTCGACAAGTCTAGTTCCCCTTTCTTTGGCCTCATCTAATTCATTGTCCTTGGATTCTGGACCCAGTTCTGGATCTTTTGTCTCACCTGCAGGGACTGGTGCACCCCAACCTTCAGAACCTCAAGCTTACAGCTTGGTACCTCCAATTCCATTAGTCACCAGGCAAAATAATTTATCTTCCCCAGTCCAAGAAATTCTACTGGCTTTCCATAGACCTTCCACCAGGAAACTCTACCTATGCAAGTGGAAAAGAGTTTCTGTTTGGGTGTACAATAATGAAAACCCCCTTTCTGCACTGGTTGAAAAAGTTTTGGAGTTTTTAGCTATGATTTTCGGTTAAGGAGCTTCTGCTTCCACGATTAAGGTCCAAATAGCTCCTAATTCTAATTTCCACAATGGCTTCGAAGAACATTCACTAATTTCTCATAGGTTATGTAAAGTGTTCATGAAAGGGGCTTTGCAATTAAAACTTCCTTTTAAAGACCCTCTAGCTCCTTGGAATCTGGCTTTGGTTTTCCAGTCTTTGTTGCTTCCCCCCTTTGAACTGGAGGTGACATGTCACTTAAAGTTTCTCTCATGGAAAACTGTTGATGTTATGTTATCCTATCTCACCTTCATTCTTACAATGATGGGTTCGTAGCTGATTCTCAGCTCTGGCTCGGCCGAATACTTAGCTGAAAGTCTCAAACCTGGCTCGTGGCAAGAAGGTATCCCACAATGCAGTGATGTAATTTCCCCAGATCTCGTTTGCCGCTTTATGAGGTTGGATGCACTCATCTTGGCCGTGGCTAAGTTGTGACAAGTTTTCTCTTATTTTTCCTCTATACTTTTGTATTTGATAATAGCTTAATATTTAGTTATATTTAAATCATTGTGCATTTTATTGCATTACAGTTAAATAGTTACAGTTTTATCCCCTGTTGGCATGGCTTTTGCCGTTGTTGTGTATGCCTACTTGTATCCCTTGTAGTGGTTGTTGTTTCTGTCTGTTTAGTTTATTAGTAGCTCATTTCAATTAGAGAGCTATTCGCCCATTTAAGTTAGAGGGCTTGTAGTTAATTGTTGTCTTGTCTGGAAAATAGGCCCTATTTTTTCTCCCTGGTTGTCTGTTTCCTCGTGTTTCCCGTAGTTAATATTCAGTGTAGCTTTAACAGTTCTATAGTTCAATAGCTAAATTTTCCTGTTGTTTTTATGGTCTTATCTTAATTATGTCCAAAGACCCAAAAGAGAGGGAACATAAGTCTTAAAAAATGCCAGAAGTGCTCACAAAAAATGTCCATCAAAGATGGATATGTTATATCTGTTTATTGCCTTGGTGCTATTCACCTACAAGAAGACTGTACCTTTTGTCATTCTTTCAGTGCAAGGCTACTTCAAGAAAGGAGAAACAAATTGATCCTTAAAGGGCTGTTAAAGCCAACTTTTGAGGAAGCTATCCATAGTTCTTCTTCCTCTTCTTCTTTTCCTTCTTCCAAAAATTCACCTGCAACATCGGCTCAGTCGGAGTCACCAGTCAAACTACCAAAAATCTCTAAGGCCACTACCTCCTCGGCTTCACAGTACTTGGAGCCGTCGGAGGTCATATTAGTTGACAAGCCTGGTAATTTGGCTCCAAAGTCCACGGAGCCACAAGATACCTCTACTCGAAACCGGTCCATGGATATTTCACTGGTTTCGCCAACACTGAGATCTCAAGATCTGCACAGGTCTCGCTCTGCATCCCTATCTTCCAGGTCCACCAGGAGCTTATCGGACGACATGGAACGGGTGGTGTGCAGACTCCTAAAGTCGCGGGCACTAACTAAATTATTCTTGGCTCCCACCCATTTGGTCTCAGAGCCTACTGTAACAGTTATACCCACTGTTGTTCCTCCTCCGAGCCAAGCTGGACCTTTTGAGCCAGAGTGCTTGGTGCAGCTTACTATGGATCCGTCAGTTCCAAGACCCCCTTCGGTATTCACGGTGCTGACTTCTGCTCCGACTCTCTCTGTGCCATCTGAAGAGTTGGGAGCCGGGGTTCCCCGGTCGGCCTCATGGGGGATTCTCAGCCCAGATCTTCTTCGGTGTCGAGTCTACCCCTTGGAGAGTCGGCCCGGGCTAGCTCGGCTCCCACATCGACCTCGGGTCCGATCACGTTGGTGCTGGTGCATTCCTCTGTCTCCTCGGAGGTGAGGGAGTCTTTGGGGCTGGCGGGATCCACCTTTGAGCTGATGAGGAGTGTGTTGTCTACCCATTCAGCACCACAGAGGGATACTAGCACTCGTCACCCTAAGGCACAAGCTACTGTCTCAGCACCACCCATTCCACAGGACAGCAGAGCTCCAGAGCCTTAGGATCCCCCAATGGGCGAGCCTCTCTCCTCTGAGGCCTCCCCAGAATATCCTTCTGAGGAGCCACCTAGGAAGAGAACCTGCAAGAGGAAGCAAGTAGACTCCCCAGATGAGTCCGTCACTTCAGACACTGACCTCGATGAGTCGGAAGGGTCCCCACGGTCGTCCTCTGATGATATCTCATTTTCAGATATTCTAGAGATCCTGAAGCAAAGAGACAGCTGGCAGACCACCACCTCTTCTGATGAGGAGTCAGTGTACCTAAAGGCTTTTGGGTCTCAACCTTCAGCCTCCTAGGTGTCTCCGCCTTTCAATGAGCTAATGGACCTGGTCAGTCGAAAGGCATGAGAGTCACCTGACACAATGGAACTAGTTCCTCGGAGGCCAAAAAAATTCTTGTCAGCTCCTTCCGGAAAGGATTTCCTTACTAAAGGGATACCCATAGATGCTTTGGTGGTGGCAGCAGCCACCAAGAAGGAAGTCGAACAATGGACAGATACGGGAAGCATGTCTTTTCGACAGCGACATTCTCACTACAATCGCTGAACTACCTATCTCACTTTACAAGGCTACAAAGAGATCTCCTGAAAGAGCTAGGAGATACTCTACAAGGTACATTAGCTGCAGGGGTGAATGAGAAGGTCTCCTCCCAGCTGTCCACCTTAAATTCCATTGTCAACTCCTCCATGTGGCTCATATCCTATGCAGAAGATGGAGCGAGCAGAGCAGCGGGTTCTGGAGTTTCCCTTAGGAGACACTCCTGGATACGCTTGTGCAATTTTGCAAAGCCCTTTGTCTACTATTGCTAATGCTCCCTTTTGATCGTTCCTCACTTTTTGGACCCAAAGTAAAAGACACTCTAACCCGGTGTGAGTAGGAAGGAAAAACTCTCTCTGCCATTGGAGTACATTTTTCTGCACCTTCAAGACCTTATCCTAAAGGCCAGAAGAGTGGGAAAATGTGGTCCAAAAGATCCCAGAGAGTTTTCCAGGACACATGGGGTGATTCCTTCCCCAGGGGCAGAAGGGGAGGTAATAACGGTAAACGCCACCCCAGAGGCAGAGGGGGCCCACAGAACCAGGGTGACCATGATTCCTTTCATGGACGCCCTTATTAGCACTCCTGAAAGAAGGCCCGATTGCTGTACTCTGGAGGCAGTCGGGGGACATTTATCCATGTACCCAAAAGCCTGGCAAACTATCACAAGAGACAAATGAGTACTAAAAATAATATTCAGAGGATACTCCATCCCATTTTCCAATCCTGTTCCACAGAACAGAACAATCCCAGATGTTCCACCCAATCTAAGGGAGCAAGCAACTATAGAGATTCAAAAGTTTCTGCACAAGAGTCATCCAAGAAGTCCCCGCAGAACAAATAGGATTCGGAACTTACTCAAGATTCTTTTTGGTGCCAAAAAGAACAGGGGACTGGAGGCCCATATTAGACTTAAGCAAATTAAACGAATTTGTCAAGAAGTCAAATTTCTGAATGGTGACACTGCAGTCTATACTTCCCTTTTTAGGGAAGGATGATTGGATGTGCTCAATAGACCTTCAAGATGCTTACTACCACATAAAAATGGACAGGATATCAAGAAGGTACTTACACTTCCGGCTGGGAGCCAGTCATTACCAGTTCCGAGCTCTGCCCTTTGGTCTCACTACAACCCCCAGAGTGTTCACCAAATGCATGGCAGTAGTCACGGCTCATCTGAGGCGTCTAGGATTCCAAGTGTTTCCCTATCTAGACGACTGGCTCCTATCTGCCACCACCAAGCATCTACTCCAACAAGCCAGGGATCTAACTTTGGACATTTGCAATCAGATGGTATTACAGTCAACTTGCAAAAATCTGCCTTGTTGCCCTGTCAACATATTACATTTATAAGCGCAGATCTAGACACCTCCTCTACGGTAGCACATCTTCCAACAGAAAGAGTTGCAGCACTCAGACAGCACATACTTCACCTCCTTCCCAAGACCAAAGAGAAAGCAAATATAATTCTGAGATTACTAGGAACAATGGCTTCCACAATTACACAGGTCCGTCTTGCCAGAATGCACATGAGGATCCTTCCATGGCTGTTGTTCTCCCAATGGTCACTTCAAGAGCTTCCTATGTCTCACCTGATCAGAATAATGGAATCATGCAAGAATGACTTAAGATGATGGATACACTCCACTCATGTGACTGTAGGGAGACCCTTTGTTCCACAACAACCCATAGCTATGGTGACCACGGACGCTTCCCAGATAGGGTGGGGGGGCATTATCTGGGAAGAACAGTCCAAGGTACATGGCAAGAACACGAGGCTCACTTGCATATAAATTTCCTAGAGATAAGAGCAGTTCTTCTTGCATTGCAAGTACTACACGACTCTCTCCCTCTAGGGACAATTGTGATACATTCAGACAATATGTCTGTGGTTTGGTACATAAACAAGCAGGGGAGAACCAGATCTTACCCCCTTTGTCGAGAAACCCTAAGAGTTTGGCAATGGGCAGTTTCTTCCCAGCACTTTGTAATAGCAACGCACATTCTGGGGAAGTCCAATGTGATAGCAGACAAGCTGAGCAGGGCAATTTTAATGCTTCACAAGTGGTCTCTCAATCAAAATGTAGCGGAAATGATTATCTGAACACGGGTTCTGCCTTATTACAATCTCTTTGCTACTCCCATGAATGCCAAGTGCTGCAACTATACCCTAATCCCCACTCCGGGGGAGACACCGAGAGACGCACTTGCTCACGATTGGCCCTCGGGACTTCTATATGCTTTTCCTCCATTTCCTCTCATACCCAGAGTCATTCAGAAAGCAAAGTACTTGGGAAGCAGGATAATTCTCATTGCTCCTTACTGGCCTCACCAAATTTGGTTCCCCTTCCTTTAGCCTCATCTTCAGGAGAAGCCTTGGACTCTAGACCTAGTTCCAGATCTGCTGACTCGTATGTCAGGAGAGCTTCATCCTTCTGTCTATACCCTAAAATTGACAGCTTGGCTGCTCCACTTCCCAATTTAGTCAGGCTTCACAATTTCACTCCTACAGTTAAGCATATTGTAATGTCCTCTCATAAAGCTTCCACTAGAAAACTGTATTCTAGCAAATGAAAAATGTTTTCTTTTTGGGCTCAAAACAGGAACATTGATCCCTTTTCTGCATCTATCCATTACATTTTGGAATTTTTGGCGGAACTATTCCAGCAAGGTTCAGCTGCAGCAACCATCAGGGTTCAACTTGCTGCAATATAAAATTTCCACATTGGTGATTCTATCTCCAACTTAATGTCACACAGGTTATTAAGACCTCCATATAAGGAACCCCTTTCTCCTTGGGATTTAAATTTTGTTCTGTCTTATCTCATGTTACCACCTTTTGAGCCCTCATCATCTTCAGGCCTCAAGTTCCTTTCCTGGAAGTCCTTGTTTCTAGTAGCTATAACATCTGCTAGAAGAGTGTCAGAGTTGCAAGCTCTTTCTATTAAACTGCCATATTTTATTTTTCATAAGAATAGGGTATCCTAGCGAACTAATCCATCTTTCTTACCCAAAGTCTCTTCTCCAAATAACATAAATCTATCTATAGAGCTTCCAGTGTTCTTTCCTAATCATAGCAACAAGGCAGAAGACAAATTGCATCAACTAGATGTGCATAGACAACTCAGATTCTATTTGCATAGAAGCAAAGATTTTGGAAAATCTGACCAATTATTCATATCCTTCTCTTATGCGAAAAATGGGTAGCTCAGTTTCTAAAACTACTCTTTCCAGTTGGCTTTCTAAGTGCATTACATTCATCTTTGCCTCAAATCACTGAGATTTACCTTTCAAAATGAAGGCTCATTCCACTAGAGCAATGGCTACGTCATCTGCCTTTCAAGCCAGAATTCCCATGGATAATATTTGTGCAGCAGCTACTTGGACCACTCCACATACTTTTATCACGCATTACAAAGTGGATTTGGCCTCCATGGATAGGGCCTCCTTTGGTTCCATGGTGCTTAAAGGTGTACTCCCGTGAGCCACCCAGGGTAAAGGTGCTAGGGATGCTGTCCCATCATTGTAAGAATGAGGACGAGATAGGACAACATAACATAAAGAAGTTATGTACTCACCATAACGTTCTATGTTTGTTGTCTATCTCGCCATTCATTCTTACGAAACCTCCCTCCTTCCCCCTGCCAAAGACTCCTTGTGGACCTGGTGGATGTTTTTACTACCTTCAGGAGTTCTGAGTTTAAATTTGTTTCTCCTTCTATTGGGTATAGTATATATATATATATATATATATATATATATATATATATATATATATAGATATATATATATATATATATATATATATATATATATATATATATATATATATATATATATATATATATGGGTACCTATTACTTCACACAAAACAGCAACACTCACATGTTGACTCCACATCGACACTTCATAACATCGACGTTTCAGGTAAGCGATCTTCCCCCTCACAGGACCCATGGTAGCACTCGTTTCTCTGTTATAACGCGTACGATTTACGTCATTATTCAAAATTTACCCTGACAGCGTTGTCCTTACCTTCTTAATAGTGAAACGAGTGCTACCATGGGTCCTGTGAGAGGGAAGATCGCTTACCTGAAACGTCGATGTTATGAAGTGTCGATGATGTGGAGTCGAACATGTGAGTGTCGCTGTTTTGACCTGTCAGTGAAGTAATAGGTACCCATATATATATATATATATATATATATATATATATATATATATATATATTATATGTATATAGTGTACATTTCATTCAGTAGTAGCAGCAAACAAGATCTGGGGAATTACACCACTGCATTGTAGGATACATTCTTGCCACGAGCCAGGTTTGAGACTTTCAGCTAAGTATTCAGCCGAGTAATGAACAGCGAGATGGACAACAAACATGGAACGTTATGGTGAGTACATAACTTCTTTTTTTTTCTAGCCATTACCTCCACCAGAAGAATTTCTGAGATACAAGCATTATCTTCAAAACCCCCATATTTGATTTTTCATAAGGGCAGTGTTTCTCTAAGAACCAACCCAATCTTTTCTCCCTAAGGTGGTCTTCGAATCTAATATTAATCAACTATTGACTAACCCATTTTCTTTCCCAGTTTTTCCAACAAAGGTGAATATTGCTTACATTTGCTGGACTTTCACAGATAATTACATTTCTACCTCAGCAGGACTAAAGAATCTAGAAAATAGGACCAGTTATTTGTATCTTTCTCCGGTCCATCTCTGGGAAAATCTGTTTCAAAAGTTACCTTATCAAAATGGCTAAGAGACTGTATTACTTTCATATACAATAAAAAAAAAATCTCAAGTTACTAGCGCCAGTGAGAGCACACTCCACTACATCAATAGCCGCATCTGCTGTTTTCCATTCCAAGGCTTCCATGGATGAAATATGCGCAGCAACAACCTGAACTACTCCACATACCTTTTATCACTCATTACAAATTGGATCTGTTCTCCATGGGAAGAGCATCCTTTGACTCTATGGTTCTCAGAAATATCCTTCCATAAGGCCACGCAGGATCTACAGTAGCTGTGGACTCTGTCCCAAAGGTAAAGGATAATTGAAGATTGACATCAGATAAATAAGTTATGTACTCACCATAACATTCCATCTGTGTTGTTGATCTTCATTTATCTTTGGTACCCCACCCTCCTTCTCTCTACTATAGACTTTCTGGAGGACCGAACACTTGTCCTGGTAACTTTGGACATGGCCTCTTCAATTCTGTTTACAAATTCCTTTGTCTTTCTGTGTAGCTGCAAACTCAGTCTGACATAATATGGAGAGGGGTATTGTGGACAGAATATTAGCTTGAGAGTTTTTGGCTGGCGCGATCTATGTAATGGCTGAGCTGGTTCCGTGGATCGAAACCATGTCTCAGAAGTAAAGGATAAATGAAGACTGACAACACACATGGAACATTATGGTGAGTACAGAACTTCTTTTTTTATTCTATCTTTGTTAAACAATCAGCATCAGACAATTTAGAAACAGCAGTTACAGCTTTACCGTGGAGTAAGAGGGTCAGGAACTATACCCAGAGCTCTTGGTCAGCATTATACTCTTTACATAGTCTTTCAAATATATGAATAAAACTATCAAAGTCATCCCCCTCTGCAAATTGTGGATGAAATTTACTGACCTTTATTGCTTCTAGGGTCCAGTTATTGCCTTCCCCATTACTTCCATGACCTTGGAGAAGAGTCAACATCTACCTCTCATGGTGCCACTGTTTTTCCTTTTCTTCAGCTTTAAAACATCACAGTTTCTCATTTTCTTCGATCTCCAAATGCCACAGTCTCTCATTTTCATTGCTGTCCAAATGATGCAGTCTCTCTTCAGTCTCCAAATGTTTGGCCTGCAGTTGATGCTGCTTCTCCTTTTCTTCAGCCTCCAAATGTTTAGCCTCCAAGTCAAGTCTCTTTAACTCCAGACAGATTTTTAAGTCATCTGAGGAAAAAGTGAACTGTCCTGTTTCTGAAGACTGCACATCTCCATCACCAGACTGTTTGCCCTCCTGGCCACTGGTCCACACTGCAGCTGTGATTAAAGCTGAAATAATTTCCTCTTTAGTCTAGTTAGCATGCACCAGTCCTTTGGGTGCACCCAACTTGGCCAACTAGTTCTTTGTCAGCTTACCCTAATCCTCTGCTGACATCTTTGCCTGCTTTCCCTGACTAAACTAAACTAACAAAAATGAATAAAACTGTTGTGAAAATGAAACTCTAAATGTTTACCTTGTAGCTGTTATGAGTACATGCACCTTCAGTAACAACTGCCCACAGGCTACTGAAGTCCAATTAATATCCCACCGCTCTGACACCAGTATGTGATGGCTTCTCTTTACTCCACGCCAGTAATCAAGGAGCCCCCATCCTCACCACTGACACTGGTGGGAGACCGTCACTAAAAACAGGAACTAATTTGCACAGTATTTTCAAATGCAGCTTTCTGCATCAAACACAATTTTCCCCAAGAGCACACAAGGAACATGCTCCACTGGGACTGGACTCTCTGTTTCTCCAGATCCCAAACAAGACTCACTTTGGAGTACTCTGTCCTAGTTCCAAGTAGCTGACATAACCACATTTGCTGCCACCAGTCAGCCACTCTCAGGCTGTTACAATGGTATCCAGTTATACTAAGTAAAATCAATACTGATATAAATGATAAGAGTGTAACTAAAGCAGCCATGCATCACTAAAATAAGCACATATACTCTCAAGACATTAAAAGTATTCTCTAAAAGACACCACAATGAAAGGTATAAAAATATTTAATAATAAATAATAAAACAGAAAACATGAGAATATTAAATATCAAAGTACAGTAAATGTTAGAGTTCCAGTCACAGGAGAAATATAACACAGTTGGACAGATTCAAACAGATGCAGAAAAACACTACTTACTAATCTCACTGTGTTTCCTGACTGTGTAAAGAATAACTGTCCCCTAGCTATCTTAATTAATACAGCAAGGCAAGATTAGATGCTGAGATGCTTACTTCCACAAGGCAAGGTGATGAGTTTCTAACAAATGAACTGAACAACAATTAACTGAGATAACTGACATAGATATTTTGTATTAGGTTCCAAAGGAAACAAAACAAAACAAGCTACTGTGAGAGTTCCATACTCTCAGTGCTGGTTATAGAACGACATCACATTTGATCACCTGACTGGTACAATACACATTCAGAGCTTTGCTAAGATCTATTGTAGTATTTGAAAATTATAGAACAATTTCAAAAACTTCTACTATTCCCTTCCAGAATTCTTTGTTTAGACACATACATTTAATCAGTTATAATAACACTGTTGATACATTTTTAACACAAGCATTTGTACAAGTCAGTGTGATAGCCAAATGACAAAAAATTAATTGCAAAACTTCAGCTAACTATGCTGGCATATGTTACACATGTACTGCCCTATTCTCCCTAGCACAAATGGCAATACCTCACATCGTCACACCCATAATGCTCTGCTGTGTCCCCAAAGCCTCACATCTCGTTTCCAGCCTTTTTGAACAGACACAAATTTCCATAGCTCTGAAGCAATTTTTAGGTTCTTGTGAGTAGCAGTGAAACTTTCTTACTTTTTTTATTAACCTTCTTCACTAAATCTTAAATGTTAAGTTGTCTATCTCGCCTTCATTCTTGCTGGATGGGTTCGGAGCCGATCCTCGGCTCCGACTCGGCCAATACTAAAGCTCGAGAGCTAATTCCACCGGCTCGAGGCTCCCCCATATCCCACAATGCTAGGCGGTAACTCCTCAGATCTCGTTTGCCGCTTCGCTGACGAGTTGCTCTTTCCAACCGGCTCTGCAGGTTAGTTGCTTAGATAAAGTTTTTTTGCTAAATAGACCCCCTTTAAGTTACTTTTTCAATAGTAGTTAGTGAGTTAATTAAGTGGTTACACTCCCTACCAATTTTCTCCCCCTTTTCAAAAAAATTTTTCAAGAATTCCTCCCTTAGGCCCCTTCCCTCCCCTCCTAGTAGTTCGAGTGACTGTGTTTTTTTAGGGAATTTTTTGTTAAGATAATTACTTTATTTTAAATTAAATTTAGTGTAACCTGGGTGTGTGTGAGTGTGAGTGATTGCACTACCTTTTTTCTTAGAGATGTCTAAGGAATTGAAGGTCTCAGGCTTTAAGAAGTGTGACTCGTGCTGTCAGAAGATGTCTCTGACAGACGGTCACACTTCTTGTGTATACTGCCTGGGACCTTTACACCTGCAGGACTCTTGTGCTGTCTGTCATGGTTTCAGCCCTAGAGTCCTGCAGGAACGTAAAAATAAGCTAATTTTAAGAGGCTTATTGAAGCCTGAGGGTCCCCCGACACAGTCCATGTCGGGGAAACCTTCTAAGTCCTCCAGGCTGTCGGCTCCAGCGTCCGAGCTGTCCTCCAGGGGTTCTAAGACCGTTTTAACGGTTCAACCATCGGCTCCGGCCGGAGCCGATGATTCTAGACCTGCTACACATACTGTGTCCTCGGCTCCGGCTGGAGCCGAGACAGACAAATCTAAGTCGGCTCCGACACTCTCGTCAGAACCGATTACTAGGAAGAGGTCCAGGTCTCCTTCTATCGGCTCCGTTCATTCGGCTCCAGCCTCACCGCTCTTGTCTGAATGGAGCCATAGGTCACACTCCTCTAGGTCCTCCAGACTTTCGGACCATGATTTGCAGAGGGTGGTGAGTAGACTTCTTAAGTCTGAGGCACTGGCCCAGATGTTACACAGCCCGACTCAACAGTCGATGGCTGCCCCTGTTCCATTAGACATTCCTCCTCCGACTCTATCGAGTTCGGAGCCGGTGCTGCTCGGAGCCGAGACTGTGGGAGCGTCGGAACCGATGCCTTTCCTTTCGGCACCGTCGTCTGCTCCGATCTCCTCCTTGGAGGGATCTCGGCGCCGGACTTCCCTCGTCGGCTCCGAGGGGGCGAGTGGCATCGGACCCTTGTCTGACCCCGCTCTCCCTCTCGGTGCTTCGGCGCTGGTTAGTTCGGCTCCGACATCGGCTTCAGAGCCATCCTTGTCGGTGCCGGGGGAGGTTTTCAGCTCTTCGGAGCGGAGACCTCTGGCCCTGCCTGATAGGGGTGCCTTTGAGGTCATGCGGAGCATGTTAGAACCTGGTTCTACTCCACAGTCAGCTTCAACAGCTCCTCCCTCTACAGTGCTTGCAGTGATTTCTTCTCACCCCCTTGCTTTGGACCGTATAGAATCTGCGTCTCAAATTTCCCCAGTGGGAATTTCCTCCTCTTCCGAGGCCTCTCCTGATCTTGCAGAAGAACCCCCTAGGAAGAGACAGTGCAAGAGGAAGCACATTGACTCCCCTGAGTTTGTCACCTCTGACACTGATTTGGAAGAATCTGAGGGTTCCCCTCGTTCCCCCTCTGAAGATGTCTCCTTTGCAGACATACTGGAAATCCTGAAGCAGAGGGGGAATTGGCCAGCCCTTAACCCTTCAGAGGACGAATCAGTGTACCTTGAGGCATTTGGTTCTCGACCTTCCACCTCCTGGGTGTCCCCTCCCTTTGACCCACTTATGGAAGTGGTTGCGAGGAAGGCTTGGACGGCTCCTGACTCGGTGGAACCCACCCCTAGGAGGCCGGCCAAATTTATCACTGCCCCCAAAGACAAGGAGTTTTTGTCCAAAGGTGTCTCTGTGGATGCCATGGTGGTGGCTGCTGCCACCAAGAAGGAATTAGCGGATCCTTCGGTGCCTGTTCATCCTCCTAATAAGGAATCTAGGACCATGGACAGGTACGGTAAGCGGATGTTTTCATCAGTGACCTTTTCCATGCGTTCGCTGAATTACCCGTGTCATTTCACTCGTCTCCAGAGGGACTTGCTCAAGGAAATGAGCGAAGTGTTGAAGGACCCATCAGCTGTGGGTTTTCAAGATAGAATGAACTCCCAGCTGGCTACCCTTAATTCAGTGGTTAACTCCTCCATGCGCCTGATTTCGTACGTGGCTGATGGAGCAAGCAGAGCCGCAGGTACAGGGGTGGCTTTACGTTGCCATGCCTGGATGCGGCTATGTAGCTTTGCGGACCCTTTCAAGGCGTCTTTCACTAACTCCCCTTTTGACGGATCATCTCTCTTTGGTCCACAAGTGAAGGATACTCTGACAAGGTGCGAGGTAGAAGGTAAGACTCTTTCTGCCATCGGAGTCCATTTTTCTACCCCTTCTAGGCCTTACCCCAAAGGTCAGAAGGGGGGGGAAGATGTGGTTCCGCAAACAACCACAGGGAGTCTTGCCGGACGCACAGAGTCGTTTTCCCCCTAGAGGCAGAGGGGGGAACAATAATAATAGACGCCGTCCTAGAGGCAGAGGGGGCCCGCAGAATCAGGGTAGTCGAGAAACTTTCTCTGACAAACCCTTTCAGCACCCCTGAGGGGTTGCCCGACTGTCCACCTTCGGAGGCAGTTGGGGGAAGATTATCTCTGTACCCAAAAGCCTGGCTTTCCCTTATTCAAGACAAGTGGGTACAGTCTATCATATCCGAAGGCTACAGAATCCCTTTTATACGCATCCCAAAACAGTCCGGAAAATCCCTTCCAGACATTCCACCCAGTCAAAGGGAACAAGCAGCACTAGAAATTTCAAAGCTGCTAGCAAAAAGAGCCATTCAACCAGTTCCAGCAGACCAACAAGGATCTGGAATTTACTCCAAATTCTTTTTGGTTCCAAAAAAAACAGGGGACTGGAGACCCATTTTGGATCTCAGCAACTTGAACAAGTTTGTCAAGAAAACGAAATTTCATATGGTCACGCTGCAGTCCATCCTGCCCTTTCTGGGCCAGGACAACTGGATGTGCTCCATAGATCTCCAGGATGCATACTATCACATCAAAGTGAACAGACGATGAAGGAGATTTCTCCACTTCAGGCTAGGGGGCCACTCATTTTCAGTTCAGGGTCCTGCCCTTTGGTCTCACTACAGCCCCCCGAGTGTTACCAAATGCATGGCAGTGGTCGCCGCTCATTTGAGGGGCCAGGGATTCCAGGTGTTTCCGTATTTAGATGACTGGCTCCTGACTGCCACCACCAGGCATCTACTTCTCTTAACCAGAGACTACACCTTACGAACCTGTCAGGCTCTAGGCATCTCAGTAAATTACGAAAAGTCTGTCTTGTCGCCTTGTCAATCTATTACTTTTATAGGCGCAAGATTAGACACAGTCAGTCTGTCAGCCAGACTCACAGAGCAAAGAGTAGCAGACATTCACAAGCAGGTTTTCCTTCTCTTACGACAGAACAAGATGAAGGTCAGACTGGTTTTGAAAGTCCTAGGGATTATGGCGGCGGCTGTTCCTCTCCTCCCCTTAGCCCGCTTTTACATGAGGATTCTACAGTGGATGCTTTTCACTCAGTGGTCCTTTCAACTTCTACCAATGTCCCATACTATCAGCATAACTCAGTCATGCAGGAATCATCTTCTATGGTGGGTTACATCCCCCCAACTTCTTCTAGGAAGACCCTTCACCCCCCCGCCCCCGGCTGCAACTCTGACAACGGACGTCTCCCTGATAGGGTGGGGGGAGCATTACTAGGGCAGGACAGTCCAGGGCACGTGGCAGCCGATCGAGTGCCACTTGCACATAAATGTTCTAGAGATGAGAGCAGTGCTTCTAGCATTGCAAGCCCTTCAAGACTCTCTTCCCAAGGGAACTATAGCAATTCAGACGGACAATATGTCCGTAGTGTGGTACATCAACAAACAAGGCGGGACCAAATCTTACCCCTTATGTCGAGAAGCACTCAGACTGTGGCAATGGGCGATCTCTTCTCAGTGCTTCCTGATAGCAATGCACATTCCCGGCAAGTCCAATGTGATAGCAGACAGATTGAGCAGAGCAATCCTCATGCCTCACGAGTGGTCTCTGAAGAAATCAGTATTGGAAGAAGTTTTTCGAACTTGGGGCCATCCTTGCTGCGATCTTTTTGCCACTCCCCAAAACAGCAAGTGTACCAAGTTCTTCACCCTCTTTCCCCTACCAGGTCATCCCATCAGAGACGCTCTAGCTCACGATTGGCCTCCGGGGCTCCTGTATGCCTTTCCGCCCTTCCCACTGATACCTCAGCTGATTCGGAAAGCCATTGCTGTGAAGGCCTTAATGATCCTTATTGGCCTCAACAAGTTTGGTTTCCCTTTCTTCATCGTTACCTTTTGGCGCAACCATGGCATCTGGACCCAGTTCCAGATCTCTTGATCCATCAATCGGGTCAACCGCACCAATCCCTTTCTTCTCTGAACCTCACAGCGTGGTTCCTCCAATTCCAACCTTAGCCAGGCTTCCCTTAATATCTCACTCAGTTAGAGATATTTTGATAGCTTCTCATAAGTCTTCTACCCGGAAGATTTATAGCAGCAAATGGAAACGTTTCTCTTTATGGGCAGTGTCCAAGAAAATAGACCCTTTTACTGCTCCTATTCAGTCCATTCTTGATTTCCTAGCTGAACTTTTCCAAGCAGGTTCTTCTCCTTCTACTATCAGAGTTCAATTGGCGGCTATATCTAATTTTCATGTGGGAGTGTCAGAGTCAACTGTCATGTCCCACAAACTCTGTAAAGCCTTTTTGAAAGGAGTCTTTCTTCTTAAGCCCCCTGTCAAGGATCCACCTCCTCCATGGGATCTGAACTTGGTTCTAGCATCTTTGATTCTACCCCCCTTTGAACCTGCAGCTTCATGTTCTATGAAGTTGCTGTCTTGGAAAACGCTTTTTCTAATGGCCATCACTTTGGCTAGAAGGGTTTCGGAACTTCATGCTCTATGCTGTCGTCCTCCGTATCTAATTTTTCACAAAGATAGAGTTTCCTTGCGTACCAATCCATCCTTTTTGCCTAAAGTGGCCTCTCAAACAAACCTGAATCAAACTATTGATCTTCCAGTTTTTTCCCCAATTATGGCAACAGGTCAGAACAAAAATTGCACTCTTTAGATGTTCATCGCCAACTAAGGTATTATTTAGACAGGACTAAACAGTTCAGAAAAACAGACCAACTGTTTGTTTCCTATGCGGAAGGCAAGATGGGTCTTCCAGTCTCTAAAGTGTCACTTTCGAGATGGCTTACTTCTATGATTACCTATATTTATGAGATCAGACACCAACAATTGTCCTCTAAGCCTAGAGCTCACTCTACAAGGGCATTAGCCACATCCATAGCCTTTCAGGATAGGCTTCCTATTGATTCTATTTGTTCAGCAGCAACTTGGGCTTCACCTCATACCTTCATTTCTCATTACAAGTTGGACATAGCCTCCAGAGACCGTGCCAACTTTGGTTCCACTGTTCTCAAGAGTCTGTTCCGATAGGCCACCCGGGACAAGGTGCTAGGGACGCGGTCCCATCCAGCAAGAATGAAGGCGAGATAGACAACTTAACATTAAGAAGTTATGTACCTACCATAACGTTCCATGTTAGTTGTCTTCTTCTCGCCTTCTTTCTTAAGGCCCCACCCTCCTTCCCCCTAGCCTGGACAGACCTAGAGGAGATGATTTTGTGACCTCTATAATCTTTTCTCCCACTGTTTTACCACCTCTATATTTTTTCCTCTGTTAGGTTTAAGTCACCTCACATTCAGCCCTATAGAGGTGGATTACCCTTTTCCATGTTATGGAGCCCCTTTTTCTTGCTTGGCCTAGCCTTCAAACGAGATCTGAGGAGTTACCGCCTAGCATTGTGGGATATGGGGGAGCCTCGAGCCGGTGGAATTAGCTCTCGAGCTTTAGTATTGGCCGAGTCGGAGCCGAGGATCGGCTCCGAACCCATCCAGCAAGAAAGAAGGCAAGAAGAAGACAACTAACATGGAACGTTATGGTAGGTACATAACTTCTTATTTTCTTCCCTTCATCAAGTTTCTTGCTGACGTTAGTTTTTTTGCCTTTCCTTCCTACTATTTTAATAGCACTCTTTAATACCACTGTTAGTATCCCCTTTTTACCCTTCTTGTAAGGGTATTTTCTATTTACCATTGTTGATAGCTTGAACTGTTCTACTGTTTGTTTGCTTTGTTTTGTTTTTAAGTCTTACTGGTTTTCCTTGCTGTCACTGTATTTTTTTGTTGTTTTATTGCTGTGGATATTTTTTTCTGTCACCATGTCAAAGAAGCCTACAGGGTTTAAAAAGTGCATTTCTTGTGGGCATAAAATTCCGAATTCGGATGCCCACAAGAAGTGCATGTATTGTTTAGGGGATGAACATCTTGATACTAACTGTAAAATGTGTTCCTCCCCTTTAATCCCTGGGCCTTAGCAGATTGGAGCAATAAGCTCATTTTGAGAGGACTTCTGCCATCTACTTCTCCTTCAGGGGCTCAAACTCCCTCTTGTTGTTTGTCTTTCGGCTTTTCCCAGTTAGGGGTTGCCACAGCGGAACTGGCAGTTGGTTTTTATGGTGTCGAGTTGCCAGCCCGATGCCCAACCTTCAACGAAAGCATGCCCATTCAACGCATGTCTTTCAAACGCCCACTTGTTCGCAGGGAGGACATGCAGACTGCACACAGAAAGCACTCCCAACCCAAGCCGAGAATCGAACAGGAGAACCTCTTGCTGTGAGGCAACAATGCTACTGCTGCACCACCGCGGGGGCTCAAACTCCCTCTAAATACAGTAAATCAGCTCCCTTGGACCACAAGAAGTGCTCCCACCCAAAGCTGTGAAGTACTCCAGGTCTTTTTCAAAGCCTCCTACAAAATCTAGAAAAAACATTGGATTCTACACTTTCGGATCCAAAGCCCCTACCAAAAGCCTTTGGATCCTAAATTGTGTGCTTCTATATAATAAGTCCTTAGATCCTAGAGCCTGAGATCCTAAACAGAGTTCTGTGTACATAAGTATTACTCCTGAGTATTCAGTAAAACTTATTTCTCCTACCCCGCCTTCGAGGTTGCTTCAGACATCCAAGAAGCACTCTAGGCCTCCTTCCATTTCCTCCTCTAGGTCATCCAGGAGCTTGTTTTGTTGAAAGTGGACATGGATAGGATGATGCAAAAGCTTCTCAGAGCACAGATCCAGATGGGTGTCTTACCAGCTCTGTTCCCTACTGGATCCCTGAGTATTCCTACAACTTCTACAGCCATATTTTCTCTTTCTCCAATCTGTCCTGTAGTTTCAGAGTCTAAGGATCCAAGATCCCCAAGGACTCTGGTGTCAGATCCAAGGAAAGCTTCTTCCTCCACTCTGATGATTTCCTTGACCAGTTCTGCTCCAGTGCCATCGGATCAGAATGAGAGTTGGAGTCGCAGTGTTGGCATCGGGTCCAAGGGAAGGGCTCATTTTTGATTTTGTCAGATCTGTCCCTTCCTCTTGGAGCCTCTGCCTTCAACAGCCCAGATCTAATTCTGCCCCTGATGCACAGATCCAGGGAGGTTCCAGATCTGCCTTCCTTGGGAGTTTCAGCTCTGAAGAGGTGGATTGAAGTTTCTCCAGGTCTGTCTGCCTTTGAGGTGGTGGAAAGTGCCTTTTCTCTCCACAGAGAAACCACCCTGTCATGATTTGGATTCTACTTCCTTTCTTCCATCAGTTTTTAGCTCTGAGTCACACAGACCTATTCCACATGGACAGCCAGAATCAGTTAGCATCCAGCCAGTTCCTGTGGAGGAACTTCCTCTCTCATCCAAGACTTCACCTGAGCATCCCACAGAGGAGTTTCACTGGAAGAGAATGTGTAAAAGGAGACGCATTGACTTCCCTTTGGAGTCTCTCACAGAGGATACCGATTTTGATGACTGGGGTCCCCCAGGTCACCACCTGATGAGATCTTCTTTGGAGATATTCTAAAGATCCTGAAACAGAAAGGTGATTGGTCTTCCCAAAACCCCTCACCAGAAGAATCAGTATTTCTGGAGGTTTTTGGTTTTGGATCATCTACATCTTAGGTTGCCCCCCTGGTGGATGAACTTGTTGATTTAGTTGCCCATCAGGCTTGGAAGAAGCCGGACACCATTGAACCCATTCCAAAGAGACCCAACAAGTTTTTGGCACCTCCCTCCAACAGATCACAATGGAGCAAAGAGGTCAAGGTAGATGCTATGGTGGTGGCAACAGCCCCCAAGAAGGAGCTAACAGAACAGAACTACACTGTCTGTCCACCTAACATGGAGTCTAGAGCACTAGACAGGTTTGGAAAGTGAGTTTTCACCTCAGCAACTTTTGCCCTGAGGTCATTTAATTACCTGGCACATTTCACTCAACTTGAGAGAGATTTGACCAAGGAACTTTCAAATACTTTCTCAGAGTCCATGTCTGCTGAGGACTTTAAAAGAACATTATCTCAACTGGGCACTGCTTTTGTCCATATCCAGTGCTTCAGTGAAGTTGATCTCTCACACAGCTGAAGGCATCTCATGAGCTGCCAGTTTGGGCATTGCCATAAGGAGACATACCTGGATGCAGCTTTGTGGCTTTGAGTAACCTTTTAAACGATATTCTATTAATACCCTCCCTCCTTTGATGGCACATCCCTGTTTGGGCCATCAGTTAGAGATGCTGACCTGCAGTGAGCAAGAAGGAAAGATTCTATCTTCCTTAAGAATCAGGTTTTCTATGCCTCAATGAACCTTTTCTAGGAATCAGACAGGTGGCAATGATGTGGTTCTACAAATCTCAGGGTCCTTTCCAAGATCCATGTGGTGACAATTCCTCCAGAGACAGAGGAGGAAATTTCAATGGTAGATGTCACCCTAGAGGCAGAGGAGGTATACAAAATCAGGGCTTCCAAGATTCTTTTTCATACAGGCCTTTCCAGTGCTCCTAAAGTGCTGCCCAACTGTCCAACTCTGGAGGCAGTTGGGGGTTGCCTGGGCAAATACAACACAAGATACTTGGGTGCTAAGCATAATAGCCAGTAGTCATTACGTAGCATTTTCACTTCTTTCTCCACCCTAAAGAAAGAAACTTCACAACATTCTACCCAGTCATAGGAAGGCAGCAGCACAAGAGATTCTGAAGCTGCTAGACAAAAGAGTCATTGAAAAGGTCCCTCCAGACCAGATAGGATTCAGAACTTATTCACACTTCTTTTTAGTGCCAAAGAAAACAGGGGACCCGAGTCCTATTTTGGCTCAAAGCATTTTTAAATCAGTTTGTAAAGAAAGCAAAATTCTGAATGATCGCGATCCAGTCCATTCTGCTATTTCTTCACAAGGACCCTTGGATGTGCCCTGTAGATCTTGAGGATGTGTACTATCATATCAAAATAGACAGGCAATCCAGGAGATGTCTTCACTTTTGGCTGGGAGATGGTCATTGTGAATTTAGAACCTTGCTCTTTGGATTCACCACACCCCCTCCCCAGGGTGTTTACCAAGTGCATGGCAATGGTGGCAGCTCACTTGAGACTAAAAGGATTCCAGGTGTTTCCACATTTAGACGACTGGCTGTTTACTGCCCCCTCCAAGCATCTACTTCTACATGTCAGGGACTATTTGCTCCAGATTTGCAGCTTTTTGAGCATAACTATAAATCATACCAAGTCAAATATAAACCCAGTACAGAGCCTGGAGTTCATTGGCACTCTTCTAGAAACTACGAAACAAATAGTAGCCTTACCTCAGCATCGTATCTCTATAATAAGGACTCAAATTCACTTTCTCCATACTCACTCAGCTCCTCCAGCAAGATCAGTACTGCAAGCATTAGATTCCATGCCAGCGGCCATTGTATCACTTCCTTTGGTACTCTTTTTTTATGGGGTTCTACAATGGATGCTAGCTGCACAATGATCAGTTATATACCAACCCCTATCCTATCCAGTCAGGCTCACCCCAGTTTGCAGAAGACCCATCAGTTGTTGGGTGCAATCTGACAATCTACATCTAGGCAGGCACTTTATCCTTCCAGCCGCTATAGCCACAGTGACCATGGATGCTTCTCATTTGGGGTGGGGGGACATTTCTTGGGTAGAACTGTCCAAGGCACTTGGTCCTCCCAAGAGACCAAGTTGCATATCAAAGTTCTGGAGATGAGAGCAGTCCTATTAGCATTGCAAGCCTTTCAGGGTGCTCTTTCTTTCAAGACAATTGCTGTTCAGACTGACAACATGTCTGCAGTCTGGTAGATCAACAACCAAGGAGGAACTTGATCTTACCCCCTTTGCAGACAGGCCATGAGAGTATGGGAATGGGCAATTTCTTCAGACCATTTTCTAGTTGCGAAGTACATTCTGGGAAAAAACAACATGTTAACGGACAAGCTAAGCAGATCCATTCTGATGCCCCACAAGTGGTCTCTCAGTCAATCTATGGTGAAGATGATCTTCCAGCATTATGGCTGACCTTCCTGTGACCTATTTGCCACTCCTCTCAACAAGTGCAACAAGTATTTCGCTATGATTCCCCCCTCAGGGTGAGTCACCAACAAATGCTGTGATTCACGCTTGGCCCCTGGGTCTCCTTTATGCTTACCCCCCTTCCACTAATTCCCAACTTCTTACCAAAACCAAGCTGTCTGAAGAGGTCAGTGATCCTCATTGCCCCTTTCTCACCTCAGAAAGTATGGTTCCCCTTCCTACAGTCTCAACTTCACTATTCTCCGTGGATACTGGAACCAACTTTCCCCTTCCTAAAGTCTCAACTTCACTATCCTCCATGGATACTGGAGCCAGCTTAGGATCTCCTGTCACACCCATCAGGGATCCAACATCCTAACATTTGAGCTCTAAGACTAACTGCTTGGTTTCTTCATTTACAGTAATAGTTAGATAACCCAGGCTTTCTTCCCCTGTATACAATATTATTTTCGTTTTTCAAAATGAATCAACCAAAAAGGTTTACAAAAGCAAATGGAAAAGATTCTCTCTTTGGGTTTTGAATAAAGATATCGATCCATTTTCTGCCTCACTTTCTATGATTCTACAATTCTTTACAATGCTGTTTGAGGAAGGAGCTAGTTTTTCTAGTTAAACTCCAACTAGCAGCTATTTCCAATTTTCATATGGGCAGCAAACATGTTTCTCTGGCTTCTTCTAAACTATGCAAAGCTTTCATGAAAGGAATTTTTCTTTTAAGGCCTCCAATTAAAGATCCCTGTCTGCCTTGGGACATGATAGCTGTGCTACAAGGCCTAACACAGAAACCCTTTGAGACTTCAGCTAAATCCAGTTTGAAGTTTCTATCATGGAAAACAGTTTTCTTGGTAGCCATCACTTCTGCAAAGAGAATAGCTGAACTCCAGGCTCACTCTTCCAAATCTTCTTACATTATTTTTCATAAGGGCAGGGTGTCCTTATGAACTAACCCTTCCTTTTACCTAAAGTGGCTTCTGAAAATAACATTAACCAATCCATTAATTTACCAGTTTTCTTTCCAAATTTTACCATCAAAGGAGAATACAAGCTACACCTCTCAGATGTTTACAGACATTTACATTTTTATCTTCATAGGACAAAACAATTCCAAAAATCAGACCAAATTTGTGTTTCCTTTTCCTCAAAAAGACTGGGTTATCCAGTATCAAAACTCACTCAAGCTAAATGGATAACAGATTGTATTTCTTGGATTTACTGTCAAAAAGGCATGACATTACCCAAGCCTCCAAAGGGATATTCAACCAGATTCATGGCCACTTCATCAGTGTTTTGGTCCAGAACATCTATTGATGACAATTATGCTTCTGATACATAGTCCAGTGCTCATAGTTTTGTTTCTCATTTCAAATTGGATATTGTTTCTAGAAATAGAGCCTCCTTTAGTTCAGCAGTACTCCAGAGTATACTTTCATGTAGGCCACCCAAGAGCAATGTAGCTGGGGAGTCTGTCCCATGCATTGAGAAAGAATGTAAATGACAAAATCAGATTTAAAAGTTATATTCTTACCATAACTAGACATCTGTGTTGTCCATTTTCATACTTCCTCAACTTCCCTCCCATCCCCCCCCCCCATAGCAAAGTTCCTGGAGAGACCTACTGGATTGTATTGGAACCCACTACAGTTCCAGGTTTGATCCCTGTATTTCTTTCTTCATATCCTGTATCTGTTTGTACTAAGGGGATTGGGCAGCAAACTCGATCTGAGACTTTAGGGATACAGCAGAGCATTATGAGTACAAGGAGTAGCTCCGGAGCTGGATCTTAAGTCTGAATTAAGCAGCCCAGTTGGATCCAAGGATCAGATCCAAACCCATACTTTGAGGAAGAATGAAAATGGACAATATACATAGATGCCTAGTTATGGTAAGAACCTAACTTTTAATTATACTCTTATCTACTCTTATCCCTTACTGTCTAATATACTCATGTTACACATAAGCTTTTTGCTTCAAATGCTTTTAAAAATTGAACTTTCTAAGTCAATAAGTAACCTCTGTGCTAGCTTTACTAGCAATGTTTAAATGCTTCAAATGAAATCTTCAAAAAATAAATTCCTATCTAAAATGTACTATATAAGCCAGGATTATGTAATGTTTAAAAATTGTTTTTCATAAGAAAATTTTTCCCATCTAACATGTAACCGCTATATCTTTTGTAATTAATGTTATGCATGAAAGCTTCTGGATTATTATTATTATTATTATTATTATTATTATTATAAAATATGTACTCTCTCTCACTATGAATGTAACTGCTTGTGGAGCTTTTCTCCCCGGGCCTCAACTAAAAAATGGGTTGCTCCGACCCAGTGGACTCTCCCAGTCAACAAATGCAAATAAATAAATAAATATGCTTAATTCCTGGTTAAAGGCTCTTTTAGGCTGTTTTTATTTATGTTAGGCAAAAATAGCCTTTAATTATTTATATTGGGGTCTATGTGATGTGTTTATTGTGCTTTGTGCTGGATTTCTGAAATTGCTGTATTTTTTTCTGCAGCACAGTATTCAGTATAGTTTCCTTATAGAAATAAACTTCAGTTTGTTATTTAGAAGGAACTTGATTTGTCCATTTGGCTCTGGGCTGACCTTGCAACCAGTACCTCATATTGATCTGGCTAGTTTTTTCTCCCTATCTGGATAGATTCAAATACAGTCCACTCCCCTACCCCACCCCACCCCACACCATCTCCCCATTTTGGACATAAAAAATGAAAGAATAAACAAAAAATATGCCTAAGCATATGGCTTGTGACTCTGAAGTAAACTTAACTTTAGGCAGACTATTGGACCACTTGTCTTCTGTTACCTCCAGATCCCCTGGTGTGGTTGTAGTATTGCAACTGTGCATGACAAAAAAGTCAGACACATCCTCCAGGACTGTACTATTGCGTGCTACAGCTTTGGGGAAACCAAACCTTTTAGGTGCAGAATCTTTTGCCAGTATTTATACCCCCCCAGGGATTCTCCCACTAGTGTTGTGTTTTATAAAAATAGACAGAAGACCCACCATGTGGTGGGACAGCAATCTCTGACTGGTTTCCCATCTGAGATGGTGTCTGCCATTGTTCAGGCAGTTGATTACTGGCTGCATACCCAGGTTATGAGTAACGCCAGCACTTCCACCTACAGTCAATTTGCTAAGGATCCTCTTATTGAAGGGGATACTGTGTCTGAGGACTCTGATCTGTCTGAGTCATAGCTATCGGTTTCATCTGATGACAGACAAGTACAGGTACCCAAACAGATGATCTGATGTTGTCACTTTTCATTGTTCAGAAAAAATATATACCAACTGGACAACCACAGCTGAAGGCACGGCTTTAATAAAAATGATGATAAAAATAGCAGCAAACAAATTCCATGTAAAAATCAGATAAAAAAGGACAAGCGCTTTCACATACAGCTTCTTCAGATCCTATAAGAAACTAAAAAACCATGAACATTTTTAAACTAACACTTGACCTATCAAAATCAAGAGTAAATTGTGCCAAAAAACAATGACATCATTTCCTCATGCAATCAATGCAACTTCCTATGTGCCTTAAGCCTCCGCCCACTCAAAATGGGTTTGATATTAATCTGAATATTCAACCCTGGATGTTTATAAGCTTACATCCTAAGAATCCATTTTAGCACCATCTGCTCTAAATAATTGTTACAGTCACCACCTCTCAAATTTTTAAAAACATGTTGCCACACCCTAAAAGAAAAATCATGTCCAGGTCATTCAAATTGATGTTTGGCAAGGGCATTGTTTATATCACCCTTCCTCATATCTGACAAATGTTTGTATACCCTGTCCCTCAATCGTTGGATGGTTTTACCCACATAGAAGCAGGGGCATACATCACATATTGCTAAGTACACTATAAAATGGGTAGTGCAGTCTGCATAGAATTTGGGAATAAATTCAAACGCTAAAGTGGGGTGTTTATATATTTGTTGTTTAGTCAAATCCCTACACACACTACAAGACCTACAAGGATAAGTTCCAGTGCATTGACTTGACTGTCCAGGTCATTTAATATCATTGCACAACAACCGTTTAAGATTGTTGTTACTTCAATAGATGAAATATGGTGCGGCCCCTACTAAGCCAGTCATTGCAGTGTCCAATGTTAAGATAGCCCAATGTTTCTGTATGATAATTTTTATAACATTGTTATTTCTGGTAAAATTAGTTATAAATGAAGTATGTCATTTTGTCTTCCTTCTATTGGTCATGTTATCATCCCTAACTCTCAAAATTGGAGCATTGACTATCAAGGCCCGATCTTGAGTGGCACTAGGTGTGGTAACATTCTGTTCCACAAAGGAAGGTTGAAAATCACCCAGCCTATCAACTTCAAGGCTATCACATATTTCCCTAACAGTAGTGCCATTATATCCCCTATCAATAAACATTGCCTCCAGAGTATCAAATTCCTGTTGCATGTCACATTGTTACAAATCCTGGACACTCTAGTGAATTGGCTCTTCACTACACTTGAGGACACATGTCCAGGATGCATACTATCTCTAGATAGAAGGCTGTTACACCAACATGGCTTTCTAAACAGTGTGGTGTTAATGCCCCCTATTGTATCTTTAGTTACTGATACGTCTAGGAAGTCTACATGTAAAAAAAAAATGGGTGACAGTAAACCAAAGAAACTCTGTGGTAGACTCTAAATATTCAATATATAGAAGAAGGGACTCAACGTCACCTTCCCAAACAATGAAGACGTCATCAGCAACCCGTCTATAGTGTCTCACACCTCTATATAATGGACTCACAGTCAGGTTATTATCCTCCCAAAAATGCATCACCAGATTTGCATAAGAATTGGCGCAGGGGGTGCTCATGGCTACCCCCCATCTCTGTAAATATAACTGTTCCTCAAACAGGAACATGTTATTATTCAAAATCAAGTCAAGCAAGGTACAGACTAAGCAAACATCTAGATTCAATGAGAATGTATCACTACTCAAGATCTGCCTTATCGCTTCTATCCCATACTTATTGGGTGTGGTAGTGAAAAGATTTTTAACATCCAGGGTAACCAATAGCAGATCAGTAATATCATTCAGCCACACAAATTCATCAAGATCCTGCAAAAAATGTGCAGTATCCCTCAAAATGGTATTTATAGGCCTAACTATTGGACTAAGTAGCCCCTCTACATAAATGGAGAGGGGCTCCGTTACCCAGCCCCCACTGGCAACAATGGGTCTCATAGGTGTCTCAATCAAGGATTTATGAACCTTGGGTAGCCCTTTGATAACCGGTATCATGGGATAAAGCACCTTGAAAAACTCAAACAGTCCCTCATCCCATGAGACCGGTTATCAAAGGGCTACCCAAGGTTCATAAATCCTTGATTGAGCCACCTATGAGACCCATTGTTGTGGTGTTTTAGTTTCTTATGGGATCTGAAGAAGCTGTATGCGAAAGCACTTGTCCTTTTTTATCTGATTTTTACATGGAATTTGTTTGCTGCTATTTTTTTCATCATTTTTATTAAAGCCGTGTCTTCAGCTGTGGTTGTCCAGTTGGTATATGTTTTCTCTGAAGTTTGGTTTTCACCTGGATATTCAGTATGCACTGGTTATTTTCTTGTTTGCACTTTTCATTCTTCCTCAACATATGGATCTGGATCTGATCCTCAGATCCTTTACACTAGCTTGTGGTCTCTAACAAACTCTCAAGCTCCTTCCCTTCCCATAATGCACCACCCCTGGCATCCCCTGAGATCTTGTTTACCACTGTAGAAACTGGACGTAGTTTTCCTCAGTTCTCGAGCTTCACAGTGGCAGATAAGTGTTTCATTTATAAATTTCTTTTTCTCTCTTATAAAAAAGGATGCATAGTATTACCTCCTTCACTCCCTTATACCTTTTTATTTCTAACTACCAGTTTATTCAATTTTTCATAACACAATAATCTGAAGTTGTTAATCTTCTTTCTATTCATCACTGATGGGTTCGGTTCCGAGCCCTTGGAACCGAGTCAGCCTAATACCAAGCTTGAGTGTACCAAAAACTCTCGAGCTAAGCTGCTACCCACAATGCCCTTCACTCATTTACCTCAAATCTCGTTTGCCGCACAACCATATAGCAGCATTTCACTGAGCTCTCCAGCTAAGTGAATTATCTTTATAAATTTACATGTTTTTATGAATTTTTTTTTCTTGTTAGTTACTAGTTCTTTGGTATCTTTCTACACTCAGCTCTACCCACAGGTATCCCTTTCATATCATTGTTGGTATTCGCCTTTCTGCCCTTGCAGTTTCTAAGCTGGAATCGTCGGTGCCATTCTGCGATACACCACGACCCAGTACTCGTCATCTGTGGACCCGTTTGTCGGACAAGCCTGCAGCCCCTTTTTGGACCAGCCTGATTCCCCCTCAGTGGCATCGGTAAGATCCACCAGAAGCCTTTCAAAATTAGATGTGGTGCACTTTTTTGACCAGCTGCTGACCACCAGGGGAATTTCAGATTTGCCTAGACCCCATCCCACTCCAGGCTTTGGGTCTATTACACCAGTGACCCCTACATACTCTCCTCCCTTGGATCTCTCAGTTCCAAGGCTCATACATCTGACATTTTTTAGAGGACTCACTTCCTCGGGGCTGACAGTAACAATGTCTCGGGCCCCAAGGCCCCTTTGAGTGTCGGTCCCGTCGGAATCCACCCTTCCTCAAGCTCATGCTTGGGGGGTGGAACCTCTGGTTCTGGTCTTGGTTCCGAATGTGTTGTCAGTTCCGGCTTCAGGTCGGAGAGTGACTACTGCCCCGAGTTTGCTTGAGGCTCCATCCCCGGGAGCAGACAATGTGGAGCGGGGTGTGACTCCGGTTCTGATTTTGTCTTCTTCAATTCCAGGTTCCCACTCCTCTTCGGGTGGGCCCACTTTCTGGGTGATGGAGCGGGTGCTTGCTTCTAGCAATCTTCCTACATTGGTCATCCCTCCAGTTCCTTCTGAGCCGCATCTGTCAAAGGCCACTCCCCCAGGACTCTGGGAGCACAAGGCCCAGAAAACCCTTGTCCAGGATATTTCCCTTTCTGTGTCTTCTTTGGATGCTCCCACTGAAGAATCCCCTCGGAAATAGGTGTGTAAGAGGAAACACGTGGACTCCCCAGAGGAGTCCCTCATGGAAGATATGGACTACGATGATGGAGAAGGATCCCCACGGTAACCCCCTGATGATGTCTCCTTTGGAGACATTGTGGAAATCTTGAAACAGAGGGGCAACTGGAAGCCCTATAGTCCTTCCTTGGAGGAATCTATATTCCTGCAGGCCTTTTGCTCTCAGTCCTCTACTTCTTGGATGACCCCCCCCCCTGCCGATGAGTTGGTTAAGCTCATTGTGCAGCAGGCATGGATGCACCCAGACACTGTTGAGTACATCCCCAGGAGATCAGACAAGGTACTCTCCCCTCCAGAGGATTAACCCCATTGGTCTAGAGGTTTGCCAGTGGATGCTATGGTGGTGGCAGCAACCACAAAAAAGGACCTTGCAGAAGAGAGTCCTGCTGTCCACCCATCCACAGGTTAGAAAAGTGAGTTTTTGCATCAGTGACCTTTGCAGTCATGTCTCTGAACTTTTTGGCACATTTTATGAGGCTCCAGAGAGATCTTATCTCCGAACTCTCTGGAACCCTTGCAGGCCAAGTATCAGATGGAGCATGAGATAAATTTGCTTCCCAACTTGCCATCCTAGAGTCAATATCCAACTCGTCCATAAGGTTGTTGTCCCACGCAACCGAAAGAGTGGCTAGAGCTACAGGTGCAGGCGTAGTTATGAGACCCCACGCCTGGATGTGCATCTGTGACCTCACAGACTCCTTTAAGTCTTCCTTTTTAAATTCCTCTATCGAACCATCAGCTCTATTCAGTGCTAAGGTCAAGGATACATTAGCCAGGTGCGAGCAAAATGGGAAGACCTTGTCTGGCGTGGGCCTACACTTTTCCAAACCTCAACGTTCCTTCTCCAGGAACCAGAGGAGTGGGAAGATGTGGCACAAGAAGTCTCAAGGTCCTTTCCATGTCGCACGTGGTGAGGACTCCCCCAGAGGCAGAGGGGGGTTCCAATAATGGAAGATGCCCCTTTCAGGGCAGGGGGGTCCCCTGAACCAGGGATCCAGAGATTCCTTCTCGAGTAGACCGTATCAGTGCTCCTGAAGTGCTGCCTGATTGCTTTCCTCTGGAAGCAGTCGGGGCACGTTTTTCTCTGCACCAAGCTGCTTGGCTCTCTATTACAAATGATGAGTGGGTGCAGAGAATCATTACCAGAGGCTACCACATTCCCCTAATGTCTTATCCAAGACCTCTGAAATCCCTTCTCGATGTTCCACCCAGTCAAAGAGAGGAGGCAGCTTCCAAAACATGAAAGCTATGTCAAAAATGAGCCATCCACCAGGTCCCCCCAGATCAGTGCGGATCAGTGTTCTACTCAAGATTCCTTTTGGTACCAAAAAAGACAGGGGACTGGAGGCCCATTCTGGATCTCAGCCAACTAAACAAATTGGTAGTTCAGACCAAGTTCCACATGGTCACGATTCAATCCATCCTTCCCTTTCTGCAGGAGGGTGCGTGGATGTGCTCATTAGATCTCCAGGATGCGTATTACCATATCAAGATGGACAAGCGCTCCAGGAGCCTTCTTCACTTATGGTTGGGAGCCAGTCACTGCCAATTCAGAGCCCTGCCTTTCGGTCTCTTGATGGCCTCCAGAGTGTTCACGAAATACCTAGCAGTGGTAACAGATCATCTGAGACTTCAGGGATTCCAGGTGTTTCCATACCTAGATGAGTGGCTCCTCTCCACCCCCACCAAGTGTCTACTGGTCAGGGCCCCCCACTACACCTTAGTTCTAGCGGAGTTGCTGGGCATCACCATACACTGGGAGCAATCCAACCTTCAGCCCTCACAACAATTGGAATTCACAGGGGCAATATTCAACACCCAGTCAAGTCTGATCTCTCTTCCTCTTCACAGGCTTCAGAGATTAAGGGCACAAGTTCAAGTGATACTCTGTCAAAGAAAGGTGTCTGCAAGGGAAGTTCTCCAGCCTCTGGGGTCTATGGCTGCAGCCATCCCTATTGTTCCCCTAGCCAGCTTGCACATGAGATTACTACAATGGCTCCTTCAGGCCCAGTGGATACCCAATATTCACCCCCCCTGAGCTCATAGATTCTCATCACCAACACTTGCAAACAAGATCTCCTCTGGTGGATGAGTACAGATGAAAATAATTGGTGTCACCCCTTCCAGGCTCCCCAGCCCAGCACCACGGTGACCACGGATAGGGTGAGGGGGCCACATCCAGGGAAAGTTAGTCCAAGGCACATGGTCCAATGTAGAGGTCAACTTGCATATCAATGTCCTGGAGTTAAGAGCAGTGCTATTGGCATTGCAAGCTTTCCATCTGCTCCTTCCATTCAGAATGATTGCTGTCCAGTCGGACAACTTGTCCATGGTCTGGTACATAAACAAACAAGGAGGGACCAAATCCTACCCCTTATGTAGCGAAGCCATGAGAATCTGGCAGTGGGTGATAGCTTCCAACCGCTTTCTGATCACAACAGATATCCTGGGGAGCTCCAATGTGATTGCAGACAGGCTAAGCAGATGCATCCTCCATCTTCACGACTGGTCTCTCAGTCCGAGTGTGGTGGCGGAAATTTTCATCCGTTGGGGCCAGCCATGCTGCGACCTTTTCACCTCCCCCTCAAACACAAAATGCAGCAGTTACTTTGCCCTCTTTCCCCCTCATGGGGAGTCACCGAGAGACACTTTGATTCATGATTGGCCCACGGGTCTCCTTTATGCTTATCCTCCTATTCCTCTGATTCCCCTTTTTCTAAGGAAAGGTATTTGGTTGAGAAGCAAAGTGAGCCTCATTGCCCCGTTCTGGCCTCATCAAGTATGGTTTCCCTTCCTCCGACCTCATCTGCTACAACCTCATTGAGTACAAGACACTCGTCAAGACCTCATATCTCACCTACAAGGGGTGACTCCCCCTGAATCTGTCCACTCTCAAGCTGATGTCTTGGTTTCTCCACTTCCGTTAGTTGCCAGGCAGGAAACCCTCTCTTCACCTGTCCGTGATATTATCTTGGTCTCTCATAAACCATCCACCTGGAAACTTTACAGGGACAAATGGAAAAGATTTTCTATTTGGTCAAATAATCAGAAACTAGGTCTGTTCTCAGCCCCTGTAGCCACTATCCTTCATTACCTGGCTGAACTGTTTGACATTGGGGCGTCAGCTTCCACCATTCGAGTCCATCTAGCAGCTGTTTCCAACTTCCATAATGGTTCAGATGGAGTCCCACTTATTTCCTCTCACCTTTGCAAAACTTTCCTCAAGGGTATTTTCCACAGCAGGCATCCCATCAGGCAGCCGGTGGAGGCATGGAATCTCTCCTGGGTTCTGCAGTCTCTTTCTCTGCCCCCTTTTGAGCCTGCTGTGACATGTGATCTAAAATTCCTGTCATATAAATCCTTATTTCTGGTGGCTGTCACCTCAGCCAGATGAATTTCTGAATTGCAAGCATTATGTATCAAGAGACCTTATCTGATCTTTCATAAGGACAGAGTATCACTTCGTATTAACCCATCCTTTCTCCTCAAAGTGGTTTCTGACTTTTCGATTAACCAGTCCATTGAGCTCCCTGTATTCTTCAAATAAGAGAGAATACTGCCTACATTCCTTGGATGTTCATAGACAATTACGTTTCTATCTGGGCAACTAAATCCTTTCACAAGTCGGACCAGCTTTTCATTTCCTTTGTGGGTCCTAGAATGGGAGGTGCAGTATTGAAAGTTACTTTGTCTAAATGGCTTAGGGATTGCATTGCCTTTTCATATTCGCTTACGGATGGATCTAAGCCTAGCCAAATCAAAGCTCACTCAACTAGGGCTATTGCAGCATTGGTTGCCTTCCATTCTAGGGCCTCCATGGATGACATTTGTGCAGCTGCCATTTGGGCTAAGCCCCATACCTGTATCAAGCATTACAAATTGGATCTGATCTCCAAGGGAAGAGTGGCCTTTGGTTCAATGGTTCTCAGGAATGTTCTTCCATAAGGGCCACCCATGTTCTCCAAGTAGCTGGGGACTCTGTCCCATCAGTGATGAATAGGAAGAAGATAAAGAAGTTATGTCTTACCATAACGTTCCATCTGAGTTGTTGATCTTCTTCCAGTCATCACACCCTCCCACTGACCCCCTCCAAAGGTTCCTGGCAGATCTTCTGGGTCTTTGTGGTGTCTTAGGGTTTCTGCACAGAGATGGCCTCTGACTTGTTGTTGTTGTTTCTTCTATATATATTGCATGCAAACTCAATCTGAGGTAACTGAGTGAAGGGCGTTGTGGGTAGCAGTTTAGCTCAAGAATTTTTGGTGCATGCAAGCTTGGTATTAGGCCGACTCAGTTCCGAGGGCTCGGAACCGAACCCATCAGTGATGACTGGAAGAAGATCAACAACTCAGATGGAACATTACGGTAAGACATGACTTCTTTTTTTGAAACTTAACTTCTTCCTCTGTAAACTGCTTCTGTTTTTTTACCTTTGACAGGATTTAATTTCCCTTTTTAAAATATCCGCACTTTCTGGCGTATTCCTACTTATGGTGCTTCTTCAGTAAGCTGCCTTTTCTATGGCAGACTGAACCTCTGCATTCAAACACACAGAAAAGTAAAACTCATTCTAATAATCTCTTTTAATTAACTACTGTTTTTGGGGTTTCAATGCCCCAAATTTTTAACTGAGACTTCAAAATTCTTAGTCTCTTTGCTAGGCAAAACACTAAAAATTGATTTTTTTGTGTGTAACCCATACCAGGTTTTGGAGGTGTCCAATCCAAGGTTTGTTGCAATCTGACCCTCTCCTGATCGCACCAATAAAATCATCCAGATTTCTGGTCATATTCCTTACATTTTCTTATAGGGCAAATCATTCTAATGGTCAGATGTTGGAAACTGATATATGATGGCATACACCTAAGCTTCAGGCTTCAACATTTTTTTATTATTTTTTATAGAATGTGTGCTGAAGCAGACCCAGTTGCTCCCTCTGAAATATAAAATATAAAAATAAAAAGGGCTCAGTCCTTTAAAGAATTCAGGTGAAGTACAGGGCAGCACCAGAGAACTGTGTACTTATAAAATACAGGAAGGTAAATGTTGTAACAGTAACACAAAACTAGGTGTTATTTATAGTTAGCTCTTTCTTTTTTTTTTTTTCTCGTTGCCCTAACCTGTCATGTCACGGATGACTGGCTGTTTGTGTGATCCTGGATTAGAGGTTGGTTTCTTCATGTCGCTATGTCCTCAACTAAGCACAGAGGACTAAACGACTGAGTTGTTAGTGAAGTGCATTATCCGACAAGGTCCAGATTTAAAAATCCTCCAATCTGGTACACTTAGAAGGTTTTTTTCTTGTTGGTTTCTTTCAGGGCTCAACTCTACATAGCAGAAAGAAACAAGTAACGCATAAATAAAAGAGCATCTTAGATCCTATTCCTCCAATCCAGAGTCATTGGGGTCTCCGTCAGATCCCTAGTCCCTCTTGGATTTGACAGGTTTGGTCCTCTAGAGTGCTCCACTCCTGACAGCAAATCATACCTATGAACTGCACAAAAATAATTGGCAAAGTTTTGAGAGTTGAAGTCAGAAAATAAAGATAGATATTTGGGTTTCAGACTTCATAACTTTCAGAAAATTCATGCTAATGCAAAACCTGTTAATGTGAAGTTGTCCTAGTTTGCCTTCATTCTGTACTTGTGGGTTCAGAACCAGTCCTCAGTTCTGACTCAGCTGTTTACAAAAGCTGGCGGTCTCCAACTAGCTCGTGGCTTACTCCCTATCCCATGATGCTCTAGGGCATTCCCCAAATCTTGTTTGCCACTGAACAGATCTGGCGTTTTTTCAACTGTCTCTGGCTAAGTTACCTTTTGAATTTGTATTATACATTCAAAGCTTATACTTTCTTCTATAAAGACTTTATAGCTGTTACGCTAGTTAGTCATTTGACTTTGTTAGTCACAATAAAGACTGTCAGTTACTTGCTGTTTCCTTTTTGGCCCATCGTTTACCTTAAGGTCCACTGTTTCATCCCTATCCTGTTTTTTTCTCTGTGTGAACTTTAAATTATTGTTGTAGCCTCGAGCTGTGTTTTTTACTTATTAGCTTATAGGTTTTTCGTGTGTGTGTGTGTGTGTGTGTGTGTGTGTGTGTGTGTGTGTGTGTGTGTGTGTGTGTGTATGTTTGTGTGTGTGTTGAGCTTTTTCTCTACAAGGATCTAATTTGTATCCTTTTTCTCAAGGTCACTCGTTTACATTAGAGAGTGACTAAGCCAGTTTGAGTTAGAGGGCTTTTTCCTGTGGTGTGCATTATTCTGTTTAAAAAAAAAAAAAAAAAAAAAAAAAAAAAAAAGGTTTGACCTTCTTTTTCCAAGTCAGCTCATTTAATTTAGAGAGCAACTCAGCCCCTTTTCAGTTAGAGGACCTTTTTTTTACTGTGTGCTGTGCCTTTTGTTCTATTATAAAAAAAAAAAAAAAAAGGGTTTTGGTGTTTTGCTTACCTAAATAGCTAATTTAACTTAGAGAGCTCTTTTAGGCTGCAGATAGTAGAGTTTTATTACTTTAATAGTTTTTCTGCTGCTGTTGAGTTGTGTTGCTATTTGCTGATACTATGTCTAAACAATCAAAAGACACTAAACCTTCAGGGTTTAAGAAATATGCTAAGTGCTCTCAAAAAATGTCTTTGACAGATGGTCATTCTGAATGTGTCTATTTTCTTGGAGTGGTACATTTGCAGGAGTCGTGCTCCATATGCCATTCATTTAGTTCAAGGGTTCTCCTTGAAAGAAAAAATAAGCTTATACTGAGAGAGTTGTTAAAGGCTTCTTTTTCAGAATCCTTAGAAGAAAGTCAAAGTGCATTAAAGAAAACCTCTTCCCCTCCTTCTAGGTCTGAGAAGTCAACTAAATGATCTTCATCTTCTTCAGACTAATCTGGACCTTCAAATAAAATTTCAAAAATGACCTCATCGGACCTGAAATCCGTCAGGCCCAAGAAACCTTCTACCTTGGCTCCTCCAGTTTCGGAGCTGATAGTACTACAGTTTTGGAGCCGGTCCCCTGTCCTGGAGCCGGTATCTCGATTTTAAGATCACCTATACAACAAAGGTCTATATATCTCCTGCCCCCTCTTCTCGGTCCTCCAGGAGTTTGTCAGATGAAGATGTGTGATGCATAGACTCTTGAGTACACCAGCGCTAGCCAAATTATTGTCAGAACTGACCCAGCGGGCTTCGGAGCCAAGTGGAAATACCCCTTCACTATTGATTCCTCCTCCTCCGACCCTCCTCAGGGTCTGGGAGCCAGAATGCATGGAGCTGATAGTAATGGAACTGACAGAGCTGAGACCTGCTCCAGGATCTACGGCTCCAACTTCCTCGTTGCTGTCTGAGCTCAAGGAGTCTAGGAGCTGACGCTCTCCGGTTGGGTCTGGGGAGGACATTTGGATCAGACAGTTGTCAGATCTGAACATGCCTCTCAGGGCCTTGCATGGGTGAGCTCAGCTCCTTCATCTACTTCGGAGCCAACCCCCTTGGTGCCGGGGAAGCCTTCTGGTTCTTCGGAGCTGGAGGCTTCCTCGAGTCATGGGTGGGGGTCTTTCAAGGTGATGAGGAGAGTGCTGTCCCCATGAGCAGCCCCACTCTCAGATCCAGTCATTCCTCCCCAGAAGGCACCGGTGTCCATCTCAGAACAACCGATTCCACACAGACTTGGACACCCAAGGCCTCAGGATGCCCCAGTAGGTGAACCCATCTATTCTGAAACCTCTCCAGAATGCCCTTCTGAAAAGGTCCCTCACAAGAGGTTATGCAAGAGGAAGCATTTGGACTCCCCAGAGGAGTCAATCACATCAGACACAGACCTTGATGAGTCAGAAGGGTCCACACGGTCACCCTCTGAGCATGACTCCTTTGCAGACATCCTAGAAATCCTTAAGCAGAGAGGCAGCTGGAAGCCCATCAACCATTCTGATGAGGAGTCTGTCTACCTGAAGGCTTTTGGGTCTCACCCTTCCGTCAACTTGGGTGTCTCTGCCTTTTGATGAACTTATGGATTTAGTTTGTCGAAAGGTGTGGGAGTCTCCAGACTCAGTGAAGCCTGTTCCCCAGAGGCCAAATAAATTCATCACGTCCCCCGAGGATAAAACCTTCCTTACAAAAGGTGTCCCAGTAGATGCTATTGTGGAGGCAGCGGCCACCAAAAAGGAGTTGTCAGAGAGACGTCCACTTCTGTCCATCCTCCAAACAGAGTCACGTACGATGGACAGATACAGAAAGCACATGTTTTCTTCAGTGACCTTTACACTCAGGTCCCTGAATTATTTTGCACACTTTACCAGGTTGCAGAAGTATCTCCTGAAGGAGCTTTGAGCTACTCTCCAGGGTTCAGTAGCTGCAGGGGTAGCAGATAAAGTGTCCTCCCAGCTCTCCACCTTAAATTCAGTAATAAACTCATCCATGAGGCTCATTTCTTATGCAGCTGATGGAGCAAGTAAGGCAGTGGGTTCAGGAATTTCCCTTAAGAGACATTCCTGGATCCACTTGTGTAACTTTGCGGAACCCTTCAAATCATCCTTTGTTAACACCCCCATTCGACGGCTCATCCTTGTTCGGGCCTAAGGTCAAAGACACACTAACCAGGCGTGAACAGGAAGGGAAAACTCTCTCTGCCATTGGAGTCTGTTTTTCCACATCTTCTAGGCCTTATCCTAAATGTCAAAAGGGAGGAAAAATGTTTTGAAAATCCCAGAGAGTTTTTCAAGACACACGTGGTGAGCCTTCCCCCAGGGGCAGAGGAGGAAGTAATAATGGAAGCCACCAGACACTCAGCAGAGAGGGTCCGCAGAACCAGGGCGACAGAGAATCCTTCTTTGGTAAGCTCTTTCAGTGCTGCTGAAAGGAGGCCTGTCTATCCCTCTCTGGAGGCAGTCAGGGGTTGATTATCCTTGTACCCAGATGCCTGGCTAAAAATAACAAAAGACAAATGAGTACAAAGTATCATGTCCAGAGGTTACTCCATACCCTTTTCCATTCATGCCCCATGCATAAAAAGCATTCAGGATGTTCCACCTAGTCACAGGAAACAAGCAACTCTAGAAATAACACAAGTTGCTGGAAAAAAAGAGTGATCCAACCTGTCCCCGCAGACCAGATAGGATCCGGGACTTACTCAAGGTTCTTTTTAGTTCCAAAGAAAACAGGGGAGTGGAGACCCATACTGGATCTCAGCAGACTAAACAAATTTGTAAAAAAGTCAAAGTTCTGGATGGTAATGCTGCAGTCGATACTTCAGTTTCTGGAAAAAGACAATTGGATGTGCTCTATAGACCTCCAGGATGCGTACTACCACATAAAAATGGACAGACCATCCAGGAGTCATCTGTGCTTTCAACTGAGAGCCAGTCACTACCAGTTTCGAGCTCTGCCCTTTGGTCTCACTACAGCCCCCAGAGTGTTCACCAAGTGTATGGCAGTAGTTACTGCTCACCTGAGACATTTAGGATTCCGAGTGTTTCCGTATCTAGATGACTCGCTCCTAACCACCACCACCAACATCTAGTAACAGAAGCAAGAGACACCACTCTGAAACTATGTTCCCATCAAGGGATCACAATAAACTATAAAAAAATCTGCCTTATTGCCATCTCAGCATATAATTTTTGTAGGAGCAGGTTTAGACACTACAACAATGATGGTAAAGCTTTCACCAGAGAGAGTACAAACCCTTCAAGTACAGGTTCTAGACCTTCTCTTCAAAAGGAAGACTCAAGCAAGGACAGTTCTAAAAGTACTAGGCACCATGGCAGCAGTAATAAATGTCATTCCCTTAGTGTGGCTGCACATGAGAATTCTACAGTGGCTGCTGTTCACTCAGTGGTCCATACAGGAACTTCCAATGTCACACCAGATTATGTTAACAGAATCTTGCAGGAGAGACCTTCGTTGGTGGCTTCACTCCGATCAAGTGACTTTAGGTCGACCCTTTGTTCTTCCACAACCACTTGCCACAGCCACAGGGACCACGGATGCTTCCCAGATAGGGTGGAGGGGCCATTATCAAGAAGAATAGTCCAAGGCACTTGGCAGGATCATGAGGCCCACTTGCACATCAATGTCCTAGAGATGAGAGCGGTGCTTTTTTGCATTGCAGGTATTCCAAGACTCTCTTCCACTAGGAACGATTGCGATCCAAACAGACAATATGTCAGTGGTGTGGTACATAAACAAACAAGGAGGAACCAGATCTCACCCCCTTTGTCAAGAGGCCCTGAGGGTATGGCAGTGGGCAACCTCCTTCCAACGCTTTCTGATAACAACCTATATCCCAGGGAAATCCAAAGTGATAGCAGACAAACTCAGCAGGGCAATACTGATACCTCATGAGTGGTCCCTGAAACAAGACATAGCAGAAATAATTTGTCGCAAATGGGAACAGCCTTGCTGCTATCTTTTTGCCACATCCATGAACTTCAAATGCAGCAGCTACCTTGCCCTAATCCCCCCTCTGGGGGAATCCCCAAGGGATGCATTTGTACACGATTGGCCCTCTGGTCTCCTCTATGCCTTCCCTCCTTCCCCTTTGATACCCAAAGTTCTTCAGAAAGTCAGTGCAATGGGAAGGACCTTAATACTTATACCCCCTTACTGGCCTCATCAAATTTGGTTCCCTTTCTTGCGGCCTCATCTTCAGGAGAAGCCTTGGATACTGGACCAAGTGCCGGATCTTCTGACCCATCTGTCGGAATGCTCCATCCATCTCTTCAAACTCTCAAGTTGACAGCTTGGCTGCTCCAATTCCAAACATAGCCAGGCTATCTAACATTTCAACCTCAGTGCAACATATACTGATTTCTTCTCATAAAGCTTCTACGAGAAGATTATATCTCAGCAAGTGGAAAAGATTTTCCTTCTCTGTTTTAAAAAATCATATTGACCCTTTCTTTGCATCTATATCTTCTATACTGGAATTTCTAGCAAAATGTTTTAATGAGGGAGCAACTGCAGCTACTATTTGAGTACAATTAGCAGCAATCTAATTTTTATTTTGGAGGAGGGGGACCAAATGTTATGTCCCACAGACTTTGTAAAGCTTTCTTGAGAGGTACTAACCTATTAGGACCACCCATTAAACCACCTGTACCCCATGGAACCTAAATTTTGTATCATCTCATATAATTCTTCCCCCTTTGAACCTACATCATCCTGTGACTTGAAGTTCTTAACCTGCAAAGACGTTTTTCTTAGTGGCTATCACTTCAGCTAGGAGGGTTTTGGAATTTCAAGCATTATCTATTGAACCACTGTATATGCTGTTTCACAATGACAGAGTTTCACTTCACACAAACCCATCTTTTCTACCAAAAGTATGCTCAGAAGCAAACTTAAATCAGTCTATAGACTTAACAGTTTTTTCCCTAAGTATGGCAATAAGGCAGAATACATTACACCAACATGATGTACATAGACAATTACGTTTCTATTTACATAGAACAAAGGACTTTAGAAAGACTGATCAATTGTTTGTATCCTTTTCAGATGACAAGAAAAGAGCTTCAATAGCAAAAAACATTCTATCCAGATGGTTGTCAGACTGTATATAATTTTCCTATCAGTCAGTAAGTAAACAACTTCCAGACAAAATAAGAGCTCATTCTACCAGGGCTATTTTGACCTCTTCTGCTTTTCGTGCAAAATTGCCAATTGATACCATTTGCGCAACAGCAATGTGGGCAAGGCCTCATACCTTTATTACTCATTACAAAGTGGATTTGGCCTCCAGGGACAGGGCCTTTTGGGTCCACTGTTCTGAAGCATGTTCTCCTATGAGCCACCCAAGAAAGATGGTGCTAGGGATGCTGTCCCACAAGTACAGAATGAAGACAAGACAGGACACCTTCACAACTTCACTGAGACAGATGCCTGGTGTCAAAGCCATGGCCTCAAGCTCAATGCCAAAAAGTGCATTGCCATCCCCTTTGGTAAAAACTCTGTACCCATGAGCTACCACATAGGTGGTAGTCTACTTAACACCGAAAGTCTGATAAGAGACCTTGGGACACAGGTGGACAGTAGTCTCTCCTTTGATAATCACATCACCACAGTAGTCGGGAAATCCTTCTATGTGGCACACCTCATCACAAAAGGTTTCTCATCCAGGAAAAAACAGGCCATTGTTCTCCTCTACTCATCACTCATTAGACGCATTATAGAGTACAATGCCCCTTTTGGTATATACCTCACAAAACATCTACAACAATTGGAAAGGCCACAGAAATAACTCACAAAGAAAATTAGTGGCCTCAAACAGATGCCGTACGCAGACCATCTCAAAAAAACTCCAGATTTACTCCGTTGCATATTGCCTACTGAGAGGTTATCTCTGCCTAACATACAAAGCTATGTCAAACCCAGAGCTGTTGGACTTGCTCCACTTAAAGAAATCCCAATCCCTCTGAGCTACATGCTCTAGGAACCTACACCTTGTCACCAAAATAAACAGAACATGCTGGAGGGATAGATTCCTGTCCCAGAGACTTCCCATACTCTGGAACAAACTACCTATCTATATCAAACAAAGCTCTTCATTAGCACTCTTCAAGAAAAATCTTGATGATTGGATGGGAAATAGGAAATTCACCCCGGGGATCAACTCTGTGGCTCTGCTCGACAGGGGCACAGGAAATTAATTTTTTGGGTGGCGAAAGCCAGGGTACCTTTTTGGCTAGGCTTATATAGGCCTAGGGCCAATAGCCTAGTACCTACCTATGTAGTCACCATAATATTCCATGTGAGTTGTTCATCTAGCCTTCATTCTTCTGTCCCACCCTCCTACCCCTAGCCTTTTTAGCTCCTGGAGGATTGAAAGATTACTAACTGGTATCCGATATTCTCTGACCCTCTTCTTGGCTTATAAAATAATAAAGAATTCTTATATACGCATATTAGTATATCAGCAAACAAGATCTGGGGAATGCCGTAGAGAATCATGGGATAGGGAGTAAGCCACGAGCTAGTTGGAGACCTTGAGCTTTCGTAAATGGCCGAGTTGGAACCGAGGATCGGTTCCGAACCCACAAGTACAGAGTGAAGGCGAGATGGACAACTCATATGGAACATTATGGTGAGTGCATAACTTTTTTTTCTATCATTTTCTAAAGTTCATAAGAGTAATATTTAAATAGGGTCCCTATTTTTGGGCCTTTGTACCCTTGCTATTGATGGCTTTGTCCAGATTCTTGCTCTAAGAGGTTGAGAGGTATGTGGCAAATCTTCATCAGATCCAACATCTTTGGGTCCGACTGTCTGTTTCTGCTATTGCGCACAACCTCCTTCAGTCGGGTTTTGGCAAACTCCTTTTGATCAGATTTCTCCTGTCATTGGATGTGATCATTCCTACCATTCTGTCTCATCTTGCTCAGATCCAGTGTGTGTGTGGTGCCCAGGGAGAGTTGGACTGTCTAGTGTTCAGCTCCTTTGGATCTGCGCTTGACCATTTAGGATTTGACCTGCTGTAGTCCCTTTGTGTGACTGAGGATTAGACTGATGGTATTTTAGCTTGATATAGCTTCCATCAGATCCAGGGTGCTCACATCCACCTGAAGCAGTTACTTGTCAAATTGAGAGTTAGGCCAACCCCTCAGATTTAAAAAAAAAAAATTTTCCAATCCTGCCCTTTCACCTATAGACCTAGTCTGCTGGGATGCCTCCTTCGATCGGATCCTGGGCCTAGGATCCCATTACAGGCTGGTTGCCCTGGGAGAGCTGCACTGTCTTTGAGTCCAAAGCTATCGACTGGTAGCATTTTTCTTCTTCGCATCCAAGTCTTCCTTCAAATGCTGTGGTGCCACTGTTTTCCTTTTTGCAAATCACGAGTATGATCTATGGATTTAAATAACAAAATATTGACTTACATCTCAGTTCAGACTTCAAATCCTTCACAAGATCTGTCCAAGTTTCTTGCACTAAGAGATTGAGAGATATAGACACAAACTCCCAGAGTGTCTGGATTTTACCTTACCCTTTTGTTTTTTGGGGCTAGTCCTCAAAAGGGAAACAAAGAAAAGTTTAGCTGAACCTTTGATTCCATAAATAAGGATGTGTTTTTCAGTTTTGATCCTCTTATTCTTAAGAAAAACCCATACTGATGGTGGTATCCTATTTTTCTAGTGAGTCTCTGGCCTTGAAGGGAGTGTGTCCCTGTCTTCTTGCCTTATGCCAATCCTTATATTTTGAAGGGAGGACAATGATTAGTGTATTTGCCTCACAGACGAAGGTACATACCTCTCAACTGTCCAGATTTTTATTTATAATTTTGGTCCATTTCTCATAAAATTGTAGTTTTCTGGCAAATTACTGAGGATGGAAGTCAGATAGTAAAGGCTGGGCTTGGAGTGGTCCATGAGGCAGCTTGCCTATTGACCTATGAAACTATGTTCAAGGTGCATATAATGAAACAAATACTAAAATGCTCTGTAACTTCCATCCTTTTAAACTCTGCCATGTTTTTGTTGAAGTGTTTTTCGAGTTCTGGTCTGTCTGGCCTGGGGTTCATGCCGAGCCTGGAGACATGGGACCTTCTTTTTGCTCGGGATTGGTTGTTCCTATGTCTGTTCCTCTCCACAGGATCCTACATTACAACACAGTTTCCCTCTCTAAGACTAAGATTCCAAAACAAAAACTGTACTCCCTTTCAGAGGCTATGGTTTGGTGGGAATGGACATAAATCTTATTTCCTTAGTCAATTCCCCTGATATTTTTTAGTGGTGGGGACTCCTCTTTCTTCTGACATCACCATTCTTTCCTTTTTTAATTCCTTCCCTTGATTCCCTGTGGAATGCAAAGTTCCATTTGAGCAGAAGTTGGAGTTCAAAGTCCTTCTGTCCATCCTCCCATCTATAAACCAGAATGATGGACTATTCAGTGGACTATAGTTCAGTGCATCTACAAACTAGAGGGAGTCAAACTTATCCCGGGTATCAAGAAACCTGGGGGAGTGAGTGGCAATGGACGATATCTTCCATCTGCCTTCCACTGACATCACATATTCCTGTCATAGCAAACAAACTGAGCAGGTCCCTTTTTACTACCTCACAAGTTGTATCTCTACAATTATATGACAGAAATGATTGATCAGTCGACAGCACTTGCTTGACCGTGACCTTTCTGGTATTCCTTTAGTATGACAAGATCACTAACAACTTGGCAAATAAGTCTACCAAAGTCAACTTTGAAGTTTTAGCCTTCTATACCAAGAACTACCACAAGGCATTCTTTAACTATGTCTGCAGCCTCTAATGTAAAACAGCTCATTGTAAGGCAGGCTCTTAAGCTGAGCCTTCACAGCCTCTAATGCAATACATCGTTGAGTGCAGGACTCATTGTAAAGGCAGTCTCCCATACTGAACCACAAGGTTTAGCAACCTGTTGACTGGCACATTCAGCTCTAACATTACTCTTTCTCTCTGCTTTAGGCTTCCCTCAGGAAATACCTCCCTCAGACTTCTGTATGTTTTCATACCTCTCCCTTGATTCCCAATATCATTTACCAAACAGCTAAGTAGAACAAGGTAATCCCCTTTGGATCCTACTGCCCTAGTCAAATGGCTTTTCCTTTTCTAGTTGAAGTGCAAACTCATCCTCCTTACACCTCTCTGACCTTTATCAATAATAACCACATTAGATTCTCAATCTAGATCTAGACCTTCTGTCACTCAACAGTCACAGATCTTCCTGATATTTCTAACGTAAACTTGACAGTCTGGTTTCTCCCATTTGCTGGTTCTTCTCATACCTTTATGTTTCCATTGATTCTTGATGAGGAAACTCTTCAGAAGTGAATGATGAAAGCTGCTTTATGGGGTAGACCAGGATCAGATAAATTCTTCTTAGCATCCGACTCATTCAATTCATGAATTTTTTGTTGACCCCCTTTTATGAGGATACTACTTCATCATTTTTTTTCTGAATAAGTTAATTCAAAAGAACTAATTTGTCTAGGACCTCATCTCCTAAACCAGTTTCTTCTTCTTCTTCTCCTCCTTCAGATTCTTCTTAAAGAATTCTCATAAAGATCCAGTCGCAACCTAGGATTCAAAAAAGAATAAGTTACATGATTGGACTACCTCTTTGGATCTGAGAAAGACAAAATTATCTGTCCCAGCTTTGTCTGATCTGATGCCATCTAAGCCAAATCTATCTATTGCTGGACTTTCTACCTTGTTAAACTTGTCTAAGACTTGGTTTTCACCATCATTTGATCCAGTCCCCTCCAAAGTACCTTCTGTCTTTCTAGAAAAACATAGATCTCCAGCAGTTTATTCCACTTGTTTTTCCAGTAGCCTCACAGAAGACAATGTGGAGAAAGTAGTGAGCATGTTTTTCTCAGAGTAGAGAGAGTTTTTTAAACTGCAACTCACAGCTATCTCTGCTTTTATGTAGGATTCCCAAATTCTTCCCAAATACTCATAATACTGGGGAAATTTAATTTAGTAGGTACCATTTACTGACCTTTCTATTGTACAGCTCACATTGTACCATGCAAACAAATTTGGTAATATTAACCTTGAAATATTTTCCCTTTAAACCTGCATCTAGATGTAAAAAAATGAATGAAGAAGGTCATATTGAGGACATACTCTTATTTCCTTCCTAAGATGGTGCAGGAATTTACAAATAAGAGAGAATACATGTTCCATTTACTAGTTGTACACGGACAGTTACATTCCTAACTAAGCCATATATAAGACATTAGAAAGTCTGTCCCCTATTGCAGGTCCCTGTGCCATCCTTGGAGAGGACAGCAAACATCTGTGAGAGACTGCTGTGTTCAGTTTCAAAAATTGTTCTAGAATATTCAGATTCAAATCTTCTACTACTACTGTCCCTGCAATCAGCATATATAACACAGTTTGCCTTGTTCAATGGAGCGCCTGTTCACGGTTCATCTGCTATACCCTTATTTTAACTGGCTTGGACAGTGTCCCTTCACCCCCACTGCAGTTGCTCTACTCTATCCTCCTGTTCTCCCCATCTACTCTAACTCTACTACCGTAACTTCCTGTCTTTCCATCCTTCTAGTGTTGCTGGTCTGCTCCATCACCTCAAATTGTTCCTAATCTTGTAATTCAGTCTATTTCTTTCAACTCCCTATAATGTTATTATGACACTTCCTGCCCATGAAGGGAAACTCCAACCATCTCCTCACCACATCTAAGTCACATTTTTTCCTATGATTTTTTTGTACCTTTTTTACAGTTTTTAGTTTCAGTTAAAATTTCTTATATTGTGCTTGCGTTAGACAGTGGCTACTTGTATGTTTACTAGAGCCTCCATTTTGTTACACATTGACCAATTTTCCTTGATATTTCATTAGCTGGCTTTCCTTACTGCTAAGAAAACTGTTTTCCCTGTAACTTTCCACTTTTTTACACTTTTGCATTTCCCTACTACTAATAAAACTGTTTTCTTGTAACTTTTCACCTTTATTTACACTTTTTCATTTACTTTTAACTTTAAGTTGTCTGTCTGGTGCCAGAATCCGCCACATCATGCAAGCACTTAAGTCTGTCCACAACAAGTACATAGTACGACTCTGTCATTGTACATGTTGGTGTGAATGACTTGAGACGTACTTCCCTGGACTATATAGAGAGACGTGATTGAACTCTCAGAGTATGTGTTCTAGGCAGGTATGACCCTAGCCCTAAGCAGCATCCTACCTTCACCCAGAATGATACTACAATACCAACAAAAAATAATTGACTTCAACAAATGGCTTCGTTTCTGGTGTCATTCCAAGGGAATCCAGTATCTGTCTGCCTGGGATTATATGGTCGACACGCCTCAATGCTTTGCCAGAGATGGCCTTCACCTGTCACCACTGGGTTTCTGGATTCTGGCCAAGGCTCTCACCTTCCCCATTGTGCCTTTTTTAGGCAATTTCCCAAAGACAAACCCCCCCAATATAAAAGATCTGACAAAAAGCAAATTGAAGGTCATGCTGCTTAACGCTAGGAACCTTAACCTGAAAACTAGAAGATGCTGGTGTCTGTGCAGTCACAGAAACTTAGATCAGGGCTTGCAGAGAGAGCACCCTGCCTTACCAGGCTATACCTGATTCCACACATTCTGACCCCAAAATGAGGTCAAGAAGACTAAGGGTGGTGGAGTCTCTATCTTCATTAAGGACAAGCACACCTCCAGACTGGTTTGCCAGCATGACGCACTGGAACTACTCCAGGTACAACTGACAATTGGCAAGACACCCATCCAAGTTATAGCTAGCTAAAGACCCCCTCCATGACTTAGGACACCCACTCCTCTTACCTGGATATACTTGACTCCATCAAGATACTCCCCTAACACCCTGATCCTTGGTGACTTCAACTACCCCACCATAGAGTGAATTATTCCTGCACTAATGCACTGTCTCAATGATTCCTCGACTTCAACAATTCTAAAGCACTAGACCAGCTTGTCGCATCCCCCACAAGGGGAGATAACATTCTGGACTTGGTTCTCACCAACATGGGCAACCGGTGCATTACTCCCATAGTATGTTCTTCCCTGGTGAGATTAGATCATCGGACTGTCTCATTTGAAGTTTCTGTCCCACCCACCACTACCCCAGTTGTAATCAAGCTAAAAAATCTTCTCAAAAGCTCACTACAACCTTCTAAGGGAGGGTATCTGTAGCTTCACACCACCACCCCCCTCAGAGGATGCAGACAACTATGCTGAACAGTACGCCAATGCAGTATACAAGCACCTGTACAACTGCATTGACTCAGCCATACCCAATAGAACTAAAACCTGCTCCTCAAGGAAACACAAACCTGTTTGGTGGACATCCTCTATCAACAGGCTTTACAACAAAAGGAAGAAACTATTGTCCAAGGGTAAAAAGGAACAAATTCCAAATTGGAAAAACTCCCTCCTTAGCCTCAACAAGCAAATTATATCACTAGTGAAAACCTCCAAGGCCAATTATGATTTGAAACTGGCCTCCATAACAAAGGTAAACCATAAAGTCTTCTTCAGTTACATCAGGAACCTCCGTGGCAAAGTCCAGGTGTGTTCCAAATTAGTACTTAACAGTATCACTTACACTGATCCTCTTGACTTAGCCAACCTGCTAGCAGGTAGGTTCAGCACAGACTTCACCCCCTCTGTCCCCCCCAAAGACCCTTTCAACATTCCCGATTCTTGTTCCGCACCTCACATCTCCATAGATCAAGTGTTACAGGCCCTGTCCAAGGCAAATAACACAGCTTCCATGGGACTGGATAGTATCCCAGGATGTATTCTGCACCATCTCCAGCAAGAACTGGCTTCACCATTGAGCACCCTATTAAACCACAGCCTAAGTACAGGCTTCATTCCAGCAGAGTGGAGAACTGCCATTGTCATCCTTTTGCACAAAAGTGGTGCCACTAGTGAATCTGGAAACTATCACCCATTAGCTTGACAGGTCTGATCTGTAAAGCCATGGAGTATATTATTCTGGATCTCATAAACAAGGACATAGGTAATCTCTAAGCACTTGACCCCACCCTGTTCGGATTCGTCAAGGACAGATCTTGCCTGCTGAACCTGGCTGACTTCTTTAAGACCATCACCAAGGCCCTGGATGAGGGAAAGTCAGTACATACAGCTTACCTTGACTTGGCCAAGGCATTTGGCACGATCCCCCACTCGGGCATCATCGAAAAGCTAACACAACTTGGCATAAATTGCTATCTCATCAGGTGGGTGGCCAACTTGCTCACCGACAGGACCCTGAGAGTCAATATAGGCACCTCCGATAGCAGACCTGTCACTAGTGGAGTTCCCCAGGGCCCTGTCCCTGTACCCTTGCTGTTTGTCATCTATTTCTCAGAGGTCCAGGCAAAGACAAAAGACCTGCGGCTGACCAAGTTTGCAGACGACTGTAAGTTGAGTGCTGTCATTGACTCCCCAAATGATGTTACCATACTCCAAGAGGGTCTCACAGCAACTAATGGCTGATGCCAAACTCATGGCCTCAAGCTAAATGCAAAAAAATGTATCATCATACCATTCAGCAAAAATACGACCCCGACTGATTATCACATCAATGGCAATCCCCTAAGCACAACCTGTGGTGAGAGACCTGGGCACTCATGTTGATAACAACCTCACATTCGACCATCATGTAGTGGCAGTGGTCAGAAAAGCACTTTACTTGGTTCATCTCATAAGTAAAGGGATTACATCCAGAAAAAAGGAGGTTATTACCTCTCTCTACTCCTCCCTCATTAGACCAATAATTGAGTATAACGCCGCGTTTGGGGTGTACCTCTCCAAACATCTGCACAAATGGAAAGGCCACTGAAATACCTCACAAAGAAAATCCATGGCCTCCAACACCTGTCCTATGCAGAGAGGCTCAAATCACTATCACTCTACTCTGTATTGTATAGATTGCGCAGGGGTGATCTGTGTCTCACCTACAAGGCAATCTCGGACCCTGCCCTTCTAGAGATGCTCCGTATCCTGAAGTCTAACTCCTCACGCACTACCCGCTGAAAAGGCCTGAATCTAATATGCGACATCAACAAAACCTGCTGGAGAGACAGGTTTGTCTCCCAGAGGCTGCCCCATCTCTGGAATAGACTTCCCATAAGCATAAAACAGAGCACCTTGATGAACCTCTTCAAGCGCAACCTTGATGAGTGAATGAGAAACCACAGATTTGGCCCAGGGGTTCCACCTGTGTCCCTCACTGGCAGGGGCGACAGGTGCTGACTGAGGTTTCTTTTTGGGGATAAACTCTTGGCTAGGCTTGTAAGGGCCCCAGGACCATAGTAACCTCCTATGATCCTATGAAATTACAATTAAATTTTGTTTTCTAGTCAATGTTTACAACTTGTTATCCACTTGTAAAATATACATCTCAGTATGATTTTATGAACTAGTTTGCATTACCTTTATGTTCTTCTGTTTGTAATTGCTACATTTTTGATGCCACTATTTTGAATATAACCTGGACTGAGCCTATAGTTTATCATGCTGTGATCAGTTCTCTGCCTCGGTAACCAAAATGCCTAATAGCATCTCCCACCTCCCCCATACTCACTACTCAGTTCATCAAACTCTGTCTTACACCTCTAAAATCAATCCTTTATACATATAAAACACCTTCTTCTGGCCCAATGTCACCCTACAGAATCTGTGGTAGAAAGCCTAAACACATCTCTGATTTCAAAATTAATATTTACCCTGACAACCTGCTGCCCCCCCCCCCAACCCTTGTCATTTATGCTTTCTGTTTTTGAGCCTTGATCTTCCACATTAAAATATTTGTCTCAGCCTCATCCTTGACCCGACATTTAGCTCCTCCAGCCATATTAACCTTAATGCTCATCTCTTTTTCCCCTCAAATCTGTTCCTTCACATCCTATATTTTATCCTGGTGATTGTCCCTGACATCCCACCAAACTTACCTCATCCTCCTCCATCTCCTTTATTTCACATTCTTTCTTTTATAAGCCCACTCCACTATATCTTATTATCTTTCCTTTCCTTTTTAATCCCCTTCCAATTCATGACCTCCTCTATTTCACCTTCCCTTATATTTTTATGCATAACCTGACTGACCATTTACTCCAGCCCACCAGTCTGCTGTGCTGTCCGTCATTTTGTTGTATTCCATCTCCATGTTTTCTTCACCTCTGACCCACCCAGACCTATCATATCTTGACCATAGCATGATCCAAAGATCACTAGTTATCAACTCTACTCCCACAACATTTCTGTATATGCTAGTATTATATCTAACTTACTGGCCTGCTTTTTCTCATCTCTAAAGAAGGTGCAAACAAACTTATCCCTTTTCTTACCAAATGTCAAATAACCCCAGTTTTCTGATTCTGCCTTTATTTCCTTCTGGCATCTTCTATGAAATTCTGTTGCACCACAGGGATCCAGGCTCAATGTTTGCAGAGATGGAGTTATTATATGCTCAAATTCGATGTGTGTGACATGCAATACATAAAGTAATTATGTGCAAATGCACCTATATGTATACTCGACACTGTGTGTATCCAACAAGGAGGATAACACTATATTAAAGCCCCCCCCCCAAATTCTATATCTTTCCTGTATTAATAACACAATCTTCTCTAAACTCTCCTGAAAACTCTCCCCATCCTCACTTGGCTGATAATGAAGTACTATCACAACTCCTGTCTTTTCTGTCTGTGACTCACCTGCTGTTACCATCCATCTTTCCAACACCCACCTCCCAGCCTACCTAGCCAGATCTACTGCCCTTCACTTCACCCTGTACATAATTAATCCTAGGCCAGTTACACCCCTTTCTTTTAAACTTATTCACCTTCCTTTGCCTCAGCTTCATTTCCATCATGAGTACCAGATCTACTCTTTCCCTCACCAATCTTAACTAACAACATCTCACTTTTAATTGGATTATTAATCCTCCCACATTCCAAGTTCCCACTCTCTCTTTCCTACATACCACCCCTATTGCTCTTCTGGAGCTCAGCATCAGTGCCCTTAAGTAGGTGATATAGCCAACCTATGTTTCTCCATCTAACAGAGAAAATTGCTAGCCATCATTGGCCTTGGCACTCACAAAGGTCAGCTCACACTACATCGACTGTACCTCATTCCACCTACCAATCCCCTTCCCTCCTTCAAGTCCCCATCTCCCTCATCCTCTCTACTTAACCACAGTCTCCCTACTTTTGCCTTCTCCTGACACCATCTGGTCTAGTCACCAGCTGCTTCCCCTACCACAATGTATATGCCAACTTTCACCCAGTCCAGGGCTCTAATACCAGGCAAACAATGGTCTACCATATGCTTCTTCTCAGACATTTAATTACATGCACACTGCCCCATCAGCTGAGCAACCATCTCTTCACTTTAAAACAGCAGTTTCACTCTCCATTTACTGTCCCCTCTAACAATAGTCATCACTACTTTCTCATTTAGGATAATACCACACAATCTAATTGCCATTCTACTATATCTAGTAAGTTAAAAACCTCAATACTGACTTTGCTTGGCAGACAATAACACACAAAGGTTATCCATACACACAAAGAACTATAAAACCACTCTATATAAGCCAAAAGTAAATCCCCAGCCTACCAATTGTCCACAACAATGTGCATACATTCACACCTTCTGTTAAAAAACATTGCACCACATTACTTGCTTTGTAATCACCTATAATATAAAATAGAATTAATCAACTCCCCTAGTACCTTCTTCACGATATCCCTACCCTACTTAAATCACATCTTCTTCATGACCTTACTAGTCATAAACTGCCCCTATACAGACAGACTCCATGATTTTACAATGAAAGGTGAGTCACCTCAGTTAATACAGTCAAGAGTTTCACTCTCCCAGAAAGATTTCCACTCCCCTTACGGACTGTTAAAACAAAATTGACAAAGAAAAACAATAACCATATAACCTGAATGCATATACAATTGCATTCAAATATGCATATGCATATTTATTTATCCTATCTTGTACATTTATTAGAATTAAGTGTAAATTTTCTTCTCATTAATAGTTATTTTTTTAGCATTTTAACTTCCTTTCTTTGTATAATTATGCGTGAGATATATTTGTGTGTTACTATTGGAGCTTTTTTTTCCCCGGGCCTCTACTGAAAATGGAGATATATCCAGTTGGACTAGCCCGGTAAACAAATGTAAAATAAAATAAATATATCCCAGTACTATACAAATATAGAAGTGACTTCTACCACCCCATTTGATTTTCAAAAAAGTAATACTCAGATACCCTACAAGACATTTCATCTTTGTAAATAAAAAAACACCTCATTTAAAAAAAAATGCCCATTATAGTAATAATTGCAAAACAGAGGCAACATTCCACCTCACATGATTTTGTTGCCACTATTGAACCATTACATCATCCCCCACACACAGGAGACGAAAAGAAGCAAGGCCTGACTGCACAAGTAAATCAATCATGCGAACAAGCCCAACCTGTAGCCCCTTTCCTGATTACATCAGCCACTGGAATACCACACCTTGCAAGGCCTGGACCACTTCATTTCCTTTAACAACCATCTCATGATGGGACTGCCCTCTCTCAATAGCTGATCTTCAAAGTATCTCTTGTTCGGATCCCTGTTCTTCTTCCAATTTTTTGTGACTTGCTATACTTTTCTGATATTCCAATAAAGTTGTCCACCATATCAATATCATCTCAGGTTCTCCTCCAATGCTCAATGTCTTGTAAAGGAGAATGATTCTGCACCCCTTCACTGCTAGGCACTCTGACCTCCTCCCCTTTACTGCTCAGGATGCCGATTGCATCCATTTCTTTCAGTTGTGTCTCCGTAGTAGTTGCTTTTGGCATTAATGACACCTTCTGCCTATGAAGGGACACTCCAACCATCTCCTTACCCTATCTGCTTCACTTTTTCTCATAATTTTGCACTTTTTTAATAGTTTATTTAGTGTCAGTTAAAATTGCTTATATTGTGCATTCATCAGACACTAGCAACTTCTGTATTTAAGAGATCTTCCATTTCATTACAGTGACTGCTTTACCTTGATATTTTGTTTGATTGCATTTCTTTATTGCTAATCAAACTGTTTTCCCTGTAACTTTCCACTCTTTTTCATACTTTTGCACTTCCTTAAAACTATTTTCACTACAACTTTTTACTCTTTTTTTTACTCTTGGGTTCATAGGTATATATCAGGCTAATGACCACCAGAGCCTTTATAAGCCTAGCCATGCAACCCAAACCAATTGTGTTCCCATGTAATATGGGTGTCTGTTTGCAGAGGTATGTTAGTTAGGAGGTTGCTAAAGGTTTAGTTGGAGGGAGGCATGTTAGGGAATATTTACTGTTGCCCTCTTTCTATCAGAGACATGGGGGCCAGACCATGGGTGAATTTTCGATTTCCCATCCGATGGTCAAGGTTTGTTTGAAAAGGGTTACAGTTGGACTCTACTTCACATGGATGGGGATCATTTGAGACCCATATCTGTTTTGCCAGAATGTTCTATTTATGTTATAAGCAAAATTCAAATCCTTGAATCTAATGCTCCTGATGCTATTCATTTTGCAGATGTGCAAAAGGTCTATCGGGGCTGGATCTGAGGATGCCTTACATGCAAGGAATAGATTGCCTATAAGTAACCAGTAGGAGACTGAGTATACAGATAGGGCTTTAAGGCAATCTGTACAGGACAGTATGCTAATACCCTGGATTTTCTTGGTGAGGAACCTATGTGGGCATTCCAGCTGTTGCATATGCCTGGTCCAGTACATGCCAAAGGGGGCATTGTACTCAATGATGAGTCTGATAAGGGCTGAGTAAAGTGGTACTATAACTTCTTTGGACATGGGCACAGCTCTCCCATATTGGTAAGTACTAGGTGCAGCATGTTTGAACCTCTGGTTGGAATGAGCACTATCTGGTCAAAGGAAACACTGTGTCTGCAAGTTGGAGGCAGTGCATGTTTCTTAGTCTGTACAGAGGTAGTTGAAGTCTCCCATGAATAGGGAATCTGGATGGATGGTAAGTGCCTCCAGCAAGTTTAGGTACGAGTTATAAGATTCTTGGGATATAGATGGTGACCTATAGCTTGCTAGGATATGTTAAGGGATTTTATCTTTGGTGATTTGCATGTGGATGAATTCCAAGGTATCATCCTGTTTAACCAACATAGAAGTATACTTTTGCTAATGTAGATTGATACACTTCCACCTTTAGTTCCTGTCTGTATGGCTAATGGCCTAAATGTGTGGAAGGCACTGAAGCCTCTTACTGCCAGAGTACTTTCTATGGTTTTAAACCATGTCTCAGTAATGGCACATATGTCTATATTCCCCAGAGTGAGGAGAGGTTATAGGGTATAGAGTTTCTTGTTAAGGTTCCTAGCAATGAGCAGTAACACCTTTAGGTTCATTTGTTTTTTATTTGCTATGATGGTTATTTTATTAATCTGGTATTGCCTAAAAAGGCAATAAGGGGTGGATAAATTTTTATCCAATATCCGGAAGCTTGGGAGAGAGGACATGTGCACACCACCCTTGGCAAAGCATAGTGGACTGTTAACCATGTCCTTCCATGCTGACTGATACTGAATCCCCCTGGGATAATAGAAGAAACTTATCCAATTGTTAAAGTCAAGTCATTTTGTGTTCATACTGTGGCATCATCCTTGGTGAAGGCAGAATGCTGTTTAGTGCAAGGCACATACCTGTCAGACACATAGTCAGAGAGATCCATAATGTCCCTTTCCATATAGTAGTGAGGTAATTCTCAGGTCATTTACACCCACTTGAACTGTGATAGAATCATACTGCTATCTGTGGTGTATTGACTTGAGTGAATGCATAACCTGGCGGATCCTGGCTCCAGATAAGCCACTATTTTAAACAACCCTTTTACACTTACTTATTACTAGTCAGTGTATAAAACTTGCTGAGAACAGTAGCTGTTATTCAGTGCCAGGAAATGATTTACTTCTGTTTCTGAAGGGTAGACATTATTGGCTAGAGTTCTAGCTGTTTTCATATTGGTTATTTCACTTGAGTTCCTCAGTTTAATAGTGATATATGGCACTTTGTGCAGTACCACTCAACTCTGTTTTCGACACAAGCAGGCTTTCTCTCTCATTTTTTTTAAGCCTCAGTCAATTCCTCCTCCCACTTAAGCTGTATCAATTGCAGAGTTAAGTAATAAAACACAGTTGCACATCTAAAGCCAATCATATAGCCAGTGTAGACCAACCTATTTTCATAATCTACTGTTTTTATTTAATTATTTAATCAAATTCTTTAATCCAAACTACTTACTTCATCTACTGTTTTTAATTTTCGTAAAGAAATACTTTAACACAGAAACGAAAACACTCACACTCTTGATCAAAATGGAAAGTCTGACAGCTAGTCCACCCTCTTTTGCTAACCTCACAGCACGTGGTATATTCAAACATTGTAAGAATTGCTTGATGCTCCTAGAAAAAAATCTTTTATTTAACTTGTCATTGTCTACTTGTGAGAAATGCAAGTACTTAGCCAAATTTAAGGCCACACTCTCACAAACACATCCTGCAGCCGTCATTCACCTACACCGCTGTCTACATATAATTCAAACTATGTTATCCTATGTTGAGACACCAAAAAAAATCCTTGCCTAAGCCATAATGGCACATTAGATGTAAGCCCCAGCATGTACTAAGCACTACAACACTACTGAGAGCTACGAGGAAACAGCACCTCCTAGACCAATAACATCCAAACATTCATCAAATGTAAACAGAAATGTACTAGTGATTAGTGAATCCAAAATTGGACACATATTCTACACTCACAAGGCTGGAAAAAAAAAGTAAGGTGACCGTGAACTGTCCCTCCGGAACCAAGATTGCTGACATTACAAAAGCCCTTAGGACCCTTAAACCAAATAAATCTGATTATAGCATGGTGATGGTCAGTGTTGGGGTAAACAGACCGGCATACAGAACCCTGAGGGATATGGATAAAGATATAATGGCACTCTCCATAAATTTTATAAATGCAGGTAAGAGCCTAGTTTTGAGTGGAATCCTTCCTTCACCAAAAATAAGCAAAGGTTTAAATAAATGATTGGCCTTAACAGTTGGCTATCATTTGAGGAGGATCCAGTATTTATTGGCATGGAGTGAGATGCTTGACAACTGTACATGCTTCACCAAGGAAGGTCTGAAACTCTCATTCCAAGGCTTATGCATTCTGGTGAAAGCTTTTGCTGCTCTCATTATGCCTTTTAGGCAAGGTTCAGCTAATGGACCACCCAACCTAATCTCCAAAACAAATCTACTACTGGGCTATAAAGCTAGAAATCTAAACAACAAACTGTCTGACCTTGAAGCCCTCCTGCATTTGGAGCATATCCATGTTTGTGTTGTTACAGAGACCTGGTTTAAGTGCCCAGAGAGTACCCTCTCAACACCTGAGTTTTATGGTTACCACTTACTTAGATCTGATGAAAACTGTAATGGCGTGCCCATATTTGTTAGGGACCACATATTACCTTGACACTAATACCTAGAGATCCCAAGTGGACCTTAAAGAGATTTAAATCATGTTGAACAAGATTAATAATTGCAGACTACAGAACTCCCACCATGTTTCTAGAAAATCACACAACATTCCTAAATATTTTTGATGAACTCCGATAAGTAGGAATGTTGTTATCCTAGGTGATTTTAACTACCCAGCAATTAAATGAGGGACTTGGATCACTAACATAGGATATTCAGAAAAAATGCTTTGATTTTATAAACAGGAATCACCTGGACCAGATAGTAAATGAACCTACTAGAGGACAGAATATACCTGATCTGTTCATACCAACTTCAAGGTATTCCCTCATTGGTCAAATCATACCACAAACTGGTCACCTTTTCTATCAAAACCTCCAAACTAACATAAACAAATATCATAGAATTCAAGGACTTTGAATGTACAAACCTCCAAAAATTCTATGATGAAGTCTCTAAATTAGAGTATAACAGCATTACCAAAAATGTCAATAATGCTAAGAGTTATGCAGAAAACTTCTACTCACTCCTGGACAAATGTATCAGATTGGCTGTTCCCACCAAATCCAAGCCATTGAGTAATTTTAAAAGGAAAAGCCTGAGTGGGGGCCTTCGAGCATTAATACGCTGTATAATAAAAGAAAGAAACTGATAAAACTGCATAGCAAAACAAGCTATCCCCAAACTAAGGAGGACAGCAAACAACTAGGCAAGAGGTTAAAAAGGGACATAAAAGAAATGGAAGCCAAAGACAACCACAAATCCTTCTTTAAGTTTATCAGAAAAATAAGAAATAACACCCAACATTGCTCCAAGCTCATTCCCAATGGTATCAGCTATTCAGATTCAGTGAATATCTCTAACATACTGGTTAATAAATTTGCTGCCAACTTCACCCCTGAAACATGTATTCCAAACTCACCTATCTCTGATGAAATCATGCCACTGATCATCACAAGAGAGCATGGACTGATAGTACTCTCCAAAACAAAGAATACCTCATCCATGGGGCCTGACATCATACCAGGTCACCTAATTAATAACACTAAGCAAGCACTAGAAGAACCACATATCAGACTTTTAAACCTGAACCTTTCAACTGGCTTTGTCCTGCATAATAGCACTGCACTGGTGTTGTAATATCACTCCAAAATAGTGGCCCCACCTCAGACCCAGGAAATTACCCATCAGCCTAACATGTCGTGTATGCAAACTTATGCTACTTATCATAATGAACCTAATTAACTATGACATCAAAAATGTTATTAGACTTGATCTGCAGCAGTTTAGCTTTAAGGATAGATCCTGTCAAATGAATCTTGTAAACTTCTTCGAGAGAGTTACTCAGGCAGTTGATTGTGCTTTTTATATATCACGTTACATGCTTGTTTTGCTTCTTATAAGCAATGTGAGCATTTCAGATACTGTACTTTTGACAAAATAACCAAAAAGGAGAGCAGTGTCTGCCCCATTTACATTTTTTGTTTCTGTTTTTCTGTTTCAATACAAAATAGATCCCTAAATAGTGATATTGCTTGGGCTAAACAACTAAATACTTTATAACCTGTTCAAAAATGCTAATACAAACCATGGAATTCACATGAGAATCATAAACTGTATTAAAAAATACATCAGGAGATATTAATGGTAAAGATGGTTTATACCCTGTCAGTATAAAAAAAAATCTTGCGGAGACATAGTATAATGCAAAGCAGATGTCTTCAGTTACTTCGCCTAAATATATTTTAGCAGATGGTAAATATCTGGAGTTATTAAACTAAAGAGCTAATAAAAAATGTTGGATGTTTGGAAGCATGCATTATATCTTTTTAATTGTGACACTGGATATGCATTAGGTGCAAGAACAATATTGCAGTGTACATAATCTATATTCCATGCTCTTTAGGTTGTGTGATGCAATGATGCAAAGAAATAAATATAATTTTCTATAAAATGTGCTGAAATTGTAACTTAACAAATGGCGGCTTTGATATAGTTGATGTCATATTTGAGATTGTTGTCTTTTAATATACCTGTTATGATCTTTTGTATTGTCATATAATGTTTTAATTGATTTGTTATTGTGATATGTGTATTTTAATGATACATTGATTTTTTGTGAATTTATCATCTCTGCTTTTTCTATAAACAATAAGAAAGCATCATCAGAAATCATTGAAACTAACAGTACTTCATTAATTAATTTCTAGGTGCTGTGGTGGGATATTCGGAAACTGAGTGAACCCACTGAGAGGTTAATCCTGGATCCAACCAAGAAAGGTAGCTTAGACAATGCACTAGGAGCCATTTCTCTGGAATTTGAATCAACCATGGTAACCATTTTATTCCTGTTTTAGCCCTGTATTAAATCATGTGAAATTAAAGCATAACATTTCATGTGACATCATGTCTTTGTTTTCCAAATTCAGCATTTAGCATTGTAATCAAATTGCTGCAAAAATAGCATTATTATGCATATTTTGAAATTAGAAGGCATGGATTCTTACACTGGCTTGCTAGCAAAGAATCAAGGTTTGCATATCTGAATTTTTAGCTGTTTGGTTATGAGCAACTGTCTACATGCAAAGCAGGTTTCTGCTATTTGGCTACTCAATAAAGATTGTGGGATATATTTGTAATGTCTGTATGTGGAGAAGTCAAAAAGGAAACTGAGTCAAAGCCACATGCATCATGGCAGGTTATGGGCACAGAGTATTATTTGCACTTAAAGTGGTCTTACACATTAGCTTTGGCAGTGCAAGAATGAAAGGGGTAAATTAAAAAGAAAATAACCCGTGATCAACCAGTATAAGAGAAGAGAACCAGCACCCAGCCTGCTGTCCTGAGATACAACACTTGATAGGGTCATAGAAGCAGAGTTTGTAGTGTCATTTGAGGTGTTCTTTTGGTGCTTCAGTAGCTGAAAATGGGTCAGTAGTAGACACAGACTTGTGCCCATCATTAAAATTACCTTTCTTTGACACTGTTTCAAGTTACTTGTTGCTTCCCTGTAACTCTTATATTTGAAAAGAAGCAGATTTTTCTTTTAGAAGGAAATAGTGCATGTCCACCAAGGAACTTCAGATATACAGGACACACCATATTAAAATAAGACACCAGTCTGCTAGAATGGAAAGAATTCTTAGATTTCAAAGTGATGGTGTGGCTTTAGTTACTTGTTATATTTCTACAGTATCAGTGTAGATGGTGACAGACCACTCTACCACTAGAGGAAATCTACTGCAACTAAAGTCACAGCAGTTGCCAGTCCTGTCCATATCTGTGAAAGCTGAGCTCTATAAAGTAGTTACCATGATAGATCTAAAAGGGCTGCATAACATATGATGTAATGGGATCCTATCTCGCCTACATTCATAACTGATGGGTTCGGAGCCGATCCATCGGCTCCGACTCGGCCACTATATAGTAGAACAAAGTCTCTAATTGGCTGGGCTACCCCTTATCCCAGAATGCACCACGCCTGCTTCCTCAGATCTCGTTTGCCGCTTTTCAAGCTAGACGTGGTCTCGACTTGGCTGGAGCTAAGTGTTTTTTTTATTACTTTTTGGTCTTTTGACCTAGGGTTTTCTTCACTAATTTAACAAACAGCTGTTTTAACAGCTTTACGTGTGTGTGTGAACCTTTTTCAGTGTGATTGGTATTTCTCTACTTACCAGGCAAGGCCCGTTTAAGTTAGAGGGCCCTTGCCCTTATTTGTGAGTTAAGATATTGATTTTTGTCTATCTTTAGGTTTGTTTTTCGCCCTACTGTACGTCCTGCTTTATCGGGCTAGCCCATTTTAGTTAGAGGGCTTCTGCCCGTTTTTGTGTTCCGTATCTCGGGCCAGTCCCGTTTTTGAGTCAAGGGCTCGTGCCCTACTTTAAGGTTACTTTTGTGGTGAAAGATAGTTGGGTGATAGGATGTCTAAGGAGCAGAAGTCTGGTTTTAAAAAGTGCACCAAGTGCAATTACAAAATGTCTATTACTGATAGCCATGCTGTTTGCGTATATTGTTTAGGACCGAAACATTTGCAGGAGACATGTAGTGTGTGTCATGCTTTTTCCTCTAGGGTCCTTCAAGAACGTAAAAATAAATTGATCCTTAAGGGCCTTATTAAGCCCTCCTTTGAGGAAGCTTTGGCTTCTCCTTCCCCTCCAGCTTCTAAAAAAAAAAAAGGTCGCCGGCTCCGACTAGTCCGTCGGAACCGACTTCCAAGAAGCATAGGTCGACCTCTTCTTCCTCGGCTCCAATGGCTTTGGAGCCTCGGGTGGAAGGGTCTGCCTCGATACCTCTTTCCTCGGCTCCATTGGTGTCAGAGCCGCAGGTTGGGGGATCGAGAGGCAAATCACCTGCTTCGGCTCCTTTGGTCTCGGAGACGTTGGAGGTGTGCAGCTCAGACTCCCCCCCCCCCCGGCCCCGAAGGCCCCTTCAGCGCCGATGCTTATTCATACGGTTCCAGATCTGGTGCCGATGGTGTTGGAGCCATTTCAGAGCTGGTCCCCTGGTCTATCGGAGCCGAGAGAGAAGTCGTCTCGGCCCCCATCTATTTCCTCTAAACCCTGCAGGTTGTCAGACTCAGATTTGGACACAGTTATCCAGAGGCTTTTCCAGTCCCCGGTTTTTGCAAAAATGGTCTCGGCTCCAGCCCACTCGGCTCCAGATCCGGTCCCCACTTTGACACATCCGATTCCTCCTCCAACCTCCTCAGAGCCGTTGGAGTCGGTGATGGTAGAGCGGAGCAGAGTTGTCCAGTCGAAACCGAGACTCTCTCTGAGCTTTTCTGTTCCGACCATCATTCCTACCCTGTCCTCGGCGTCAGGGTTCGGTACCGGGACTTCCTCGGTCGGGGCCGAGGGGAACACTTTGGAACTGGTAGCTTCAGTTCCTAGTCTTCCCCTCGGAGCGTTGGCCGCAGGGATTCCGGGAACCGTCGGGGTCTCTCAGCCGGTATCCTCCATAGAGTCTGGAGGTCCTGCTTTTGAGGCCATGAGGAGTGCGCTGGCCATGTCCTTGCTGGCTCAGCAAGTCTCTACCTCACTGTCCCTAGACTTGGGAACTGGTGCTTCTGGTGTGCTTCATTCCCACGACAATGGGGCCCCAGGACCTGAGGATACCCCCTTGGGGGGTTCCCTTCTCCCGGGAGGTCCTTCTGAATCCGCTTCAGATGAACCTCCAAGAAAAAAATTGTGCAAGAGGAAGCACATTGACTCCCAGGATGAGTCTATCACTTCAGATACTGACCTCGATGATGCGGAGGGGTCCCCAAAATCGTCCTCGGATGACGTCTCATTCTCAGATATCCTCGAGATCCTGAGACAGAGAGGCAATTGGCAGTCCAAAACCCCTTCCGCGGAGGAGTCAGTCTTCCTCAAGGCTTTTGGGGCCCAGCCCTCCGCCTCCTGGGTGTCTCCACCCTTCGATGAATTACTAGATTTAGTTTCTCGAAGGGTGAGGGAACACCCTGACTCTGTGGAACCGGTGCCCGCCAGGCCTAACAAGTTCCTCTCAGCCCCTCCTCAAAAGGAATTTTTGACCAAAGGAGTTGCAGTAGATGCGATGGTGGTGGCATCTGCCACTCAGCAAGACGTGGCAGAGGCTTCAACGCCTATTCACCCTCCTAATAAGGATTCCAGGAGCATGGATAGGTACAGGAAGCGTACCCTTTCTTCAGCGGCCTTTACCCTGCGGTCGCTGAATTACCTTTGTCATTTTATCAGGCTCCAAAGGGACTTCCTCAAAGAGTTAGGTGAGTCTCTTACGGGTAATCTTCCTGAGGCATTAGCCCAAACTGTTGGCTCCCAGATGACTACCCTATCTTCGATAGTCAACTCGTCTATGAGGCTCATCTCATATGTGGCCGAAGGGGCGAGTAGAGCAGCGGGAACAGGCGTGGCTCTTAGAAGACATGCCTGGTTACGCTTGTGTCCCTTTGCGGAGGCTTTTAAGTCTTCCTTCACCGACGCCCCCTTTGATGGGTCCTCCCTGTTTGGACCCAAGGTGAAGGACACACTGACTCAGTGCTAGCAGGAGGGCAAGACCTTGACTGCCGTGGGGGCCCGTTTTTCCGCTCCCTCTAGACCTTACCCCAAGGCCCAGAGAGGAGGGAAAATGTGGTTCAGGAAATCTCAAAGGTCTTTCCCTACTCCACCGAGTGATCCCCCCCTCTAGAGGCGGGGGGGATTCAGGAAGACGCCGCCCCAGAGGCGGCAGAGGCCCCGTAACTCTGGAGACCACGATTCCTTTCGTGGTCCATCCTACGCTCCCCGTCTCTGAGACGTGGCCCGACTGCGCATCTCCGGAGCCAGTCGGGGGTCGTTTTGCAGAACACCCACAGGCTTGGGAATCTATCACCAAGGATCAGTGGGTGCTCCGAACCATAACCGGAGGCTATCTCATCCCTTTCATCAAGATCCCCCCTCTTCCTATCAGGAAAATCCCGGATGTGCCACCCAGTCAGCGGTATCAAGCAGCGGTCGAGGTTTCAAAGCTGCTAAGAAAAGGAGTCATCCAACCTGTCCCCGCCGACCAGATCAGATTAGGAACTTACTCAAGACTATTTTTGGTGCCAAAAAAGACAGGGGACTTAAGGCCCATTTTGGACCTCAGCTCATTGAATCGCTTTGTAAAAAAATCCAAATTCCGAATGGTCACCCTTCAGTCCATTCTCCCGTTATTGGAGAAGGATGTCTGGATGTGCTCCATAGATCTCAAGGACGCTTACTATCACATTCTGATAAGTCAAGAGTCCAGGAGTCATTTACGCTTCCGCCTGCGAACCAGTCATCTCCAGTTCCGAGCACTGCCCTTTGGTCTCAACACAGCCCCCAGGGTGTTCACCAAGTGTCTGGCAGTAGTGACAGCTCACTTGAGAAGTCTAGGATTCCAAGTGTTTCCCTATTTAGATGACTGGCTCCTTACTGCCACCTCCAAGCATCTATTACTTCGGGCACTTATGACCACAGTCAGTTTGGGTCATTCACTAGGAATCAAGTTCATTTGGGGAAAATCTGTGCTGCAGCCGTCTCAGCGTATTACCTTTATAGGCGCAGAGTTAGACACAAGAAGAATGCGGGCATTCTTGCCGGCAGAAAGGATTCAGGTCCTGCAGTCTCAGGTTCAAACCTTGTTACCCAGATCATGAGTTCAGGCCAGACTGATTCTGCAGTTATTGGGCACGATGGCCTCGACTATTCTTCTAGTCCCCTTAGCCAGGCTGCACATGCGGGTGCTGCAATGGCTACTGTCGGTTCAAAGGTCCTTTCAGGAACTTCCCTTGAACCATTTGGTCCAGATTACCGAAATTTGCCGGCGGGACCTACGTTGGTGGCTGCTTCGGTCCAACCTGGACCAGGGGCAACCCTTTGCTCTTCAGCCTCCTTTCGCCACGGTGACCATGGACGCCTCCCAGATAGGGTGGGGGGGGTCATTATCTGGACAGGTCTGTCCAAGGCACGTGGCAGGCTCACGAAACGCACTTACATATCAATATCCTGGAAATGAGAGCGGTGCTACTGGTGTTGCAAGCACTTCATCATGCTCTTCCCCGGGGTACTATTGCAATCCTATCTGACAACATGTCGGTAGTCTGGTACATAAACAAGCAAGGCGGAACCAGGTCCTACCCTCTTTGCCGAGAGGTCATGAGAGTGTAGCATTGGGCGATTTCTACCCAGCGTTTCCTAGTGGCAACGCACATTCTGGGGAAATCCAATGTGATTGCGGACAGGCTGAGCAGGACTCTCCTGTTGCCCCACGAGTGGTCCCTCAATGACAGGGTGGCTGCAAACATCTTCGCCAAGTGGGGCCTCCCTTGCTGCGACTTGTTCGCCAGCCCTCACAATGCGAAATGCAGGGAGTTCTTCACTCTGACTCTCTCTCAGGGGCAGATTCCCAGGGATGCTCTAGCTCACAGTTGGCCCCACGGTCTACTTTACGTCTTCCCTCTGGTTCCCTTTCTCCCGAAGGTGATACAGAAGGCAATTTATCTAGAAAGCGACATGATTTTTATCGCTCCACACTGGCCTCGTCAGGTTTGGTTCCCCTTCCTTCTGAGGTATGCGGTGGAGGGCCCATGGTTTCTGGACCTGGTGCCCGACCTGTTGACTCATCAGTTGGGGCAGTCTCACCCATCCCTCAGGTCCTTGAGGTTGGCCGCTTGATTACTCCACTTCCAACCTTAGTCAGAGATAACTCTTTTTCTCCAGACGTCATCCACATTTTGTCCTCTTCTCACAAACCTTCCACTATTAAACTGTATTCCAGCAAGTGGAAGAGGTTTGCTCTTTGGGCCCAGCAATGAGGTATAGACCCCCTTACCGCCCCAGTACCTCAGGTTTTAGAATTCCTGGCTTCTTTGTTTTATTTGGGCTCTTCAGTTTCCACAATTAAAGTCCAACTGGCGGCTATCTCTAATTTTCATGTCTCCTTTGAGCCTTCCTTAATGGCAAACAGGCTTTGCAAATCTTTCCTTAAAGGAGCGTGGCTCCTTCAGCCCCCAATAGCCCATCCTGTGCCCCCTTGGGACCTGAATATGGTTCTAGCTTCTTTAACTGCCCGCCCCTTTGAACCAGCAGCTACTTGTGATATAAAATTTCTATCTTGGAAAAACGCCTTTTTGGTGGCAATAACCTCTGCCAAGCGGGTCTCAGAGCTTCAGGCTCTCTGTTCAAATCCTCCTTATTTGACCTTTCACAAAGACAGTGTCCCTCAAGTTAAATCCCTCTTTCTTCCCCAAGGTAGCATCCCCCTTATGCATTCAACAATCCTTGGAGCTCCCTGTGTTTTTTCCCAAATTCTCCAATAGCGCAGAATATATTTTCCATCAGTTGGATGTTCACAGACAACTGCGTTTTTATTTAAGTAGGACCAATCAGACACGAAAGTCAGATCAGCTGTTTGTGTCCTTTGCGGAAAATAGGTTGGGTCAACCGGTGGCTAAAACCACCATAGCCAAATGGATTAAAGATTGCATCTCCTTCATTTATTCACGGTCCGGCAAAGAGCTACCTTTCCCAGTCAGGGCTCATTCTACCAGGGCAATGGCTACTTCTGTAGCATTCCACTCCAAATTATCGATAGATGATATATGTGCGGCCGCTACCTGGACTTCTCCACACACCTTCATTTCTCATTATAAGATAGATGTGGCTTCTCGGGGTAGAGCTTCCTTTGGTTCCACAGTTCTAAGGAGTGTTTTCCAATTAGCCACCCGGGATTTAGGTGCTAGGGACGCTGTCCCATTAGTTATGTGCTTACCATAACTTCGGATGTATGGGATCCATCTCGCCTACATTCATATGTACCCGCCCTCCTTCCCCCTTCCCATTGGATTTAGTGGGAATGTTGCTACTTACTGAGTTTTTCTCTTGAAGGACTTTAGTTTTTTACAGTTGCTGGTATGTCTCTGTGTCTGGATGTAGGTATGAAAGCGAACAAACAAGATCTGGGGAAGCAGGCATGGTGCATTCTGGGATAAGGGGTAGCCCAGCCAATTAGAGACTTTGTTCTACTATATAGTGGCCGAGTCGGAGCCGATGGATCGGCTCCGAACCCATCAGTTATGAATGTAGGCGAGATGGATCCCATACATCCGAAGTTATGGTAAGTACATAACTAAAAGTTTTTTTCTATTCATGTTCATGTGAGACATCGGAACTGTACATTTTTATGTAGGACTTCCCCACCTAATGTGACTTTGGAGTGCTCTTATGCACCAGAATTCATTAAGTTTGCTTAAAGCAAGTGTGCTATATAACCAATATTGGTAGGTGCTAAGCTTAGATGTTCATCATATTGATCACTGCTGCAGCATCCTAAGCTATATGGGTTATATCCTACATAGGATATAACAGCCAGCTAGCTTCCAAAGCTTCAGGGCACCTTCCACATGCCCAAATCTTTAGATAGGCTTGGGTGCCAAGCCCTTCAGAGCTTTCCTGCCACCAAAGTGTGTGCTCCTCTGCAGGCTTTTTAGGGTCGACAGTCGGCTAATGCTCTCTCATTGCTGGGAAGATAAATTCCCTTTGGAGAAAAAAAAACTTTCAAGTTACTTTTGTGTTGTTTTAATTGTCTTGCTGACTAAAGCAACTATTTTAAAGCTATAGAAAAGTATTTTTATTGATCGCCACATTACTTTAATCTACTTTTAAAAGGGAATGCACTTTCTTATTTTTTATTTATTTATATTTATTTTACTTTTGTTTACCGGGGAGCTCTGACTGGACAGATCTGTTTGTTTTCAGTGGAGGCCCGGGGGAGAAAAGCTCCAGAAACAATTACTAATGTACTGTACATAAGATATTTACATGAGCATTGTGGTAAAAAGTTGTTAAAAACTACCTTTTCTGTGATGAAACTGTTTATTTTACTTTTGGGGGCTGGGAAAGTTCTTAAAGTGCTTTTTACTGTGTTTTCTCTGTGGAAAAAGTGTCATTTGTGCAACTTTCGTTTATTTCTGACTGTTGCTGCTAAACTTTTCTGGGAATCTATCACCACTTTTAACTTGACCATGGAACAAACTACAAATACCTCAGTCAGACCTAATTCCAGCTAAAAAAAAGAAAATTTAAAAAAGCAGCCTTTGCCACCACAGCAGGCTAGTACATTGCCTCAGCCACAGGTGGGTGACTCTGCTGTGGTCATAGCTGGTTCCTCAGACACTCATCTTTTTCCCTGAATCCCTCTGATGTTGTCCATGCAGACACTATGGATTGGGGTTATCCATGTCCTCTACAGATATTGAGAGTCCCCTCAGTGGACAAGGGGAGCCACTCTTGTCAATCTTGAGAGAAAGAGCAGGAAGTATGCCCCCACTTAGCTAGACTGTTTTGCCCATCCCAGGGAAGCTGTTGTCCCAACATTTCTGTCAAAAAGAGAGAGAAAACTAAGCACTGAACTTCTCCTGTCCCCGATTTTGTGAACAGTACTAATTTATTGGGTTTGGCTCAGGGTCATATACAAGCTACTTATAAGGCTTTTTGTGATAAAAGAAAAACATGGATTCCTCTTTTCTTGAAGAGGTTCAAGATTTTGAATCTGTAGGAGAATATGAAGGATCAGACGCAGGTTTTTCTCCTCAGATTTCTGACTCAGATTCAGAGGATAGTATAGTATCTGGATCTCCTTGTTAGGGATATTGTTTGTCTGAGACTATTTCCCGAATGCGGCAAAACACTGTGAGTTGTTACAACTGGAATTCCCAGAATCTTCTCCCATCCCCCAGTGCTGTAATCATTTGAGGATATGCTTTTGTCATAGCCTGTGGTGTCCCTGACAAATAGCCTGCTGCACCTAAAAAAAAAAAAGAAAGCAGATAGAAAGTACAAAGTTCTCCAGTCTTCCAAATTTTTATAAACTCGTCACAGACTTGACACAGCAGCTATAGCTTTAGTTAACCCAGCTGCTGCCAAACATTTTAGTAATTCTGACAAGGATGGTAAAGTTATTGATAAGTTTGGGGGGAAAGCGTATTCTTCTACAACTTTGATTTTTAGAATTTTGAATAGTCAGACTCATATGTTAAAATTTATTTTAACTAACTGTGAAAGTCTGAGGAATGTTTTATCTGCAGTTCCTTTTATGAAGAAAAACATCTGCTTTGTGGGATTTAGTTTCTTTCATTTCTCAGGTCACCACTCCTTGCTTAAAGTGTGTTTACGACTGTAGATAGTGTCACCAGTGCTTTTGCCACTAGTACTGTGATAAGGAAGTTTGCTTGGCTGTGTTCACAGAACCTCCCAGAAGATGTATGTTGAAATCTGCTTTGGATAGAATTTTAGTTCTTGTACTGTTTGCTGCAAAGGTTATCAAAACTGTGATGATAGAATTAAGCTGATTCTGGGAATCTTAGATTTTTCAGCTGTCCTTCTCTAAAATTTTCAAAAAAAAAAAAAACAAAATAAACAGGCTTAGAATAATGCTGGTAAGCAGATGTTTAAAAAGCAATGACAAGGAGGTTCCAAAAAAGAAAGAAAGCTGGACGCCCCCAGAGCAAACGACAGTCAAATAAGGCTTGTTCCCCCACCCACCACCCACCCTTACGGTCCCTAATCCCTTTCAGAAAGTCTGATTCTCCATTTCTATCTTTGGAAACAGATTGTTTCAAACAAATGGGTTCTGATGCTGATCCATCTCCTGAACACCAGTTCTGGATCTTTCTTTCCTAAAACAGTTTGTAGTAGTGTGAAAAGTTCAAAATGCCTTTGCTTCACAACCTGTTACACATTGTCCCTCATTTGAGATTTTTATAGTAATCTTAGACTTAATAGGTGTGTATTATCATATTCATATTCATCTAGATTTGAGGTGTTTCTTAACATTTTGTGTGTCTAGATCACATTATCAGTTCTCTGCCTTACCTTTTGGGCTGTCTACTACTCCCAGAGTATTTGCAAAGTGTCTAGCCCCATCATATACCCATTGCAGACTACAGGTTATCCACATTTTACTATATTTAGTCTACTTGCTTATATTTTTTAGAGTCTTTTTTCTAAGTATCAGGAATCTCTTACTTGAGTGAGAGACCTACACAGGATTGGATTCTAAGAGAACCTTCAAAATTAACTTTTGACTCCTTCACACAGGATTGTGTTTTTGGGGTATCTGCAAGACACCTCATTACAAAGAGCTTTTCTTCCACAGGAAAAAAAATCAATCTATATTTAGATTTATTCCAGGGGGATTTCTACTCAAACTTCAGGATTTTGGGTCTCCTGTCAGCCATGACTCTCATGATATTTATTGCAAGACTCCACTTGAGAAAGATACAGAGGTATCTGAAATCAATTTGGTTCCAGCACCAACATCCATTGTCTTGAAATTCTAGATCTGAGATTTGTGAAAAGAGAAATCAGTTGGTGCAGACAACAAATATCCTTGAATTCAGCTTCTCCCCTTTCCCCCTCCTGCTCCAGAACAGTCAGTCAGAACAGACACCTCAGACTTTGCTTGGAGAGCAGTATCAAGGGGAATAAAAGTGCAAGCTTTCTGGGGCAAGAAAGACTGACCAAAGCACATAAACATAAAAGAGATGCTAGCTGTTTTCAAAGCTGTCATTTCACTGAATCATCTGAGGTCCACGGGACATCTTCCTATAGTTACGGACAATATCACAGTGATATGGTACATAAACAAGCAAGGGGGGACCAGGTCTTACCCCCTATACAGACTAGCCATGTTAGCATCAGATATATCTTTACAGCACAATCTCATTTTACAGGCATCTTGCATTCCACCAGAGCAAAATTGTGTTGCAGATAAGCTGAGTAGGACAAAGGCAGACTTTCATAAATTGGGAACTTGAACAGTGGGCTCTTCCAAGATTTCATCCATCTGTGTGGAGTTCCTCAAGTTCACCTTTTTGCCTCCTTTTTTTTAACAATCAACTATCAAAATTCTGACTTTCGCGGTGGTGCCGCGGTAGCGTTGTTGCCTCACAGCAAGAGGTTCTCGGCTGGAATGCGGGAGTGCCTTCTGTGTGGAGTCTGCATGTCCTCACCGCGGTTGGGTGGGCGTTCGAAAGACATGCGTAAATGGGCAAGCCTTCGTTGAAGGTTGAACTTCGAGCTGGCACCTCGACGTTCATGAAAATCTACTGCCAATCATTAGCGGAAAGGAGTTCCGCTGTGGCGACCCCTAACCGGGAAAAGCCGAAAGACAACAACTGTCAAAATTCCGCTCCAGGACTCCATGCAAGAAGGCCTGGAAGAAAGATGCCATTTCTTTTCCTTGGACAGGAATGTTCCTATTGCTTTTCAACCCTTTCCAGTTTTATCCAGGGTACTTCTGAAGATTCAGAAAGAATCCCCAAAGATTATTATGATGACTCCCTTCTGGCCCTGGCAACAGTGGTTCTTCCTTCTTTTGGAATTGGCTAGGGTCAGTTACCACAAACTTCCTCACAACTTGGATCTATTCATTCAAGACCGGGGGTATTTGATGCATCATGACCCCACACAACTGCAACTGATTGCCTGACTGCTAGGGTTGTAATACCTTTTAGGCAGCTGTTCACTGAGGACATGCAGCAGGTACTAACGGAGGCAATGAAACTCTGTTACTAGAAAAATCATATATAAGCAAATGGAAAAGGTTTCCTTGTTGATGCCAACAAAACAACTATCACCCACTTACAGCTACTGTTTCTCTGGTTTTGCAATATTTGTGTGAGTTACTGTCCTATGGCCTGTCTTACTCCTCTATCAAGGTTTATTTGTTGGCCATTTCAGCATGGCTGGCCATAGATCCCCCCTCTTTCAATCCATTCTCATGTCAAAATATTTTTGAAAGAGATGTCACATAAGAGACTTTCAAGTAAACTGGTGGCTCCTCCTTGGGATCTTAATTTTGTGGTAGAGAATCTAATACAAGCTGACTTGAGGTTCTTAATAGGGAAAACAGTTTTACTGATTACTCTGACCTCTAAAAGAGGAGTATCCGAGTTGCAAGATCTAATGGTATGTCAATCTTATCTCATTTTCTACAGAGAGAGAAAGTTTCTAGTGAACTAATCCTTTTTTTGAGTTTACTTTAAACCAAATTGTCTAGCTCCCTGTGTACTTTGCAGAACCAAACAATGAGGGAGAAAGGATACTTCATACCTTAGATGTCCACAGACAGCCCAGGTACAGTCTTCACAGAACAAAATATTTCAGAACTTCCAATCAGTTGTTAATTTCTTGTGAAGGTAAGAAGGACAACCTATGTCAAAGCAGACTATTTCAAAATGGTTGTCTCAGGCTATTACCTTTCACTATTCCCACCGCAACAAAACTACTCCAGGCAGGATCAAGGTATACTCTATCAGGGCCTTGTCTTTATCTATAGTTTTTTGAAAAGGGTTGGACTCTAGATATATTCTAAAAGCAGCAACCTGGTCCTCTGTACATACTTATACAAAGCACTGCAAACTAGATTCCTTTTCCAGGTCTAGATCAGGTTTTGCTTGGACCACTCTCCAAAGGTTCCTGGACCCTCCCCCCTCCTCCTGGATGTTTCTAAGCTATGGTAATCTACCCAAATAGCCTTGACTACTGCAACAGTGATTAGTACAATGAATATAGTTCAGTTGTGTAAGTAAACATACTGTAACAGCAGATGTTTGAGTGATCACTGCTGCAATAGCTGCTCCTTCCTCTACCCCCACCCCCTTGTTTTTTGGTGTGTTTTCTATGTCATGGTGTGGACATGTATTTTTGCTTTTCTAAGCAATGTCCTCTCAGGGCTTAGTCTCCATGTCTCAGTTGGCATGAAAACTCTGAAGGGCTTAACACCCAAACCTGTCTTTTAGTCAACTCAGCTCAAACTAACAGTTTGGGTGTGTGGAAGGTGCCCTGAAGCTTTGGAAACTGGACAGCTGTTACATCATATGAAGGATATAACCCATATAGCTTAGGCTACTGCATCAATGATCATTTGAACAGCTACTTTTATGGTGAGTTTACTTATACTAATGTACTTTCTCCTGAGCAAGGAATCCTTCAGATCTGAAGTAGTTTACTTCATTTGGTCTTCAATCTGTGGGATACTGGATCCATAGCGCATCCGAGCTGGCAACCTTACTAGCATCTGCTCCAAGCTCCAGGCTCCTCTCCTTACCGATAATACACCTCCACTACCATCCAACCTCTAGATCTCATTTGCCATGAATAGCTTATGCATCGCGATCTCTAGGGCTCCAGGTTTTGAAGTGGGTAAAGACTTTAAAAATGTTGCTTTTTTCCTAAAAATTTCAAGATAGTGATAGACTAGGTTCCTCTTTCTCCTCCCCTTGTTGGTGCATCAAGTTTGTAGTGTTTAGGTTAGTTAATTAGTCAGAGTAGTTGTGTAGACTTTTTCCCCTCCCCCCTCAGTGTGTTCTGTGTGTGAGTGTGGTGAGTGGGTGTGCTTAAAATAAAAAGAAAGCATTAATGTTTTTTCTTTAGTTTTTCTTTTTTCTGATTATGGCTGACAAGCCTATTTTCAAGAGATGTACTGAGTGTGGCCATAAGTTATCCCCTGCGGATGGCCACACTCTGTGTGTTATGTGCTTGGGCATGGCCCATCTGAGTGTAGACTGCACTATATGTCCGGGGTTCAACCCTCATGCAATTAAAGATAGGAAGGCCAAGTTGGCCCTAAAAGGCCTTCTTCCCCCTTCTGAGACTGTTGCCTCATCTTCGGCTTCAGTCACAGTGGCTGCTGTGGCTGCCTCTCCTTCCACTCTTCCCTTGGCTTCTCCTCCCTCCCAGGCTGGGACTCAACCTCCTGTGCAAAAGCCTGTGGAAGCAGAGCAAAAAAGGAGCAGAGAGAAGGAGAGAGAGTTGAAGGTGAGGGAAAAGTGTAAGAGGTCTCTGGACCTTCCTTCACCAGTTAAAACATTATGGATCTGTGACTCCCCTCAGCTCTGATCTCTGAGGAGCCGGAGGAGACACGCTCAGCTTCTAGGGTCTCGGTGCCTTGACCTGCAAGGTCGGAGTCCGTGGCCTCGTTGAGGTCCACCCGGTCTTTGTCTGAGGTTGATATGGATGAAATGATGAGGAGGTTCATCCACACTCAGATCCAGATAGGGGTCTTGCCAGCCCCCTCTCCCTCAGGAGGGGGGAGCTCACTTCCTTTTTTCCAGCCGATATCTCCTTCTCTAATCCGACCATCGGATTCAGAGTATTCAGATCCGAAGATGACTTTAGTCAGGAGGTCGGTGCCGACGGTACCTGCTTCCTCGACGCCGACAGCTGCCTGGAACATGTCGGATCTGACCAGTTCAGATCTGAGCCGCTCTCGGAGCCAGAGCTTGGGTGTCAGATCCGAGGGAGTGGAACTTTTTTCATTGGCCCTGTCTTTGTTGGGCCAAGTCCCCCCCCCCTCGGAGCTCCGTCCACTTCTGGCCTGGCTCCGATTCTCTCATCGGACCTGGGGAGACTGGCCTTCTTATTGGTTTCTCAGGAGGTACGCTCTCCTTTGGCATTTGACATGGTAGAAAGGGTTATCTCCGCTGGATCGGGATCTCTGACTGCCTCCTTGGACTCCACCCAGACCCCCTCGACTCTTTCTACGGTCCCCATCATTTTACCAGAGGGGACAGCCCATGCTTGAGGAGCCCCAGATGGTTCCCCCTGAGGAATAAGTGGCTTGCGAGTTCCTCCCGGAGAATCCCACCGGATAGGTACCTCATAAGCATATGTGCAAGAGGAGGCACTTGGACTCCCCCAACTCCCTCACCGAGGGTACGGACTTGGATAATGGAGAAGGTTCCCCTAGGTCACCTCCATAGGGTGTCTCCTTTGGAGACCTCATGGAAATCCTGCACCAGCGGGGAGGTTGGTCTGCCCCCAAACCTACTACTGCTGAGACCGTGTTCCTGAAGGCTTTCGGCATGGGCCCATCTACTTTCTGGGTGTCCCCTCCCATGGATCCTTTTGTGGATCTGGTCACTTTGTGGGTGTGGAAGGAACCGGACACCATGGAACCAATTCCAAAAAGACCCATCAAAATTTTAAGTCCCCCATAGACAGACCAGCATGGAACAAGGGCTCCCCCGTAGACACTATGGTGGTAGCAGCAGCCACAAAGAAGGAACTTGCCCAGGAGAGTTCCTCGGTTCATCCTCCTGACCAAGCATCTCGGATGATGGACCACCTGGGGAAGTGTGCTTATGCTTCAGCTACCTTTTCGATTAGGGCACTGAACTACTTGGCCCATGTCACCAGACAACAACGCGACCTGGTAAAGGAGCTGGAGGAGTCTCCCCCTAAGTCCATATCGCAGGAGGATAAGGCTTCGTTCTCTGCGAGGATGGCTACTTTGAAAGCAGCCTCCAATGTGTCCATGCGATTCCTTTCATATGCTACAGAATGAGTGGCTAGGGTGGCTGGGTCTGGCGTGTCCATGAGGCACAACGCCTGGCTCAGATTATGTTAATTTTCGGAACCTTTCAAGGCATCCTTTGCCAACGCCCCTTATGACGGCTCTACTCTCTTTGCTAAGACCATTAAAGAGACATTAGTCCAGAGTGAAAAGGACGGAAAGACACTGTCCGCCGCTGGGATACACTTCTCGAACCCTCAAAGGTCTTTTTCCCGGAACCAGAGAGGGCAGAAGAAGATGTGGTTCTGGAAGTCACAGTATTCCCAGGACACTCAGGGCTCTTCTTCCCCCAGAAGCACAGGGGGACAGAATGGACACCGGCCCAAAGGCAGAGGGGGGGGTCAGAGGAATTTTCGGTCTCAAGAACCTTTCTCAGACAGACCCGGGCAGCAACCCTGAGGGGTGGCCCGACTGCTCTACTCTAGAGGCAGTCAGGGGGTGATTGTCCTCGCACCTAGCAGTATGCGAGTCCATAACATCAGACCACTGAGTGCTTCAGATCATATCCAGAGGATACTCTATCCCCTTTGTGGGTCCCACCAAATGTCCCAGACACCTCCCAGATGTACCACCCATGCAAAAGGTGGCAGCAGCACAGGAAATTTCCAAACTGCTAGAAAAACGAGCCATCGAAACTGTCCCCCCAGATCAGTCTGGATCAGGCTTCTACTCCAGTTTCGTTTTAGAGCCAAAGAAAATGGGGGACTTAAGGCCCATTCTGGACCTTTCTACCCTGAACTTGTCAGTTGCCAAAGAGAAGTTCCGGATGGTCACACTACAGTCCATCATGCTGTACCTGCAAGAGAGTGACTGGATGTGCTCGTTAGACCTCCAGGATGCTTACTATCATATAAAGATGCACAGAAGCTCCAAGAGGTTCCTCCACTTCCAGCTAGTAGTCAATCATTACCGATTTCGAGGCCTACCCTTTGGTGTCACCACAGCCCCCATTGTGTTTATCAAAGTAATGGCAGTGGTAGCAGCTCATCTGAGGCTTCAGGGGAGTCAGGTCTATCCATACCTGGATGATTGGCTCCTCACTGCTCCCACCAGGCATCTGCTCTCCCAAACCAGGGATTATTTCCTGACTCTTGCCCTGTGTTTGGGGATCACAATCAATGCATCCAAATCACTCCTAGATCCTGTACAGGTGATAGACTACATTGGTGCCAGGATAGATACTCTTCAGTGTAAAGTCTTCCTGAACTCGGAGAGAGTACAAAACCTGAGGATGCATGTCTCCCTGATCTACCACTTTCATCTTCCAACAGCGGAATCGGGATAGAGGGCCTTAGGCTCGATGGCGGCGACTATAACTCTTACTCTGTGTGCCTGATTACACATGATAATTCTACAGTGGACTCTAGCTGTACAATGATCCCTGTTGGAACTACCATTGGCATATCCAGTTCAACTCAGTCAAGTCTGTCAGTCGTCCCTCATATGGTGGATGCATTCTCCGGACATTTTGGAGGGATGACCCTTTGTTCCAGCCCCGGCCCAAGCCACAGTGACCACAGACACCTCCCAAATTGGGGGGGGGGCATTGTTCGGGCAGGACAGTCCAAAGCCTGTGGTCCCCTGTAGAGACCAGCTTGCATATAAATGTCTTAGAGATGAGAGCGGTCCTTCTAGCGTTGCAGGCCCTTCATGCCTTTCTTCCTCTGGGAACGATCGCAATTCAGTCAGACATGTCAGTGTTCTGGTATATCAACAAACAGGGAGGGACCAGATCTTACCCCCTTTGTTGCGAGACCATGAGAGTGTGGGAATGGGCGATCTCCACAGGTCGCTTTCTTATCGCAATACACATTCCGGGATGGTCCAACATCCTAGCGGACATGCTAAGTCAGACTATTCTGATGCCTTACAAGTGGTCTCTGAATTTTTCAGTAGTGGAGCAGATCTTTTATTTTATTTTTTTATTTTTACATTTGTTGTCCGGGCTAGTCTAGCTGGATATATGTCCATTTTCAGTAGAGGCCCGGGGAGAAAAGCTCCACACATTTCAAATAAAGTTCACATCTACAGAAATACATATTTAGAATGCTAATACATTTTCTGTAAAGAAAAGAGAAATAATATGAGGTTGCAAATTTATAAAGTACGTATAAAGAAGGCTACACATATTTGACTAGACTTAGTATAATTAAATGAAGTTACATTTAATTGTTGATAAAGAATAATAGCTAAGAAAAGAAAAGAAAATATAGTATAGATGTAGATAAGAAAGAAAGATAAAGGAAAGTGAAATGGAGAAGCAGTTAAGTAATACATCTAGAAGTAATATGTGACATTTTTTAGAGAATCAAGTAATAAGTAAGACTATGATAGAGAGGAAGCATAGTAGTAGTTAAGATGAAATAGTTTCAGAGATGAGAAGCATAGTAGTTGTTAAGATGAAATAGTTTCAGAGATGAGAAGGTAGGTTGATTCAAGTTATAAGGGATAAGTTGGTCAGTCAGGTTTAGAACAGGGGCACATCCAATGTGTTTTCAGGAAGAGTTTAAGTTTATTTTTAAACAGAGTAATAGAGGGAACAGTGGTAAGTTCAGAGGGAAGTAGGTTCCAGGTTTTTCCAATAGAATTAGAATTAGAAAAAAGAGAGTCTCCAGCTCTATTGTTTGATTTATTGACATATACAAGAAATTTCTGCCAGTGGGGTCAACCTTGCTACAATCTCTTTGCATCTCCTTCCAACTTGAAGTGTAGCAAGTTTTTTTGCTCTGAGCCCCCTGCCAGGAGAGTCCCCCAAAGATGCTCTAGTTCATGCTTAGCCTCCCAGTCTTATGTATGTTTATCTGCCAGTACCTCTTATTCCAAGGTTTCTACAGAAAGCTCGTCGACTGGGAAGCAAAGTGATTCTCATTGCCCCGTTTTGGCCCTGCCAGGTATGGTTTCCCTTCCTTTGGTCTCACCTTCTGGCTCCTCCTTGGATCCTGGATCCCATTCAAGTTCTAATTGTACACCCTTCGGGGGTGCCGCATCCAAATCTGAACAGTTTGAAGCTCACAACTTGGCTGCTCCAGTTTCCGCAATTGCTAGGACTCCTGGACTATCCTCCTCAGTTAGATCTATTTTGGTGGCTGCTCATAAGTCTTTGACCAGAAGGTTTATCGCAGCAAGTGGAAACGTTTTTCCTTTTGGGCCTCTCAAAGGAGTTTAGACCCCTTCACGGCTCCTATTTCTGCCATTCTTGATTTTCTAGCTGATATTTTTCAACACGGAGCTAGTTCTTCTACTGTCAAGGTTCAGTTGGCTCCCATCTCTCATTTTCATGTGGGTGAGAATTCTGCCTCTTTAGCCTCCTCCAGACTGTGTAAGGCCTTTATTAAAGGTACTTTTTTGTTACCCCCCCCCCCAGTCAAGGATCCTGTTCCCCCATGGGACCTTACTATGGTTCTTAAAGTGTTGGTCACTCCACCTTTCGAGCCTGCTGCAACATCAGATCTGAAATAGTTATCTTGGAAAACAGCTTTTCTCGGACTATTACTTCTGCCAAAAGGGTTGAAGAATTACAGGCCTTGTCCATCAAAGTTCCTTACATGATTTTTCACAAAGATAGGGTTTTCCTTCAAACCAATCCATCCTTTCCTCCTAAGTGGCATCACCAGTCAATATCAGTCAGACCATCAATTTGCCTATGTTTTTTCTTAATTTTACTAACAAGATGGAATACAAGCTCCACCTGTTGGATGTTCATAGACAGTTACGATTCTATTTACACAGGAAAAAACATTTCTGCAAATCTAATCAATTGTTTGTATCCTTCTATAAACCCAAAGTCACTATTGCTAGATGGATTTCTTCATGCATCCTTCAGGTATATAAGGACAGAGGTATGTCTGCTCCAGGTCAGGTGAAAGCTCATTCCACTAGGTCCATGGCTATGTCTGTGGCCTTTTGGTCTAGAGTGTCTTTGGATGATATTTGTTCTGCAGCTACTTGGTCCTCATCTCATAAGTTTATTTCTCATTACAAATTGGACTTGACTTCCAGAAGGAGAGCATCTTTTGGTTCTGCGGTGCTGCAGAATATCCTTCCATGAGGGCCTCCCAGGGGTTTAGTAGCTGGGGACTCTGTCCCACAGGTTGAAAATCAAATGAAGTAAACTACTTCAGATAAAGAAGTTATGTACTCACCATAATGGTCCATCTGAGTAGTTATACTTCATTTGTCTTCAACCGTCCCTCCCTCCTTCCCCCGGACCTGGCATATGAACAGCCTATGGGCTGCAGTTATAGGTCACAAGTATTTTTTCAGGTCAGGTTATCAGTATAAGATTCAGCAAACTCGATCTGGGTTGGAAGGTAGTGGAGGTGTATTATGGGTAAGGGGGAGGAGCTTGGAGCAGATGCTAGTAAGGTTGTCGGCTCAGATCCGATATGGATCTAGTATTCCACAGGTTGAAGACAAATGAAGTAGAACTACTCAGATGGAACGTTATGGTGAGTACATAACTTCTTTTTTCATCTGTATTCAGGTGTTTAAACGCTAAGAACATAAAATTGCAAAACAAGTTAAAAATAAAATAGCATAAAAATTGTGCAAAATGACAGAACTGGAAAACAGAGTAATAAAAGGTTTATGACAGTAATGAAAATCGACTCACTAGATCATCACTAAAGGCTGTGTCAAGAAATAAAGCCTTTAGGGAGCTCTTAAAGCAGACCAGGGTGGGAACAAGTCACAGTAGTGCTGTGACTGATAGGCAAATTATCAAACACCTCATGTTTCCAGCCACCTTCTGGAAAATAATAGCAAGCCCTGCTTCGGATAAAGAAGATTCCAGTCATAAACTAGCACCTTGTTTTTAAAGATTCTATGGAACTGGAAAGGAAACCACTACAGTCTCTGAGGTATGGAATAAATATTCTGGTAGGGATGTGTAAAAGTAAGTAACTGTGCTGCAGAGTTTTGATAATATTCTATTGGGTTGTTTTGTTTTCTGTCCTGTTATAAACAGCCCTTAGGACAGCCTAGTGTTGTCTTAATTGAAAGACTTCAGAAGACTGCACACAGGCCACATGTTCTTAAATTACTAAAGTTGGAAGTTTGAGCTGATTCCTCATCTAAAGAGCTGAAAAATACTTCATTATCTGGTGCATTTACAGTTGCATAGTGATTTCTACAGTTTTAAGTGCTGTTTTATGGTATCTTTTTATTGTGTGGTTAAACAGAACTTCTGTTGTGTTTATACAGTTGCCTAGCCATTATTGCATTGCTGTAGTGTTTCCAGTATATGATTTAGTGTTTTATTCTGCTTTTCCTTCATTTGGTACTGTAAGCCTTTCAGATAGTTTTTGCTTAAGTGTTGGCTTCTGAGAACCAGTGGTGGTAGTTCTGCAGCAGGGAATTTAAATTGCTACTGTATTCAGGGAGTAGACGTTTTTGAATACATTCCTAGCTAATCTTATGTTGTTTCTTTTTTTTTTTTCTTTGTTTGGATAAACATCCCAGATAACAGCCAATTATTGTCTTAATTTAAACATTTCACAGAGCTGCTCAAAGAGCACATGTTCTGAAATTATAAAAGCTGGTGTTTTCAGCTGAATCCTCATATAAAAATGAAGTACATAGTTTCTTTTGCACTTATAGTTGCCTTTCCCTGGTGTTTTTTAATACAGTTTAAGTGTTATTGCATTCATTTTTACTGCACCCTTTTCACTGTTTGGTTTAAAACAAAAACTATTCTGTTGTGTTTATAGAGCTGTCTGACTGCTACTGCATTGCTCAAGTGTTTCTGGTATCTGATTTAGGGTTTTCCTTTGCATTTACTTATTTTATTTTTTTTTTGTAATTTGCTGATGTTTTGTACATTTTCCAGCTAGTTTTTGGTTAAGTGTCAGCTTCAAAGAACCAGTGGTGGTAGTTCTGTGGCAGGGAATTACACTGCTAGTGTATTCTGGAAGCAGGAATTTTTGGATGAATTCTCAGCTAATCCTATATTGGTTATTTTGTTTTCTCTTCTGCAATAAACAGCACTGAGTGCTGCTCCACACATACCACACAAAGCTGCACTAAATAAGCACTGGTTCTTCAAGTGTGAAATTCTCTACAAGCAAACCTAGGCATTCTTATATTGGCTGATATACTTTATCTGTATTCTCACACTGTCTACTAATTAGATTCACACCCAGTAGTATCTTGGATAACTGTGACCATTTCTTATTCATCTTATCTTTATTATTTTTCCCTCCTTACACTATGAATACCAGCCATTTTTAAATAAATTCTTAAGCCACATTCCCATAATATTACATACCCCTTTTACACTACAAGTATGGACTATATATTAATAAATCCATAATCCACTTTCCTGTAACATCAGAAATATATTATTTATATTGAACTACTAACTACTTAAACATTTTCTTAAAATCAAATATTACATTCCTTTACTGAATTCTTTAGCTGAAATGGATGGTCGGCCAGCTTGTTCAGTCTAGGTGCCAGCCTCATAGCACTTTTTCACTCAGGCAGTGTAACAATTGCCTGATGCTCATGGACAGTGAATTATTGTTTAGCTCTCCAAGGAGCCAAGATCTCTGAAATATCAAGGTTCCAAAAGGCCCTTACACCAAACCAATATAATTATGACCTGGTAGTAGTCTGTGTGAGTGTGAATGACCTGGCTCTTAAAACCCTGAGGAATATGCAAATAGACTTGACAGAGCTTTCCACTTATGTCATATATGCAGATAAGATCCTGGCTTTGAGTGGAATCCTTCATTCTCCACAAATGATGCCAAAGTATAGGGAAAAAATGATTGGAATCAACAAATGGCTGCATAGTTGGTGTCATTCTAGGGGTAATCCAGCATGTGTAACAATGAGAGGAGATACTAGACAATCATTCTTGCTTTCCAAAGGGATGGCTTGTACCTCTCCTTCCACAGCTTCCCCATACTGGCTAAATACTTTGCAGCCCCATAGTGGCCTTTTAGGTCAAATCCAGTTAATGGATCTCCCTACATAAAAGAAACATATCAAGCACCAGAACATATCATTGTGGCTCTGTTCAATGCCAGGAATCTAAATAACAAATTACCTGATCTTGAGTCCTTGCTGTATTTGGAGTGGAAGTGCATGTGTGTGTGTGTGTGTGTGTGTGTGTGTGTGTGTGTGTGTGTGTGTGTGTGTGTGTGTGTGTGTGTGTGTGTGTGCATATGTTCATGTTTGTATGCATTATTACAGAAACTTGGTTTAAAATGACAGAAAGCAATCCCTCTATACAAGAATTTTGCACCTACCACACCTTTCTGCTGATGGTAACTGTGGTGGAGTATCTGTATTTGTTAAAGACCAAAGTACTTCAAGGCAGATGCCTAGAGACCCAAAAAAATGAACAGAACTGATTGAGGTCTACATCATATTATCTAAGATAGCTATCAGATAATAGCATGTGTGACACTGCCAGCCCAGCTATCTGGAATTTTGTAAATAATAATATGTCATTTGTGAATATTGATATGATTTATACAGAACTGTATGTTATGTACTGAGATTCAAGAATGTAACCACAGCATACAAAATTTCAAGAAAATAAGTTGAAATTAAGTGCTTTTACGATGCACTATAAAAGTTAGTTAATGCAGCAAGAAGACGATGCCTAGAGCTAGAAGTTTTTCTATTGTCCTGGAGAGAAATAATTACTAGCTTTCAAATGTAAAAGTGTGTTATTGTTATACGACTTCCACGTTCTGCAAACTTCTGAGAGATATGTACTTCTCACATAGAGATGTTATAAATTCTGTTAGTATCTGTTAGCCTGGCATCTGAAGGCAGGTGACAAAGAATGATGTCATCCAGACTAACCCAGCAGTAATGTCTGATATTAATTTAAGAATTCTCTCAGAGAGACTGTGCATTTTGTATCTTGTCTTGGACCTAGAAACATCTATCATCATCACTTCTGCATTTGCTATGCTCGGTAAATAAGACTTGGGTATAGTATTTCTTTTACAGATAGATAGGAATATAGTAAAGATTAGTTTAGCTGTTTTCTGTATTTATTTGAGACTGTCCTGCAATGTTTTAAAATATTTCCTGTGATTCTAATCTCTGCAGTTACTGTGTTTGTTATTGAATATTGTTTTGTTCGTTCATTATTTATTATTAAATATATTAATGGTGGTGCTGCCGTAGCGTTGTCGCCTCACAGTAAGACGTTGTCCTGTTCGATTCTCAGCTAGAGTGTCTTCTGTGTGGAGACATGCGTGAATGGACATACCTTCGTTGAAGGTTGTGCGTCAGGGCTGGCAACTCGGCATGTAAAAATCTACTGCCAGTCGTTAGCGGACCGGAGTGCCGCTGTGGCAACCCCTAACCGGGAAAAGAGCAGTGCTTTTAACGTTGCAAGCCTTCCATACTGTTCTTCCTCTGGGGACTATTGCAATTCAGTCAGACAACATGTCGATTGTCTGGTACCTCAACAAACAGGGATGAACCAGATCTTACCCTCTGTGTCGCAAGCCCATGAGAGTGTGGGAGTGGGTGATCTCCACCAGTCGGTTTCTGATTGCAATGCACATCCCAGGGCGCTCCAACATTTTAGCGGACAGATTGCGTTGGGCTATTCTAATGCCATACGAGTGGTCTCTGAAACAGTCGATAGTGGAGGAGATGTTCCTTGTGTGAGGACAGCCATGCTGCGATCTCTTCGCATCTCCTTCCAACAAGAAGTGCAATGGGTTCTTCGCTCTGATTCCCTCACCTGGGAATCCCCCCAGAGATGGTCTAGTCCATGCTTGTCCTCCCGGGTTATTGTACGCTTATCCCCCATTACCACTCATTCCGAAGTTTCTTCAGAAAGCTTGTCGACTGGGGTGCAAAGTGAACTCATTGCCCCATTCTGGCCTCATCAAGTGTAGTTCCCCTTCCTCTGGTCTCATGTTCTAGCTCCTCCTTGGATTCTGGATCCCTGCCTGGATCTCATTTCTCATCCCTCGGGCACCTGTCCGCCCAGCCTGGACAGCCTCAAGCTGACAGCTTGGTTGCTCCAGTTTCCTTGATTGCCAGGACTCGCGGTCTTTCGTCTTCAGTGAATACTATTCTGGTGGCATCTCATAAGGCTTCCACTAGGAAGATTTACTGCAGTAAATGGAAACAATTCTCTATTTGGGCTTCTCAGAGAAACCTGGATAATTTTACAGCCCCTGTCTCTGCAGGTTTTCTTAGCCAGCATTTTTCAGCAAGGGGCTAGTTCCTCCACTGGGAAGGTGCAACTGGCAGCTATTTCGAATTTTCACATTGGCAAAAATATGAATACCCTGGCCTCTTCTAGACTGTGTAAGGGTTTCTTAAAGGCACCTTTCTTTTGCGTCCTCCAATTAAGGACTCTGTTCCTCCTTGGGACCTTACCTTTGTTCTCCAGGCTTTAGTTGCTCCCCCCTTTGAGCCTGCAGCATCAGTAGATTTGAAGTTCTTATCCTAGAAGACAGCCTTCCTAGTGGCCATTACATCGGCTAGAAGGGTTTCTGAGCTTCAGGCTTTGTATGCCGTGCCCCCTTACTTGATCTTCCATAAGGACAGGGTTTCTCTCTGTACAAACCCTTCTTTCTTACCAAAAGTGGCTTCTGAATCAAACATTAATCAAACAATTAACCTGCCTGTTTTCTTTCCAAAATTTCAGAACAAGAGTGAATATAAACTGCATTTGCTAGATGTTCATAGACAACTTCATTTTATTTACACAGAACAAAGCCTTTCCGTAAGTCTGACCAGTTATTTATGTCTTTTTCGAAGCCCTTTTTGGGTAAAGCCATCTTCAAGGTTTACTTAGCTAGATGGATTACACTATGTGTTTTGCAAATTTACAAAGACAAAGGTTTGTCATCACCTGATCCTGTTAAAGCTCATTCTACCAGATTTATGGTGACTTCTGCTGCCTTTTGGTCTAGGGTCTCATTGGATGACATTTGTGCGGCAGCAACTTGGGCAAAGTCACATACCTTCATTTGTCATTATAAGTTGGATTTGATCTCCAGAGGGAGAGCATCCTTCGGCTCTGCAGTGCTCAAGAATATCCTTCCATGAGGGCCTCCCAGGAGTTTGAGTAGCTGAGGACTCTGTCCCACAGGTTGCAGATAAAATGAAGTTAACTACTTCAGGTAAAGAAGTTATGTACTCACCATAACATTCCATTTGAGTAGTTATACTTTATTTTTCTGCAACCTTCCCACCCTCCTTCCCCTGAACATTTTCATGAGATTTTCATGTATGGTTTATGCTAAGTTGTGTTGCTGATTGGTTTGAGATGTGGCAAACTCGATCTGAGGGAAGGCAGGAGATGGTGATGAGTTATGGGTAAAGGGAAGGAGCTTGGAGCTCGGAGCAGATGTTTGTTAAGTTGCCGGCTCGGATCTGATATGGATCCGAATACCCACAGGTTGCAGAAAAATGAAGTATAACTACTCAGATGATACATTATGATGAGTACGTATCTTCTTTTTTCAGTGGTACTCTGTGGACAGGTGATACTATAAAACCTACGCTTTGTTAGTACACAGAGGTTATTTTGTATTAGAAAGAACTGGTTGTAGAAAAAGAAGAACAAATCTGTGGTTTATATATATGAGAGGGTTATCCAGTTAATGGAGTCTAATTTACTGTAAAATAAGATCTGCATATTATATGGGGAGAATGTACATAATTTAATAGTAGCTGGCATGGTGAGCTTAGCACAGAGGTCATAGAGTGTACCAGAGCACATTTTACTGGCATGGAACATTTAGGAATAATTGTGAGTATGATGTCAAACAGTAAGTCACTCTTGGTATTGGGGCTAGAGCCTTAGCTATGTGGCAACCTGAGTTAGGCTGAAGTAGGAGAAAAGCTGCTGTAAGCTGGGTTATAAGGCCCTAAACTAATTTTTGTTTATGTTGGTCTTCAAGAAGAATAAAGTTATTGAGTATAATGCTTACAGCGGGATAGTATGCCAAGAGTAGGAATGTAGCTGGCTAGGGAAGAGGCCGAGGTACAGTATAATAGACTATAGCAATCTATAAGCTGGTGTTTGGTTCTATAGAAGGCAATATTACTGCCTGGTTAGGATTAATTTCTGAATTTAACTGAGGTTTGAAGTTTTTGGGTTTTTTTTGGTGCTAGCATACATGTATCACCACACGTTGTTGGATGTGGTCAATCTCTGCAATAACATTTGTAATTAAATGAAAGGAAAGAAGAAAGTGTGCATAGGTTTCCATAACTGTGAGGACATTATAGTTGTAGGTTAATGGCAAAACTTACAATACATCGGAAAGGATTACAGTTTATACTAAGAGTTTTGATAAGAACAATACTTACACATTTCTGATGAGAAGCAGGAGTGCTGGGATAAATGGTGTGCCTAATGCAATACTATGAGAGTTAGAGCCAAGGTAAGCTCAATGTCTCCCAACAGTATATTTTATAGTTTAATGTAAAAATATATCAGAAAAGTCAAAAGCTTTCTGACACATCATCTGTAAACTCCTGATGGAGTACTACACACAAAATTATCTCAATAATCACTATCTTACAAGCATGAGATTTCAAATTCAGGATAGAAAAGTTGATTTTTAACGTTTGAACCAGCAGTGTCAGTGGATTATAAATTGTCATGGACATTATTCTTTTTAATAGCGAATGCCTCACTGAGAAGGATCCTCGAACTTCACAGATGTGCAAAACTTCTTAATTTAGTATACCATTTATGTACTTTGTCTCAGAGAGGATTTACTCATTCAAGTCAAAAGTGGCTTCATTTTCACACTATCAGTAACTAAAGATGTGAGAGTGTTCAATCTCGCCTTTGTTCTTACACATGGGTTCGGAGCCGATCCTCGGCTCCGTGCCGGCCGACTGCAAGCTCTGCATCGAGAAGAAGCTCGAGGACATCTAATACCCACAATCCCCCTCTGCCTTTACCTCAGATCTAGTTTGCCGCTGCTGCATACGCATCGTTGGAGACTAGCTCGAGGCTGTTCAGATAAGATTTTTATCTATTCTGTTTAAATTTCAGAGTATTTTATCTAGTTACTTAAAGTATAAGAGTAGGTGTGTGAGTCATTAGGAATTCTCGATATTTAGAATAGTTAACTTTGTTAACTTTCGAGTTAGAGTTTTTCGGGGCCTACCCCTTCTTGGACTTGTGACTAGATACTTGTTATAGTCTTGCCTTTAGGCAGTTCAAGGATTTGACAATTTTGACTAAAAGCTTGTTTTAGTTAGTATCAAGCAGACACTTATTACCGGATTTGACACTTTTACTGGATTGGACTTTTTTTCTGGACTGGACTGACTTTTCTTTTTTCAATATGTCTGAAAAGATGAAGTCTGGCTTTAAACGTTGTCAGTGTGGCCAAAAAATGTCGGTCACAGACAACCACAGTTCCTGTGTCTACTGTCTTGGCCCTCTCCACTTACAAGAGGACTGCTCTATTTGTCACTCTTTTAGTGGGAGGGTCATGACAGATAGGCGCAGGAAACTGATGGATAGAGGATTGCTGAAACCCTCTTTCCAGGAGGCTCTGGATGCTTCAGACCAGGCATCCAAGTCTTCAAAGGGGTCGAAGGCGTCGGAGCCAAAGTCATCGGCTCCGAGCTCTTCGAGTCTAGTTAGATCACCGGTTCCACAGACTTCGGGGCCGAGTGTTCAACTGTTGGCAGGCCTCGAGTCTTGGAACCGGTGACGGAGCTCCCTCCACCGACTCTGCTGAGGTCGGCGCCGTCTTCGATCCCTTCGACTCGTTCTTCTAGAGCCCTTTCCGACACCGACGTGGACCGTGTGGTGCAGAAACTTATGGAGCATACGGCCCTGTCCAAGCTTATTTCGGTCTCCTCTCAGTTGATGTCGAGACTTGAAGGCCTGCCACTATCTCCATCTGTTCCTCCTCCGAGACCTGTTCAGTCTTCGGAGCCGGAAGAAGCTGACCTGATGATTGTGGAGCCCTCGGTGCCAGAACCGTCTTTTTCTCGGTCGGCACCGTTTACCTCAACTCCATCCGATCCGGCACCGGAGTCTCGGGCCCGAAGATCTGTCCTTGGTTCCGGGACCGAGAGTCGGACCGATGTTTCGGTTCCGACTCTCCCTCGGGCCTCGCACGGATCGATTCGGTTCCGTCCTCGGGGTCGGTGCCTTCGGCTCCTGTTTCGGGGATTCTTCCCATTTCTTCGGAACCGGGAGATACCTCGACTCGGGACCCGGGGGCCTTCGACCTCATGAGGAAGGTGTTGTCTACTCAGACAACCACATCAGCAGGTACAGCTTCTCCTCCCGCAAGGACCGCTATCCTCCTCTGCACCCACGGCCACGTCCAAGCGTCGGGCACCAGTGTCTCAGCCACCCCTGGAGGGTGCCCCCTCTTCCTCGGAGGCTTCTTCGGATGCTCCCCACGAAGAAGTTCCTAGGAAAAGACTGTGTAAGAGGAGACACTTGGATTCTCCACAAGAATCCTTGACATCTGATACTGACTTAGATGAGTCAGAAGGGTCCCCTAAGTCACCTTCAGAGGATGTCTCTTTTGCTGACATCTTGGAGATCCTTAAACAGAGAGGTGACTGGCAAGCCCTCCCCCCTTCTGAGGATGAGTCAGTTTTGCTGAAGGCATTTGGTGCCCGTCCTTCCTCCTCCTGGGTCACTCTGCCCTTTGATGAATTAATGGAATTAATTGCTCGAAGGGCGTGGGAGACTCCTGACACGGTGGAACCTGTCCCTAGGAAGCCAAATAAGTACATCACGGCACCACAGGACAAAGCTTACCTTACCAAAGGAGTTCCGGTAGACGCCATGGTGGTGGCAGCGGCCACGAAAAAGGAGATGTCGGAGTCTTCCTCATCTGTCCATCCGCCTAACAAAGATTCTAGGACCATGGACAGATACGGGAAGCGCATTTTCAGTTCAGCGGCTTTCTCTGCGTTCCCTGAACTATTTGACCCATTTTACACGTTTACAGAGGGATCTAGTCAAAGAGTTGGGAGATACCCTCCAGGGTGCTACAGATGCCGCTGTCTCAGAGAAAGTTACAGCGCATCTCAACACCCTTACGTCCATTGTGAACTCGTCCATGAGGCTGATATCCTATGCAGCGAAGGATCGAGTAGGGCAGCGGCTTCAGCGATTGCTCTTCGTAGGCAATCCTGGATGCGCTTATGTTCGTTTGCGGAAGCCTTCAAGTCTTCCTTTACTAACGCCCCATTTGATGGAGCCACACTCTTTGGCCCTAAAGTAAAGGAGACCCTTACCCGGTGTGAACAGGAGGGAAAGACTCTGTCTGCTGTCGGAGTCCGTTTTTCCACCCCTTCCAGACCGTACCCCAAAGGGCAACGTGGTGGGAAAATGTGGTTTCGAAAACCCCAAGGGTCTTTTCCAAACACACAGGGTGATGCCCCCTCTAGAGGCAGAGGAGGGGGCAGAGGTGGAAGACGCCGCCCTGGCGGCAGAGGGGGTCCGCAAAACCAAGGTGACAGGGATAACCTCCCTGGCAAACCTTTTCAGCACTCCTGAGAGGAGGCCCGACTGTCCTGCTCTGGAGGCAGTCGGGGGTCGCTTAGCTTTATACCCTCAGGCCTGGCAAAACCTTTCTTCAGACAATTGGGTAAAAAGCATTGTTACCAGAGGTTACAAAATCCCGTTTCTATCCACCCCCATTCCAAAAAGAAAACTCCCAGATGTACCACCCCATCTGCGAGACCCAGCAGCTACAGAAATTTCAAAGCTGCTAGAAAAAAGAGTCATCCAACCAGTCCCAGCGGACCAAATAGGATTCGGAACTTACTCAAGGTTCTTTTTAGTTCCAAAGAAAACAGGGGACTGGAGGCCAATTCTGGACCTAAGTCATCTCAACACCTTTGTCAAGAAGGAAAAGTTTCGAATGGTCACGCTTCAATCGATCCTTCCATTCTTACGGAAGGACGACTGGATGTGCTCAATAGATCTGAAGGACGCATACTACCACATCAAAATGGCCAGGGCATCCAGAGATCACTTGCGCTTCCGGCTGGGAGCCAGTCACTATCAGTTTCGAGCCCTGCCCTTTGGTCTGACCACAGCCCCCAGGGTCTTCACCAAATGCATGGCAGTGGTAGCGTCTCATCTGAGGCGCCTAGGATTCCAGGTGTTTCCGTATCTGGACGACTGGCTCCTGTCTGCCACCACCAGGCGTCAACTGATACATGCCAGGGATTACTCCCTACAACTTTGTACACACCTTGGCATTTCAGTAAATTTCAAGAAATCTTTGCTACAGCCATCACAGCATATCTTATTCATAGGAGCGGAATTAGATACGCGTCAGTTAGTTCTAAAACTTCCGACAGAAAGAATAGTAGCACTTCAATTCAACATTTCCCTTCTGCTATCGTCCAGAAAATCCCCAGCAAAATTGTTCTGAAAGTTCTGGGTCTCATGGCAGCTTCTCTCATAGCAATACCATTGGGAAGACTGCACATGAGAGTGCTACAATGGCTTCTATTTGCACAATGGTCATTCCAACAACTTCCACTGACTCACGAAATATTGATAACGAAAACATGCAAATCACACCTAGGGTGGTGGTTACAGACTTGCAACCTATCCGGCGGAAGACCATTTGTGCTACCCACACCGTCAGCAGCGATAACCACGGACGCTTCCCTGATAGGGTGGGGGGGCATCTTTCAGGGACAGACAGTCCAAGGCGAATGGACCAATCTGGAGTACAATCTGCACATCAATGTTCTGGAGTTGAGGGCAGTGTTCTTGGCGTTGCAACACTTTGCTCCCCTTCTTCCTCCAGGGACCATTGCAGTTCAGACAGACAACATGTCAGTAGTCTGGTACATAAACAAGCAAGGGGGAACCAGGTCTTACCAACTATGCAGAGAGGCCATGAGAATTTGGCAATGGGCAGAGTCCACGGCTCGCTTTCTGATCATACGCACATCCCGGGGTCATCCAACGTCATAGCCGACAGGCTGAGCAGGACAATACTATTGCCTCACGAGTGGTCCCTCAAACAGTCAGTTGCGGAAAGGATTTTTCGCAAATGGGGCCAGCCTACCTGCGATCTGTTTGCGTCTCCAATGAACGCCAAATGCAGGAGCTACTTTGCCCTATTACCCCCTCCAGGGGAAGTCCCCAGGGACGCGCTGGTGCACGATTGGCCCCCGGGTCTCCTATATGCTTTTCCTCCATTTCCCTGATTGCAAAGTTTCTACAGAAAGCAAACAACCTTCAGAGGACTATAATTCTCATTGCTCCGTTCTGGCCTCGTCAAATTTGGTTTCCCTTTCTATTGCATCACCGCATTCGGGGACCTTGGATGCTGGACCCAGAGCCAGATCTACTGACTCATTCGTCAGGAGTTCCTCACCCATCTCTGGAATCTCTCCATCTAGCAGCTTGGCTGCTCCGCTTCCCTTTTTAGCCAGGTCAATTCCCTTACATCGGTTCAGGATATTTTGGTAGCTTCTCATAAAGTTTCCACTACAAAGACTTACACCAGTAAATGGAAACGTTTTGTCTTCTGGGCGGAGTCACATCAGTTGGACCCTGTTACAGCTCCGTTAAACAAGGTTTTAGAATTCTTGACTGAATTATTTCATGAAGGAGCTTCCCCGGCTACTTTAAGAGTACAGTTAGCTGCCATTTCTAACTATCATATAGAAGAATGTGGTGCCTATTATGGCTCATAGACTTTGTAAAGCCTTTTAAAAGGTTCCTTTCATATCAGACCACCAGTCAGAAGTCCGGCGTCACCGTGGAATTTAAATTTGTTGCTTTCTAAATTAATGTTGCCACCCTTTGAACCAGCTTCAAGTTGCACGTTGAAATTTTTATCATGGAAAACATTATTTCTAGTGGCCATTACATCTGCTAGACGAGTGTCTGAGCTTCAGGCCCTTTCGGTCAAACATCCTTATTTAATATTTCATTCTGACAGAGTATCCCTACGCACTAATCCATCCTTTCTTCCCAAAGTTTGTTCCTCTAGTAATATCAATCAGTCCATTGAATTACCTACCTTCTTTAAAAACCACTCTAATAAATTGGAGTATATGTTGCAGAAACTAGACGTCCATAGACAACTCAGATTTTATTTGGATAGAACAAAAGATCACAGGAAATCTGATCAACTATTTGTAGCTTTTGCTGACAGCAGAAAGGGTCTTGCAGTTACAAAACGAACTCTTTCTAAATGGCTAACTGACTGTATCACATATGTTTATGAAGCCTCTGACCAAACTTTATCTGCAAAACCCAGAGGACATTCTACCAGGTCAGTGTCTACATCTTTGGCTCACGCAGCTCGCTTACCTTTAGACACAATTTGTGCGGCTGCTACTTGGGCTAAACCACATACATTTATCTCTCATTACAAAGTGGACAGGGTTTCTAGGGATAGGGCAACCTTTGGTTCCACTGTGCTCAAGAACGTTCTCCCTTGAGTTCCTCAGGATCATGGAGCTAGGGACACTACCCATGTGTAAGAACAAAGGCGAGATTGAACACTCTCACATAAAGAAGTTATGTCCTTACCATAACGTTCCATGTGGAGTGTTCATCTCGCTTGGTTATTACACTCCCACCCTTCCCACCCTTAAGAAGAGCGTTCGATTTGGTGCCTGGTCTGGAGTATTCTCCTTCTGCTGTTGCAGTAGTACTGTTACTATCATACTCAGGGTATGTTTGTATATATGTATATTATGTATATAGTGGCATGTGTGCGTGCGTATGTCTGGTTTGCTTGCAAACTAGATCTGAGGTAAAGGCAGAGGGGGATTGTGGGTATTAGATGTCCTCGAGCTTCTTCTCGATGCAGAGCTTGCAGTCGGCCGGCACGGAGCCGAGGATCGGCTCCGAACCCATGTGTAATAACCAAGGCGAGATGAACACTCCACATGGAACGTTATGGTAAGGACATAACTTCTTTTTTTATGCCAGTGAAGGAAATAAAGAGGGAAGACTGTTCTTAGAATCATCTATATGTCCATAAGAAACTGTAATTCAATTTTCATTCATCTGAAGGAAAATAAAGAGTAAAGAGTGTTCTGTGTATAACTGAAATATAATAAACAATGTCAAAACTACATTAATAGAAAAAAATGGCCAGTTTGTTTTTTCATGCAGGACATGCAAGTTTATCCAACTGCCAAATTCTGAATCACTGAATCCAAGTTCATCAATACAAACTGCTTGAATTGGCACTTAATTGAATTTGGCAGTTGCCCATAAAATTATGTTGTTTTTGGAGAGGGGGCTGTAACCCCTATGTAGGGGCTGTGCTCCTTAATCCCTTACAGCTTGCTTATTGAATCTCTGATGTCTTACAGCCTCAGAGAATAGAGTAAATCATTTCGCCTTCTATATAAAAACAAGTCACACTTGTGTGTATCAGCCAAATTCAATAAGGCACAAGTTCAAGCAGTTTCTTTCAACAAATTATGATTCCTGATTTGCAGTCTGCCTTGTTCATAAGGCATGCAGAGATTATTTGTTACAAAACACACAGTGTAGCAGTGTATTGGGTAGCTTGTTGTACTTGCTTTTTATTTTAATGAGTTTTTATAAAACCATATCAATAGCCATCAAAGATCATAACACTAGGGCACCTGCTGCCCATTGAGGTGTACTTGCTCAAGTCATACATGAGACTACTGCCTTAACAATAATTTATACTATCACAATATGCTAAATATTGAATACACAGTCCAGAATGAAAGCTTGGTTTGGAAGGGTAGTCCTGTAAGTTGCTTACTTTAGACTGTCTAGTGCATTTATTCATTGGCAGAAATAGAAATAGATAAGATATTAATTGAGATTATATCCAAATGTTATACTGCTGCAGAATTCATCTTTGAAGAAGGATAGTGCAGTAGTGTGAGGTACCTGCTGTAATAGTTGATGCATGTGTGTGTTTGGATGGCTCTTAAAGCAGTACAAATGCTGTCCACTGGTCTTTTATAGTGATAATTATTTTTGCCCATGAAGAGTATGTATATAGTTATTGAAAACTTTTGCAATTGTTGAGTTTAATTTTCAGTTTCCCACAATAGGAGAAATAAAGATGTCTTACAGTAGTGCTTGTTTTATAAAGGGTTGTATTAGGAGAACTGAAGATATCTTATGGAAGTACTTGCTTCATATAGGAAAGCATACACCCAGCACCATTACCATTGGTTCAGTAGTAGGAGAAGGATGCTGCCTTGTGTCATGTGGATTCATGCCTTGCTAGAGGAAAAATGACCAATCACCAATCGACATGAAGTTCATATGTTAAATTACTTCAAAAAAATCTATTGATCTACTGCTTTGTAAAGCACACCTATACTTTGTAAGATATGGACAAAAGGTTATCAGAGTTAACAGTCATACTAAGAGTACAAGATATAGTCCTTGTTTCTGTGCGTTTAATATTTTGCTTGAAATCAGATCCATTTTATAGCAGTTATGGAGCTGTTCTTTTGTTTTGTTTTTTAAAGCCAACTAAATTCATGGTGGGCACAGAACAAGGGTCAGTGGTTTCATGTAACAGAAAAGCCAAAACACCTGCAGAGAAGATTGTCTGTACATATAGTGGGCACCATGGCCCCATCTATGCTCTGCAGCGAAACCCCTTCTTCCCAAAAAATTTCTTGACAGTGGGAGACTGGACAGCAAGGATATGGTCTGAAGATATCAAGGAATCTTCCATTATGTGGACCAAGTAAGTAGAAGGCTTTTACAAAGTCAAATGAAGGATGAGTTTTGTTGTTGCTTTGCAAAGCCTGTAGTTTGTAAAGCATTCCTTATTCATTATAGTTGACTAAAAATATATTACCTTGTTAATTTTAGATATGCCACTATAATCTCATTTAATTTCAGTCATGCTGACTTTCAGTAAGGATGTTGACATTTCTGACTTTATTCTATGTTTAATTTAGTAACTATTTGTTAATCTGGCTAATGAACAGAGTAAGAATCGACCTATTTTAGTCAATGCCCAGGCAAATGCAAAAAAAAAAAAAAAACTGTAGTTGTGAATTAATGCATCGATAGTAACATAAAAATAGATCAGATGTGTATGAGAGTATTACTTTGGATCAAAAAGGCATGGTGCAGAAACTGTTCCTAAAAGTGTTGATCTGATGTTGTCAGTTTTCATTAATTCCTCAACTAGTGTTCAGATCCTACCAGGCCATTATACTAGCTTGTGGCCTCCAACAAACTCTTGAGCTCCTTCCCTACTCATAATTTACCACCCCTAACATCTCTCAGAGCCACCTTAGTGTATATACATGGTTGCCTTCAGCTCTCAAATTTGCAGTGGCTCTTTATATACAACTATTTCTTTAATCTTTAGTTTTAATTTTAAGTTGTTTTACTGTCGTTTTCCATAAACTTCTGAGTGTAAGCTTTCCTACCATCATTCGTAGGCCTAACTTTCCTTCCCTTCACCCTTTTACACTTAGTGTATTCTTCTTTCATTACCATAGTTGGTATTTTGTCTCTCTCTACAAGATCATTTTAGTTTTTTAATACCATTGTTGGTATTTACTTTCCTCTTTTTTCTGGTTAAAACAAAAAAAGTTTACTTTAGTTCTGCTCTTGTTACGATAATTTATTTTTCTTTAAAAATGTCTAATAAAGGTCCAGCAGGATTTAAAAAATGTGATCAGTGGGCACAAATTGCCTTATTCCGATGCCCACAATTTTTGTGCGTATTGCTTGGGTCTGGATCCAGATGGATGCAGAGCTGCAGTATCTATCATGGGTTCAACCCCCGAACACTAGCTGACAGGAAGAATAATTTGATTTTAAAAGCTTGCTGCCAGCTTCCTTTTCCAAAGCCATCACTGGAGTTCAATTCCCCAAACACAAATCTAGAGGCCCTACCAAAAGGTCTAAGTCTTCTGAGTCTCCAGCCTCTACTTCCTCAGAACCTAGAAAGAAGAAAGAGAAACTGGATCCAAAATTACTTACGAACTGACCCTCATCAGATCCGATCAAGACACTTTTGGATCCTACACCCTCAGATCCAAAATCTTTACCAAGGACAGCTTATTCTGCAAGCCTGAATCCAGTCCAATCCAGACATCCCTTTCCCTTTTTAGAGAGACTCTCCAAATAGCCATTCATAGTATCTTCCTGTTCCTCCAACAGTCTCATGGAAGCAGATTTGAAGAGGATGATGAGGCAATTCTTGATGGAGCAAATTCAGATGGCAGTTCTCACAGTTCCTACTCCTTCGGGTCAGAAAGTCCGATAATCTACTACTCCAGCCATTACAGTTCCTTTTCTAATCCAACATGTTATTTTAGAGTCTTTGAATCCAAACAATTCGGGTCCATCTGGTTAGGATCCAAAGAGGGCACCATTTTCAGATCCGAATACTGCTCTGAGTACACCAGTTCTGACATCCTCAGAACAGGATGACTTTCGTAGCTGAAGCAGCCCTGTCAGATCTGGGAGGATGGAGTCAACTCTGAGGTTTACAGAGCCATCTCTTCTCTCAGAACTTCAGCACTGGACAGCTCAGCTCTGACTTCCACCTCGGTTGGATTGTTCTTGGGGTGGAGGGAGGTGACAACCCAGAAACTCACTTTCTATGCTCTGTTGTCTTCCTTCTCCCTGGAACAATCTGCCTTTGAGGTTGTAAAGAGAGGGTTCTCTGCTTCAGCAGGTCAGATGAGTCCTTCCCCTTCATATCTACCCTCTCCCTCTCAGATGACTTTGCACCGTGATCCTCAACATTCTGCCCCACTGGGACAGCCAACTCAAAGCTTCCAGACTACCCAGCAGGGTATCCTAATCTCTTCTGATACTTCACTAGATCACCCCACTGAGGAAATCTCTAGGAAGAGAAAGTGCAAAAGGAGGCACCTGGAGACTCCTCAGAAGTCAGTCACTGAGGATACTGATTTCGGTGAAGTAGAGGAGACCCCAAAATCACCACCCAATGACGTCTCATTTTGGAGACATTCTTGGGATCATTAAACAGAATGGTGGTGGGTCTTCCCAAGACCCTTCTCTGGAAGAACCAGTATTTCTGAAAGCCTTTGGGACTAGCCCATCTACCTCCAGGGTTACTCCGCCCGCTGATGAGATCATTGATTTGATCTCTAAGCAAGCATGGAAGGAACATGATACGGTTGAGCTAGTCCCCAAGAGACCACACTGGATTCTGGCTCAACTAGTAGGCAGGAAATTTTAGGGTAAAGGGGTGCCAGTCAATGCCATGGTGATGGAGGCAGCTACAAAAAAAAGAGACTCACAGAACAAAGTTCCACTGTCCATCCTCCTGATAGAGATTCTAGGGAAATCTACTCAGATTTGGGAAGTGTGTGTATGCTTCAGCAAATTTTACACACCGATCGATGAACTAGTTGGCACATTTTACAAGGCTTCAAAGAGCTTTGATTAAAGAGCTATCAAAATCTCTTTCTGAAAGTGAAACTGCTGAGGTTCAGTCTTCTCTCATTTGGCTACCCTACAAGCTATATTTAATTTTTCCATGATGCTTATCTCACACACTGCAGAAGGCACCTCAGGGGCTGCGGGTAAGGGTATTTCCATCAGGAGGCATGCCTGGATGCACTTGTGTGATTTTGCAGAGCCCTTCAAGTCCTCATTTATCAATGTTCCCTTTGACGGTACTTTTCTATTTGGCCCCACAGTAAAAGACACACTCTCCAGGTGTGAGAAAGACAGGAAGACCCTATCTGCAGTGGATGTGCATTTTTCGGCCTCTCAAAGGACCTTTTCCAGGAATCAGTGGGGAGGCTGAAACATGTGGTTTAGAAAATCTCAAGGTCTTTTCCAGGACACATGTGGAGGTAGTTCCCCCAGAGACAGTGTGGGGATCAATAATGGAAAGCAAAACCCCCCGTGGCAGAGGAGGCCTGCAAAACTGAGAGTCTAGAGATTCCTTTTCTGACAGACCCTTTCAAAACTCATGAATGGAGGACCGATTGCCTACCTCTGGAGGCAGTTGCTGGTCACTTATCTCTGCACCAGAGAGCCTGGCTAGATATAACAAAAGACAGTTTGGTGCAGAGAATTATTTCCAGAGGTTATATAATTCCATTTTTCTTGCCTCCTCCATTGTCAAGAAAATCCCCTGATATGCCACCTGGTCAGAGGAAAGCACCAGCACTAGAAATCCAAAAGCTGCTAGAAAAAAGGTCATCCAAGAGGACGCACCAGACCAAATATAATCTGGAACTTACTCAAGATTCTTTTTAGTGCCAAAGAGAACAGGGGACTGGAGACTAATTTTGGTTCTCAGTGTATTGAACAAGTCGGTTCAACACACACAAAGTTCCAGATGGTCACAGGTCAGTCCATTCTTCCCTTTATGGGCAAGGATGACTGGATGTACTCGATAGATCTTCAGGAAGTGTACTATCACATAACGATGAGCAGATGATCCAGAAGGTATTTATGCTTCCAGCTGGGAACCAGTCACCATCATTTCAGAGCACTGCCCTTTGGCATCACCACAGCTCCCAAGGTGTTCAACAAGTACACATCAGTGGTAGCAGCTCACTTGGGACTGCAAGGATTCCAGATTTTTCCATATTGGGATGACTGGCTCATTACCGCCTCGACTAGGCATCAACTGATAGAAGCACAAGAAGCTCAAAATAACAATAAGTCTCATTTACAACCAACCCAGACATTAGAATTCAGAGGAACAGCATTCAACACAGTACCTATGGTAGCTTCTCTTCCACTATCAAGAGTGCAAACATTAAGGATACAGGTCAAGAAAATAACTTGCAGTACCAGAATTTCAGCCCTATTGATTCAGCAAGCCCTGGGATCAATGTCAGCAGCAATAGTTTTAGTCCCCTTAGCAAGAATCCACATTCAAATTCTACAATGGATGCTAGCAACACAGTGGTCAGTGCTTTTTCAACCCATGTCACTGAAGATAAGAATAACTCAGGTATGCAAATAATACCTTTCCTGGTAGATGCAGTCACAACAGGTGTTAAAAGGTCATGCTTTCATCCTCCCTCAGCCCAAGGCCATAGTGACAACAGACATTTCCCAGATTGGGGGGGGGGGGGGTATTTCCTGGGGAATATAGTCCAAGACACTTGGTCCCCCAAAGAGGCCAACTTGCATAACAGTGTTCTGGAGATGAGAGTGGTGCTTTTGGTGTTGCAGGCATTCCAAGACTCTTCCTCTCAGGATAATTGCAATCCTGACGGACATGTCAGTAGTTTGGTACATCAACAAACAAGGGGGAAACGGATCTTATCCCCTGTGTTGAGAAGCCTCAGAGTGTGGCAATGGGTGATATCTTCCAACTGCTTTCTAATAGCAAAGAATATTCTAGGCATGTCCAACATGATAGCAGACAAACTGAGCAGGTGCCTCTTGCTGTCTCACAAGTGGTCTCTCAACAACAAGCTGACAGAAATTATTCTCGGTCTGTGGGGCCAGCCTTGCTGCAATCTTTTTGCATCTTACCTAAACAACAAGTGCAGCAGTTTCTTTGCCCTGATCCCCCCACCAGGGGAATCACTGAGGGATGTTCTTCTCCATGACTGGCCCCCCATGTCTTTTGTATGATTATCCTCCGAACTCCTAATTCTCAAATTTATTCAGAAAGCAGCCCTGTTGAAGAGCAAAAGTCATCCTCACTGGACCTTACTGGCCTCGACAGATTTGGTTTCCCTTCCTTTGGTCTCATTTACTATATCCACCTTGGATTCTTGATCCAGTTCCAGGTCTCCTATTTCACCTAGCAGGCATGATTCACCCAGATATATCAAATCTCAAACTAGCAGCTTGGTTTCTCCAATTCCTTTAATAGCCAGGCAATCAATGCTCTCTTCCCCTGTCCATTCCATGCTTTTATCTTCCCATAAAACTTCTACTAGGAAACTTTACAGGAGGAAATGGAAAAGGTTCGTTTATTGGGCAGATCAAAATCAGATAGACCCCCTTCTCAGCTTCCATTCAGTCTGTTCTAGAATTTTTAGTGAGTTTATTTAATGAAGATGCTAGTTCATCAACTATTAAAGTTCAACTTGCAGCAATCTCCAATTTTCATGCGGGTTTCCAAAATTCTTCACTGGTCTCCTCTAAACTGCGCAAGGCTTTTTTGAATGGTACTCTTCTGCTAAGATCCCCTTATAAAGATCCCATGCCGCCATGGGATTTGAATTTGGTACTTCAAGCCTTAATTCATTCTCCCTTTGAACCTGCATCTAAATGTGATCTAAAATTGTTGACCTGGAAAACTATCTTTTTAGTTGCAATTACATCTGATAGAAGAATTTCAGAAATTCAAGCATTGTCTTCTAAGCCTCCTCTTTAATTTTTCATAAGGATAAGGTAATGTTAGGTACCAATCCGTCCCTCCTTCCTAAGGTGGTGTCAGAATTCAACATCAACCAAGCCATTAATTTGCCAGTATTCTTTTCCAAAATTTACAAATAAAGGGGAATATATGCTGCACTTATTTGACATTCACAGACAATTACATTTATGTCTACACAGAATAAAAGTGTTTAGAAAGACAGATCAACTATTTTTTCTTTTGCACTTAATAAATTGGGTGAATCAGTTACAAAGGTAACTCTATCTAGATGGTTGGCAGATTGCATTTCACTTATTTATAATAAGTTGAAACTTCCCTTACCAAAGCCCTTAAAGGCTCACTTAACTAAGTCTATGGCAACTTCTGCTGTTTTCTGGTTTAGAGCTGTTATGGATGGTATATGTGCGGCTGCAACTTGGTGAAATCTTCACACTTTTATCACTCATTACAAATTAGATCTGGTCTTCAGGAGAAGAGCAGCCTTTGGCTCAACTGTACTCAGGAATAGCCTTCCTTAGAGTCCACCCAGGATTTTGGGTAGCTGGGGGCTCTGTCCCATTAGTTGAGGAATGATTGAAAATTGACAACATCAGATAAAAAAAAGTTATGTACTCACCATAACATTCCATCCGTGTTGTCCATTTTCACTCTTCCTCAACTCCCCACCCACCAACCATTTTTCATGACTGAGTTCTGGAGGAATGAGACACTTTCCTGGACACCTCTCACCTTTGTGTTGAACTCCAGATCTGAAGTAGTTGTCTTCATTTGTCTTCAACCTGTGGGTTCCCGGATCCATCTTGGGTCCAGTTCGGCCGCTTATCCAGCATCTGATCCAAGCTCAAAGTTCCTCCCCTTACCCATAATGCTCCTGTCTCCTTCCTCCCTTCAGACTGAGAGTGTGCTGGGCCTTAGGTTGGGATAATTTCCAAAGCTCCCAAACCCAGCTTCAGAAAATGTACAGATGTGGCTATAAGCTCTCCCTAGCCGATGGCCACACTCTGTGTGTAGTTTGTCTTGGGGCAGCCCATCTTCAAACCTTCTGTTCCATCTGTGCCAGGTTTAATCCCCGGGCACTCATGGACAGGAGAAACCAGCTTATTCTTAAGGGCCTTCTTCCCTCTTCATCCTCCGGGACTCAATACCCTGCCACCCCAGCTTCTGCCCCTGCCTCCTACCCAGCCTCTGGGACTCAAACTCCCACTAAGAGGACCAGGGATAGAGACAAATCTTCCAAGAGGGATAGGCCAAAGAAGCAATCCCCAGATTGCATGGCTTCAGCTGGCCCACCATCTAAAGTTAGGTCAGCTCCGAGGCCAGAGTCTCCCTGGCTCCATTCCTCTTGGTTCTCTCCAGAGCCGGAGGAGCTGCGAGACCCAGTCACTGACTCAGGCTTCTCCTCACCACACCTTCAGGCCAGTGCCTGTCACCTCTTCCTTCCATTCCACCCATAGCCTTAGCAGTGCGGAGATGGATAGGATGATGCAGAAGATCATCTGCACCCAGATACAGATGGGAGTTTTGCCTGCCTCCTCTCCCTCCGGAGAGGGGATCATGCAGCCCTTTTTCACCCCTATTACTCCTTCTTTGATCTGACCTCTGGTTTCGGAGCCCTTGGATCTGAGGACACTCGGCATTGAGGGGCCGGCGCCGATGGTACCTTGTACTTCAATGCTGGCCTTGACCTTGAGCAGGTCGTATCTGACTAACTCAGATCTGACAGGCTCTCGGAGCCGTAGCCTTGGCATCGGATCCGAGGGTGTGGTGATGGCTCCGAGTGTGGTGAAGCGGAGCCTTCCCCTTGGTATATCAGTGCCTGGAGGTTTGGCTCTAACTCCCCCCTTGGGCCAGAGGGTGACTGCTTCTCCTATTGTCCTTTCTCAGGATGTCCATTCCCCTTCGGCTTTTGACATGGTGGAGAGGGTACTCCTGATTTCTTCGAGACCCTTGACTATCTCATCTTTGGATTCTGTCCCGGCTCCCTCTGTTTCTGCCTCGGATCCGGCCATTCTGTTATCTCAGGGACAGCCTGCCACCTCTTTGCCTCAGGACACTCCCTCTTGGTAACAGCAAGACATTGGCAAGTCCTCCTCAGAGATCCCCACTGAGGAGGTCCTTTGCAAACATACATGCAAAAGGAGGCACGTAGATGCCCCACCAGAGTCTCTCACCGAAGACACCAATTTGGAGGAAAGGGAATGTTCCCCCACCGAGGATGTTTCCTTCAGATACATTCTGGAACTCCTTCACCAGCGAGGGGGGTGATCTACCCAAAAACCTACCTCGGACGAATCAGTGTTCCTCGAGTCATTTGCCACAGGACCCTCTACTTCCTGGGTGTCCCCTCCCACAGATCCCTTAGTGGATCTCATTACATCTCAGATGTGGAAGGAACCGGCCAGAGTGGAGCCCATTCCCAAACATCCAGACAAGGTTTTGAGCCCCCCCTTCAGACAGATCTTACTGCCGTAAGGGATCCCCGGTTGATGCCATGGTGGCAGCTGCCACTAGGAAGGAGCTCGCTCAGGAGAGCTCTACAGTCCACCCTCCTGACCGAGAGTCAAGAACAATGGACCATTACAGGAAGCGGGTATACACTTCAGTGACCTTCTCTGTACAGACCCTGAATTACATGGCACATGTGAATCAGCTGCAGTGAGACCTGGTGAAGGAGAATGCTTAGTCGATCCCTGGGTCCATGTCGATGGAGGACAAATAGGTGTTTTCTGCTCGTATGGCCACCCTACATTCAGTTGCAAATACCTCTACGTATTCTCTCCCACACAACTGAGGGAGCCACTAGAGCCACTGGTACAGGCATTGCCATCAGGTGACACTCCTGGCTCCGGCTCTGTCAGTTTTCAAAACACTTTAAGATTCATTTACCAATGCCCCGTACAATGGTTCCTCCCTTTTGGGAAGTCAGTACGTGACACATTAGTTCAGATTGAGAAGGACAAGAAGACTCTGTCTGCCATCGGGATCCACTTTTCGGCCCCTCAATGATCCTTCTTTAGGAATCAGTGAGGGACCAAGAAGATGTGGTTCCGGAAATCTCAGAGTTTTCCCCGGGACACTCAGGACTCACCTTCCCTCAGGGGCAGAGGGGGATTTGATAGATGTCGTCCTAGAGGCAGGGGGGTCCGAGAAATTATGAGTCTTGAGAACATTTCTCAGACAGACCCACCCAGCAACCCTGAAGGGCTGCCTGGCTGTTCATCTCTGGAGGCAGCCAGGGGGCCGTCCCTCACTACAATTAACAGAGTGGGAGTCCATCACAAAATATCGTTGGCTGCTGCAAATTATATCCAGAGGCTATTCAGTCCCCTTTCTAGAGTCACCTCCACCTCCCAAACACCTCCTAGATGTCCCACCCATGCACAGGGAGGATGCAGCACTGGAAATCGCAAAGCTGCTAGAAAAATGAGTCATCCAACCCATCCCCCCCCCCAGACCACTCTGGATCAGGCATTTATTCCAGGTTCTTTTTGGTGCCAAAGAAAATGGAGGACCTAAAACCCATTTTGGATCTTTCCACCTTGAACATGTCAGTGGCCAAGATGAAGTTTGGGATGGTCACCCTTCAGTCTATCCTTCCCTTCCTGCAGGAGAATGATTGGATGTGCTTGAGTGACCTCCAGGATGCATACTATCACATCAAAATGAACAGGCATTCTTGGAGGTTTCTCCACTTCTGGCTAGGAGCCAATCATTACCAGTTCAGAGCACTCCCCTTTGGTCGCCACAGCTCCCAGAGTATTTACCAAAGTGATGTCAGTAGTAGCTGCACACCTGAGACTCCAAAGCGTACAGGTATTCCCCTTCCTGGGTGATTGGTTCCTCGCTGCCCCTTCCAGGCATAAACTTTGTCAAGTAAGGGATTCCTTTCTTCTCCTAGCCCAGAGGTTAGGCATTATCATCAATCTCACCAAATCATCTCTGGACTCAGTCCAAATGTTAGACTTCATTGGGACGTGTTTAGACACAATTCAAACCAAAGTTGTTTTTTTTTACTCCAGACAGGATACGCACTCTGAAGCTACATATTCTTTGCATTCTTCAAACTCAGTTCCCGACAGTGGAGATAGTATTAAGGGTGCTGGGTTCCATGGCAGCCACAAACAATCTCTTACCCTTAGCGCACTTTCACATGCAGATTCTTCAGTGGACCCTTGCAGTACAATGGTCCTGGTTAGATCTTCCATTGACTCACCCTATCCGAATCCCTTGAGTGTGCAGGGACTCCCTTCTGTGGTGGATTCATTCCTCGGACCTTGCTCGGGGACATCCTTTTCTTCCACCTTTCCCCATGGCCACAGTGACTATGGATGTCTCCCAGCTGGGGTGGTGGGGCACTGCTTGGGAAGGACAGTTCAAGGTACATGGTCCCAGTACGAGACCAGATTGCATATCAACGTCCTAGAGATGAGGGCGGTGCTTCTAGTGTTGCAGGCTCTCCATGCCCATCTTCCCTCAGGAAGGATTTCTGTCCAGATGGACAATATGTCGGTGGTCTGGTACATCAACAAGCGGGGGGAACCAGATCTAATCCCTTATGTTGCAAGGCTATAAGTGTATGGGAGTGGGTGATCCCCACTGGCCATTTTCTGGTGGCAACGCACATCCCAGGGAGGTCCAGCATTCTAGTGGACTGGCTCAGCAGATCTATTCTGATGCCTTATGAGTGGTCTCTGAATCCTTCAGTAGTGGAATGGATCTTTCACAAGTGGGGTCAGCCTTGCTGTGACCTCTTTGCTTCTCTTTCCAATGTGAAATGCAGTGAATTCTTCACTCTGAACCCCTTCTGGGAGAAGCCCCCAGAGATGCTCTGATTCATGCTTGGCCCCCCAGTCTTCTGTATGTTTATCCTCCTCTTTCCTTAATACCAAAATTCCTTCAGAAAGCTTGCAGGCTAGGGAGCCTAGTAATCCTCATTGCCCCATTCTGGCTTCACCAAGTATGGTTTCCCACTCTGTGTCTCATCTGGTGGTTCCACCATGGACTTTGGATCTGGTTCCAGATCTCATCTCTCACCCCTCAGAGATTCCCCATCCAGACCTGGACAGTCTAAAACTCACTGCTTGGCTGCTCCAGTTCCCAGGATAGTCAGGACTCCCGGCTTTTCCTCTCTTGTCAAAAGAATCCTTTTGGTGGCCCATAAGTCTTCCACCAGAAAGGTATACTCCAGTAAATGGAGACATTTTTCGATTTGGGCTTCAGAGCGTGATTTTCAACAAGATGCTAGTTTTTCCACAGTCTAAGTTCAACTTGCTTCAATTTCTAATTATCATTTGGGGGATAATATGGCATGTTATGTTGTCCATCTCACCTTCCTTCTTTCTGGTTGGGTTCAGAGCCAATCTTGGCTCCAACTCGGCCACTTCTCTAAAGCTCAAAGAGTCCTTACTGGCTCGAGGCTAACCCCTTATCCCAGTATGCATCGCAGTAGCTACCCAGATCTCATTTGCCGCTTGCAGCGTTGAGATTGCCTTCTCCTGGCTCAGACTAAGTAGTTAATTTTTTCTGTAAAATTTTTGTTTGTTTAGGCTAATTTTCATTTCTAGTTAGAGTTTACCTGACTTATCATCTCCTATACTCATTACAGTTGTTGTTTGCTGTTGATAGGCCATCGTTTCCTTTCAGGCCTTTTTCTGTGTATTGTCGGCGGCCTGTTTTTTCTTCAGGGTTGTTGTCTTGTTCCCTTTTTCCCTCCTTGCTTCTTATGGAGAAGCTGTTTTAGTTAGAGGCTTTCTCCCTTTTGGAGCAGTAGCCGTTTAACTTGGAGGCCTCCCCCACCTTCTCTTTATTCCCTACTTCTTTCAAAAAAAAAATCTCTATACTATTATTGTGCTTTACTCTTTGTTTTGATGATGTCTAAAGAACCCACAAAGCAGTCAGGCTTTAAAAAATGTGACTCGTGTTGCCAAAAAATGTCCCTTATGGATGGGCACATGAGTTGTGTTTATTGTTTAGGCATGGTCCACCTACAGAACTCTTGCTCTGTTTGCCATGCCTTCAGTGCATGTGTTTTGCAGGAGAGGTGCAAAAAACTGTTTTTGAGAGGATTGTTAAAACCTCAGGTTGAAGTTGCATTGGATACTCAGCCGTCCAAAAAATCTGATGATAGACAAGCATCTTCGCCGGCTCCACCTTCGGTGCCGACAAAGGCGAAATCAAAATCTTTGGATCCTTCAGAGTGGATTGTTGGCTCCAAGGACTCCTTTTCTCTGGCAGCTCCATCTGTGGCTTCGGAGTCATCTCGGACTCAAAAGAGTTTGAGATCTCTTTCTTTGGACATGGTGGTGAGATCTGTGCCTCAGTCACCACTTTTACAGTCAGTAGCAGGTAGCCAGCAGTCCTTAGCCCACTCCTCTCAATCATCCAAGAGTTTATCGGATGATGATGTGGAGTTAGTGTTGAAGAGGCTACTCAAGACATGGGTATTTGCTCAATTGTTGTTGAGGCCAACCCAGAAGGAAGTGGTACTGTTGTTCGGTCCAGCCCCTGTCCTGGTTCCTCCTCTGACTGTGTCCAATTTGGAGCCAGAGTGCAAGGAAGTAGTAGTGGTGGAACCATCAGTTCTGATGACCCTTGTTCTGTCGATTCTGATATTCACTCCGAACTCCTTGACAGTCCACTCCTCGAAGAGTCTGGGCACCGAGACTCCCTCATCGGCTCCGAGGGGGGAAGTGGCATTGGACCCTTGTCTGACCTCGCTCTCCCACTTGGAGCTTCGGTGCAGGTGAGTTCTGCTCCCACATCTGCCTTGGAGCTGTCGCCTTCGGTGGGGAGGAGGTGTCCAGGCTCCTCAGAGCCACCCTCCATTCCGGATCGCAGTGCCTTCAAGGAGTTGAGGAGTGTGCTATCCACCAATACAGTCCCACCCTCGGCTCCATTGGCTCCATCCCCATCGATATCTGTGTCTGTGTCGGATCCTTCTCTCCATCCCTAGCATGGGGAACTGATGCTCCAGGATGCCCCACAGGGCAACGCCTCTTCTTCCGAGACCTCTCCTGAGCATGCTTCAGAGGAGGTTCCCAGGAAGAAAAACTGTAAGAGGAAACATGTGGACTCCCCTGAATCTGTCACCTTTGACATGGACTTGGATGACTCGGAAGGGTCTCCATAGTCCCCCTCTGAAGATGTCTCATTCTCAGACATTCTGAAGATCCTTAGGCAGAGGGGAAACTGGAAGTCCTTTGCCCCTTCTGAGGATGAATCTGTGTAACTGGACGCATTTGGTTCCCGACCTTCCACCTCCTGCTTGTCTCCGCCTTTCGACTCACTTTTGTCTGTAGTGAGTCGAAAGGCATGGAGTGCTCCAGAGACCATGAAGCCCATTCCAAGAAGGCCAAACAAATTCATGACTGCACCAGATGACAAGACCTTTCTCTCCACAGACATGCCACTTGATGCTATGGTGGTGGCAGCAGCCAACAAGAAGGAACTTGCAGAGACTTCCTCTTCTATCCATCCACCGAACAAGGAGTCTAGAGCCATGGATAGGTATGGGAAGTGTGTTTTCTCTTCAGCAGCCTTTACCCTTTGGTCGCTGAACTATTTGATGCATTTTACAAGGCTTCAGAGGGGTCTCTTTAAAGAGCTGGGAGATACCCTCCAGGATCCTTCAGCTGAAGGAGCAGCTTCCAAGTCGGCTAACCAGCTAGCAACCCTAACCTCCATTGTCAACTCCTCCATGCTCTTGATTTCTTACGCAGCAGATGGAGTGAGTAGGACTGCAGGCACAGGAGTGGCTCTTCGCAGACATTCCTGGATGCGCCTTTGTCAATTTACAGAGCCCTTCAAGTCCTCCTTTACGAATGCCCCCTTTGACAGCTCTGCCTTGTTCGGGCCACAAGTTTGAGAGACTCTTACCAGGAGTGAACGAGATGGCAAAACTCTCTCTGCCATAGGAGTCTGCTTTTCCACTCCATCCTGGCCTTATCCCAAAGGCCAAAAGAGTGGCAAAATGTGGTTCCATAAGTCCCAGGGAGCTTTGCCAGACACTCATGGAGATAATTCCCCCAGAGGCAGGGGGGGAAATAATAACGGGAGACGCCAACCTCGTGTCAGGGGGGTCCACAACAGGGCAATAGGGATACATTCTCTACCAGACCCTTTCAGAATCCCTGAAGGATTGCCTGGCTGCTCACCTCTGGAGGCAGTCTGAGGCAGAATTTCACTGTACCCAAGAGTCTGGCAAGATATAACAGATGATGAATGGGTACGGTGCATAATATCTAGGGGTTACAAAATTCCCTTCTCCCAAGCTCAGGCAGTCCAGGAGACATTTACGCTTCCGTCTGGGAGCCAGTCATTATCAGTTCAGAGCTCTGCCCTTTGGTCTCACCACAGCCCCCAGGGTGTTCACCAAATGCATGGCAGTAGTCATGGCTCACCTGAGATGTTTGGGATTCCAGGTGTTTCCTTATCTAGATGAGTGGCTCCTCACTGCCACCACTGAGCATCATCTCCTAAGGGCCAGGAACCACACTATTCACACTTGTGCATGCCTAGGAATCACAGTAAATTACGAAAAATCTGTGTTGTTGCCCTCTCAGTGTATTACTTTCATAGGCACTCAATTAAATACAAGAGACATGATAGCCAAGCTCCCACAAGAAAGAATGCTCGCCATTCGAGGTCAGGTTTCTTACCTTTTGTCAAAATCAAAGGTTCAGGCTCGATTTTTCCTGAAGGTCTTGGGTTTACTCTAGTTCCATTAGCCTGTTATCAGATGAGGATTCTGCAATGGCTCCTCTTCACTCATTGGTCATATCAGGACTTGCCAATGTCACACATGATCTTAATCATGGATGCTTGCAAGAAAGATCTACAGTGGTAGCTCCACTCTCCCCTAGTCTCTCTAGGCAGACCCTTTGTAGCCCCACACCCATTAGCAACAGTGACCACGGATACTTCCTAGATAGGGTGGGGGGCATTATCTGGTACAGACAGGAACTTGGCAACCTCACGAGTACCATTTGCACATCAACGTTGCAAGCACTTCACGACTCTTTCCCTTTGGGGTATATAGCAATTCAGATGGACAATATGTCAGTAGTTTGGTACATCAACAAAGAGCGTGGAACCAAATCTTACCCCTTATGTTGGGAGGACATTCGAGTATGGTAATGGGTGATCTCCTCTCAGCATTTTCTGGTTGCAATGCACATTCCAGGGAAGTCCAACGTGAAAGCGGACAAGCTCAGCGGGGCAATTCTCATGCCCCATGAGTGGTCTCCTGAAACAAGATGTGGTGGATATGATCTTCTGCAGATGGGGCCAGCCATGCTGTGATCTCTTTGCCTTTCACCTAAACATAAAATGCAGCAGCTATTTTGCTCTAGTTCCTCCTCTGGGACAGTCACCCAGAGATGCACTGGTCCACGATTGGCCCCCACAGAATTCTTTATGCTTTTTCCCCCTTTCCTTTAATTTCAAAAGTTTTTCAGAAAGCAAAGATGCTGATCTGCAAGCTGATCCTCATTGTTCCATACTGGCTTCATCAGATATGGTTCCCTTCCTTTTGCATTACCTGATGGAGCAACCTTGGATTCTGGACCCAGTTCCAGACCTCCTGACACATCAGTCAGGCGCTCTTCATCCTTCCATTCAAACTCTCAAGCTGACAGCTTGGTTTCTCCACTTCTGATCATATCTAGGCTCCCTGATATCTCACCTATGATTCAACATATTTTAGTCTCTTCTCATAAGCCAACTACTAGGAAGCTTTACGCTAGCAAATGGAAGAGATTTTCCTTCTGGGCTGAGCAAAATGACATTGATCCCTTTACAGCTCCAATTGCAAAAATCTTGGACTTCCTGGCAGAAACCTTCGAAAAAGGAGCAGCGGCTGCTGCGATTCATGTTCAAATGGCTGCTATTTCTAATTTTCATATGGGCCTTCTAGGTTCTAATGTTATGTCCCATAAGTTATGCATGGCCTTTTTGAAAGGTGCTACACTGTTAAGGCCTCCTACCCGAGAACCTCTCCATCCTTGGGATTTAAACTTAGTACTAGCTGCTCTGATCCTTCCTTCCTTTGAACCAGCTGCTTCTTGTCCTCTGAAGTTCTTATCATGGAAGACCATCTTCCTGATTGCGGTTACATCAGCTAGGCGGGTCTCCGAGTTACAGGCACTTTCCATCCACCCGCCTTATATGATCTTTCACAAGGATAAGAGTATGTCTTAGAACTAATTCTTCCTTTTTACCAAAGGTCTGCTCGGACTATAGCTTGAATCAATCAATTGAACTTCCTGTTTTCTTTCCAAATTATGGCAACAAGGCAGAGTACAGATTACATCAATTGGATGTCCACAGGCAATTACGATTTTATCTTCAAAGGACCAAGGACATTAGAAAATCAGATCAGCTGTTTGTATCTTTTTCTCAGAGCAAGCAAGACTCATCAGTTTCCAAAGTGACTCTTTCAAAATGGCTGCCCAATACTATTACTTATGTTTATGAGTCTCGGAATGTGTCATTCCCAGGTAAAGTGAGTGGACATTCCTCTAGGTCCTTGGCTACCTCCATAGCCTTTCAAGCTAAGCTTCCTTTAGATACTATTTGTGCGGCAGCAACATGGGCTACTCCCCATACCTTTATTACTCATTACAGAGTGGACATGGCCTCTCAGAACAGGGCATCCTTTGGTTCCATGGTTCTGAAGTCTCATTTCCAGTGAGCCACCCAGGATTTAGGTGCTAGGGATGCTGTCCCAACCAGAAGGAAGGAAGGCAAGATGGACAACATAACATAAAGAAGTTATGTCCTTACCATAAGGTCCCATGTTTGTTGTCCTTTATCTCACCTTCCTTCTTGCGTCCCTCCCTCCTTCCCCCATCCTGGATGATTGAGAGGAATTTCCCTTTTGGCTGATCTGGCTGAGTTTCCTTTGCTTTTCAGCCTTTGGTATTCTCCTTGTCACCATGCTTTTTCTATTGTCGCTACAAGGAGCCTTTATTGTTTAGTTACTTTTTATTGAGTAATTCATAATTTTTCCAATCTACTGGTTAGTTCTCACAAATGAGATCTAGGTAGCTACCGCTATGCATGCTGGGATAAGGGGTTAGCCTCGAGCCAGTAAGGAGTTTTTGAGCTTTAGAAGTGGCCGAGTCGGCAGAGATTGGCTTTGAACCCAACCAGAAAGAAGGAAAGCGAGATAAAGGACAACAAACATGTACGTTATGGTAAGGACATAACTTCTTTTTCCTTAGCATCTCAAAGCTTTGTAAGGCCTTCCTCAAAGGTACCTTTCTTCTTCAACCCCTGGTGAAGGACCCTACACCACAGTGGGATCTTACATTAGTACTTCAGGCCTTAGTTTTGCCCCCTTTGAACCTGCAGCTTCGGCGAATGTGCACTTTCTGTCCTGGAAGACTGCGTTTTTGGTTGCCATTACTTCTGCCAGAAGAGTTTCGGAAATTGTAGAGGTATTTAGCCGCTCTTAATAGTCATAGCCTTCAGTCCTTCCTCCTCAATACTTGTTCTTCACTAAACACCAAACAGAGGTGCAAAGTCTCCAGATGCTTTTATCTTTAGCTACATTGTGTGCAGCAAACAATGAGCAAAGGGGAATACAAATATAAAAGAGAATAAAATCTGCCATTGCAGACTAGAAAGCAGCATACAACTTCCACCTGTGGTGTATTCCTACACATAGTTTTTCTTGGAGAAACCTTCCAGTCCTTGAACAAGGGTTCCTGTATGTTTACCTTATTTCCTTGGCTGTCCTTGATAATTAGCTAGGTTTAGCAGAGTCCCTTGGATTCTCCCCTGCTCCTTTAAATTCCAGTTGAAGGTTTCCCTTTATATATATATATATATATATATATATATATATATATATATATATATATATATATATATATATATATATATACATACACACATACACATATAGTTTATATTTGGATATTAGAAGCTTATGTTTTTGTTTTTGCTTGCTCCCAATTTCAGTAAACCTGATTCAGAGTTCCTCTAAATGATAGTGCTAAGGTAGAAATACTCTTTCTTTTTTAAAGCTGAATGATATGTATGGTAAACTGGTGAAACTGCTACATTGCTGCAATATTATCTGGTAATAGTATATTCCAACTAGTTACACTGCTGCTACTGTATATTTTGTTTCTGTCAGTTAAACATACATTGTAAAGTGCAGAATGATATTTATGGTAAACTGGTGGAGCTGCTACATAGTTGCAGTATTGTCTGCTAATAGGATATTCTAACTAGTTATACTGACTGCTGCTGAATAAGTCTGGTTGCAGAGTCCGAATGTATTTCTCTTGATGACTTCTAATAGGCTATGTTCACTTGCTCTGCTTTCTGTACAATATTTATGATGGTTGTACTTATTTTGATGTCCTTATTTTATTGCTTTTAGTCTTACATTCTTTCCTTTTCTCTTCTGTGCAACTTTTAGAGCCACTGAGGACCTGATCGCTTTGCCCCCCCCCTCCCCCCCACTTGTGTGAGCAAGGAATCCTCTCACTACAGCTAAAAGCAAAGAAAACTCTAACCAGCAATCATCCAAAAATAGACTGCAGCCCCTGGTTTAACTCCAGGAACCTTGTTGTTGCCGTTTGTGTAGTGTAGGTGCCAGCTTTTGTAACTAATGTTATGCCTTGTTAAAATCTGTTACAGTCAGCTAGAGTGCATACCCCAGGGGCAATAGCTGCAAACCTTCTTCCTCTTAGCCCACCCCCATCCCTTTCATCCATTTCACTGTTGATAATTTGTTATATGTGAAGGTATTTAGCCCCTCACAGTAGTCATAGCCTTCAGTCCCTCCTCAATACTTGTTCTTCACTAAACACCAAACAGAGGTGCAAAGTCTCCAGCTGCTTTTATCTTTAGCTACATTGTGTGCAGCAAACAATGAGCAAAGGGGAATACAAATATAAAAGAGAATAAAATCTGCCATTGCAGACTAGAAAGCAGCATACAACTTCCACCTGTGGTGTATTCCTACACATAGTTTTTCTTGGAGAAACCTTCCAGTCCTTGAACAAGGGCGCCTGTATGTTTACCTTATTTCCTTGGCTGTCCTTGATAAATAGCTAGGTTTAGCAGAGTCCCTTGGATTCTCCCCTGCTACTTTAAATTCCAATTGAAGGTTTCCCTCCCTCCCCCCACCAACCAAGTGATTGCTCAGGTACAACACACCAAAGGTTTTAAACCCACTGGATGTCATATTTGCTCTAATTGTAGCTGGAAGCCCACCAGGTGTAGCATCTCAAGTAAGTGTCCCTGGACTAGCTGATAGTTTTTTTTAGCTAAGTTCTATCTGGAAGGTGTAGCCCCACTCCGCTCACTTTGCTTCCCTCCCACCCCCCCCCATATCATTACCTTTATACCTATCCATACAACCACACCCCCTCACTTCCTCCCTAATCCCCCACCCCTCTACTTCCTGTTCTCAGACTACCTCCCTTCTTTGCTCCTCCCCACACTTACCTACTATCCACTATCAAGACTACTATACCTTACTCTCATCCCTTCCTCTCATCCTCTGTTCTACATCCCTTAAAGTGACATGTCTCTTACAACTCAAACTATACGTTCACCTTCTCTACTCCTTATACTCTATCACCTCACCTCCTAACATTCACATTTACCTACTCCCCATTTCCATCCCTCAAACACTACTCTTAACTCAAGTACTACACCACAAACCTATCTACTAATTTGTCCCTCCAGCCTTCCCTCCACCACTCCCATTCCTAAAATAAAAATATCTCCCCCTCCCCTTTAAAACAAAAAACAAAGTCTACTTACTCAAATTAAAACCCCATTACAAACCTCTACTTCTATCTGGTGACATTCATCCTAACCCAGGCCCTACAAACATTACCCTGAACAATAACCCCCCCCCATATCTAAACCTGCCAACCCCTCCAACCCACAAAAACAAGTACAATTCTGCTCTATCAATGTCAGGAGCCTTGTAAATAAAGTTCAAGAACTCCATGCTTGGATAGCTAACTATACTCCTGACACAGTTACCCTAACTGAAACATGGTTAAAACCACACCATATGGACAGTGAAATCATCCCTCCTGGCTATAATATCCTTAGATTAGTTTGACCTAAAAGAAAAGGAGGAGGAGTCTCCATACTCTACTCCAATTGTCTCCCCCATATCAGTCCCACACTAGACTTACCCTCCTTCTCACCAGCTGAACTCCTACTGACCAACTTCAAACTTAGCAGTTTCAACACCATAACAGTCGCAGCGATCTATATTCCCCCTGGTGATAATATTAACATACTTGCGAACATCCTATCTCACCTCTCACATACCATCCACAATGAAATAATTATACTGGGAGATGTTAATATTGATTAGCTTACAATACAAGCTCCTGACACTACTTCCTGTATAAACCTACATGGGTTTGAGCAGCTAATCACAACCCCAACCTACATTAATAAATCTCACCTACCTAGCTCTCTTCTTGACTGGAGATTGGTCTCCCACCCTCAAAACTATCATAACTCTCAAAACCTTCCAAATGCCCTCAATGACCACTGCTTTATAACAGTTACAGACATACTCCCCACCTTACCAAACCTAACAAATGTATTACCACCTGCTCACTTTCTCATTTCTGTCCTAACTCCTTTATTCACCAACTTTCCAAAATTAACTGGTCTTACCTCACCACTCTTCCTTTAGATGAAGCTGTCCACTCCTTCAACACTACATTCCTGAACATTCTTAACTCCCTTGCTCCTCTTCGCACAATTAGAATCAAATCTAATACTGCTCCCTGGCTCACTAAATCTACCAGAACCCTCATGAAAGACCGGGATAGGATTTGGAAAATGTGGACTAAAACTAGGACCTCTTCTCTTCTTCAGAAATATAAAGAACTCAGAAATAAAATTAAAAAAATCATCCATTATGACAAAATAAACTTATATGCCAATCCTCCCTCTACTCTTAAATCAGACCCAGAGAAATTCTGGAGCTCTATTAAACAGACTCTTCATCCAGGAAACCCTTCCTCTCCTAACCCATGTCCCAATGCAACACCTGAAGACATAGCCAACAAATTTAACAATCATTTTATAAACTCAATAACCTCCATAATAAATTCTCCCCTCCCCAGAAACAACACTAGCACCCCCACAAACTCTATACCTCCTATACCCTCCTAATTCCTTCTCTCTAAAAGCAGTATCAACTAACTATGTAAAGTCATTACTCTCTAAACTTAAACCTTGCTCCCAATCTGTTGACAAGCTACCCTCTTACTTCCTGCAGATTGCCTCTGAACCTCTTGCCTATCCTGTATCCATCTTAATCAACCGATCCATTTCTGAATCCTGTGTCCCCACTGTGTGGAAGAATTTCTTTACTCTACCCATTCACAAAGGGGGCAACTCCTCAGACATATCCAACTTCAAACTGATTGCCATACTCTCTCCACTCTCAAAAATCCTAGAGAAATGCATTCACAAGCAGGTAATGCATTACCTTCACCAGGAAAACCTTCTTACACCCAGACAGCATGGTTTCCGTCCCAAGCATAGCACAACTATTGCACTCATATCATTTATCAACATAGTCTCCCTAGCTCGTGATAACAATAAACTTGTCTCATGCCTATTCCTTAATCTTTCTAAAGCCTTTGACACTGTCTTTCACCCACTCCTCCTAGATAAACTCACTAACTTACATTTCTCTCCCCCTACTATCTCCTGGTTCTCCAGCTATCTCTCAACCCACCAGCAATCAGTTAAATGGCTCTCTGCACTATCCTCCCCTCTCACTGTACAAATGGAAGTCCCCCAAGGGTCCATACTTGGACCACTACTCTAATATTTTCACCAACTTGCTCTACTCCTCTTGTCCCCAGTCATCTCTTGTGCAGTATGCTGATGACTCAACTGTTATAACCATTGCTGACAACCAAACTGACCTCCACTCAACTACCCAGGCATCCTTCTACACCATTGAGACTTGGCTTAGTGATAACAAACTAATACTTAATCCAAAAAAAAACTAAACTCCTACGCTTCCTCCCTAAAAACATCACCACACTCAAAAGTACATTTACCGTCTTATCCTGCAACAACACTATCATCTCAGCTGGATCTTGTACTAAATTGCTAGGTGTTACAATAGATGATCAGCTTAAGTTTGATCTCCATATTACTAACTCGGTAAAAATAACTCATCGGAAACTTGGACACCTTTTCCGTAGCAAGAAATACTTAACTAACCTTGCCTGAATAACTCTCTCCCAGGCTTTATTACCCCCCAACACTCCTGTACAGCTGCCACTTATTCACAAACCTAAATTCTACACTTATTTCCAAGCTTGAAACTACCTATAATAAGATCACCAGATTTGCAGCTAACCAAACCTAAAAGTCACACCACTGCTTAGCAGTACAGCAACTAGACTGGCTAGAATTCCCTGAGCTGCTCCAACTATAGCAACTACAAATCATCCACTCTATCCTCTATCTACCCTCCTTCTGCCCCAGCCTTTCCACTATCATATCCAAATATTCCCTTGCTAGGGCACTACACAGCTCAAATCAAGAATTATTAGACATCTACAAACCCAAAACCAAAATAGGCTGCCTTCTCTATAACTACAACCCAGCTATATCCTGGAACCAACTCGCCTTGGAAATAAAATCCCTCCGACATAGTAAAAGTTTCAAATTAGCCACAAGGAAATGCCTAAAAACAAAATGGTCTTGCCACTGTAGCCAACCACCCTGAAACCACCATCCTTTCTCCTATTTCACCACCTCACTCTTAATGTATCTCTAACACTATTCCCCTGCCTCTTCTACCTCTTCCCTTCCTCTATCTCCAACCACTCTTAATTCTTACAGTCTCAAAACAACCTACCTGTCTAGTCTGTCTCCTATACTCTACCTCCGCTACATCTCCTACTAGCCATTCCTACTTTCCTTTCTTGTTTCCAAACTCCTATACAACTAGATCCTACCCACTTTAAATAAGCATCTGCCTATTAACTCATTTTGCTCTAAGCAGCTAAAATAATATTGTAACTAGTCACATTTTCTTCTGCTAATTGTTTAAAACCTTGTTTGTAACAACTCACATACTCGTCTGCCAATTGTTAATACTCTGTATAATTGAATTGCCTGAGGATCTTTTTTTTCTCTCCAGGTCTCTGCTTGTAAGATCCTATAGCTGATTGTTTAATAAATTGTTTTCTAGTCCAGAGGAGCTTTTCTCCGTGGGTCTCTGCTGAAAATGAGCCAAAAGCTCAGCCAGACTAACCCAGTTAACAAATGTAAAATAAATAAATAAAATAAAATAAATTCAAGCTTTGTCTGTCAAAGCCCCTTATATGATTTTTCATAAGGACAGGGTGCCCTTGTGCACTAACCCATTTTTCTTTCTAAAGTAGTTTCAGAGGCCAATATTAATCAGGTGATCAATCTCCCGATCTTCTTTCCAAACTTTCAAAATAAGGGAGAATACAAATTGCATTTATTGGATGTGCATAGGCAGTTATGTTTCTACCTGTGCAGGACAAAAACCTTTCGTTAATCTGACCAACCTTTCATCTCTTACTCCAAATCCCTTTTTAGGGAAACCAATCTCTACAGTTACTATCATCCATTGGATTTCCCAATGTATCATTCAGGAGTATTCTGTCAGGGTGATTTCCCTGCAAAGTCATGTGAAAGCACATTCCACCAGATCTATGGCCACTTCAGCGGCCTTTTGGTCCAGAGTTTCATTAGACGATATTTGTTCTGCGGCTACTTGGTCCTCATTTCATACCTTCATCTTATATTATAAATTGGACATTGTATCCAGGAACAGGGCATCCTTTGTCTCTGCCATGCTCTGGAATATCCTTCCATGAGGGCCTCCCAGGTGCTTAGTAGCTGGAAACTCTGTCCCCCAGGTTGAAGACCAAATGAAGACAGCTACTTCAGATAAAGACATTATGTACTCACCATAATGTTCCATCTGAGTAGTTGTTCTTCATTTGTCTTCAACCATCCCTCCCTCCTTCCCCCAGCCTTGTGTAAACTGTGGGTTGCTCCTACAACTACAGGAGGTGGTCACCATAAGGGTCCCTCATCCTTATGGATGTTTTCTGGTAGGGACAAGGTTCTGTTGTGTCGGGTGAGAGTACTAGATTGGGCAGCAAACTCGATCTGAAGGGAGGAAGGAGACAGGAGCATTATGGGTAAGGGGAGGAGCTCTGAGCTTGGATCAGATGTGGATATGCAGCTGAGTCAGAGCTGAGATGGATCCGCGAACCCACAGGTTGAAGACAAATGAAGAACAACTACTCAGATGGAACGTTATGGTGAGTACATAACTTCATTATCTGAAGTAGTTAACTTCATTTGATCAGCAACCTGTGGGTATCGGATCCGATTCAGATCTGAGCCGGCAGCTTTCCTAGCAAAAGATCCGAGCTCCAAGCTCCTCCCCCTACCCATAATGCCCTGATACCTCCCTCTAACCCCCAGATCTCGTTTGCCGCGGCTTCTTGAAGCATCTGAGAACGAGCTCCTACCGTTGGGTTTTGTGAGTTGAGTAGATTTAACTTTTTTCCTTTAAAATCACTGTATTCTGAGTGTGTGTGGTACCCTTTTTCTCCCTTAATCTATCTGGGTAGTTTTATCTTTAGTTTAGTGTAGATTTTAAATCCTCTCTCCCCTTCTGTCTGTGTGTGAAGGTGTGTGCATGTGGTCCTATTCCTGTCAGTATGTCCGAGGGCCCAAAAGTGATTTTTTCTAAATGCTCCAAGTGTGGCCATAAGCTGTCCCCAGCGGATGGCCACACTCGGTGCGTTATTTGCCTGGGTGTAGACCATCTCTCTTCAGGCTGCACTATCTGTGCAGCCTTCAACCCCATGGCTTTGAGGGATAGGCGGACTAAGCTAGTCCTCACGGGCCTTTTGCCCCCGGATTGGGCTTCGTCCTCCCCCCCCCTCCATGGCGCCAGCTGTGGCTGCGGCTGCCCCACCGACCATTCCCGCTCCCCTTGTCAGGATTCAAACTCCCTCTTCAGATCAGGAGGAAAGGGACTCGAGAAAAAAGGATCGGAAGGATAAAGAGCGTGAGAGGGACAGGCATCGTAGCCCCAAGAGGCGGGCTGATTCAGCTCCCTCGGCCCCGCCATCTAAGCAGCTTGCCTCCCCTCTTAAGGTCTCCGGGTCTTCCCCCTCCAGGCTTCGTTCTCCACGTTTCTCCACAGAGCCGGAGGAGGAGACCCAGTCACCTTCGAGGTCGTCCAGGTGGCCTTCCCAGCCAGCCTCGGCAGCCTCATCCAGGTCAACTAGAAGTTTATCTGATGCGGACATGGATCGGATAATGCGTCAATTTCTTCAGGCCCAGCTGCAGATGGGAGTGCTCTTGCCTCCCCCCCCCTCCGGTGGGGGAGCTCGACCCCATTTTTCTCCCCCATTGCTCCTTCTTCGTGCCACAACCGGGGTTCGGAGCTATCGGATCCGAGTAGCTTCAGAGCCGGGGTGGTGTCGGTGCCGACAGTGTTTCCTACTTCGACGCCAACTGTACCTTCGAGTTTGTTGGATCCATTTTTGGATCCAAGCTCTCAGGGCCATGATATGAGCATCAGATCCGATCGGGTCATCTCCAGCACCAATCCACACGCCGGATCCGAGGGGACTGCTTTCGGATCCTAGGGAGAGCAGCTCACCCTCGGCATTCGACGTCGTGGAGAGGGTCCTTTCGAGGGATTCGAGGTCCCAGGCTTTTGCTATGGATCCACCCACCATTCCCTCTCAGATGGGCCTGTCTTCCATCATCCGGCCCCAGGGACAGCCTGCGCCTATGTCCCAGATAGTTCCCATGGAGGAACAGGACATTGTTGGTGAGCCCTCCTCGGACAGCCCCCCCCAAGGAGGTCCCTCATAAACGAAAGTGCAAGAGGAGGCACTTGGACTCACCCAAGTCCCTCAGAGAAGACACGGACTTGGAGGAAGGGGAAGGTTCCCCCAGGTCAACCCCCCGAAGATGTCCCTTTTGGAGACATTATGGAAATGCTTCGTATTAGAGGGGGGTGGTCAGCCCAAAAGCCTTCCTCGGGTGAGTCTGTCTTTCTGGAGACATTCGACACAGGCCCATCTGCCTCTTGGGTGTCCCCTCCCACTAATCCCCTGGTGGACCTCATAACTACCAAGAGCATGGAAGGTGCCGGACACTGTGGAGCCAATACCCAAGAGACCGGACAAGATTCTCAGCCCTCCCACAGATAGGACAGTTTGGAGCAAAGGTGCCCCTGTAGATGCCATGGTGGTGGCAGCTGCCACCAAGAAGGAATTAGCACAGGAGGTTCCTTGGTACATCCTCCAGACAAGGAGTCTCGGATGATGGACCGCCACAGAAAGCGGATGTTCGCTTCAGCGACCTTCTCTGTAAGGTCACTGAGCTATATGGCACACGTGATTCGACTCCAGCAGGACCTAATCAAAGAATACGCTGGGTCACCCCCAGAGTCCATGTCGGCCGAGGACAAGCGGACCTTCTTGGCATGAATGGCCACTCATAAGTCTATCACAAACACCTCTATGTGGCTTCTCTCCCATGCCACGGAGGGAGCGGCTAGAGCCAGCGGAACAGGTGTTGTCTTACGATGACAGGCCTGGCGCCGTCTCTGCGACTTTGCGGAACTCTTCAAGGTGACCTTTGCAAATGCCCCCTTTGACAGTTCTACGCTTTTCAGCAAAACCATCCGCAATACGCTACTCCAGAGCGAGAAGGATGGAAAAACATTGTCTGCCATTGGGATCCACTTCTCGGCTCCTCAGAGGTCCTTCTCCAGGAACCAAAGAGGACAGAAGAAGATGTGGTTCTGGAAATCCCAACAATCCCGTTTCGCTCCGGATCCCTCGCCCTTCAGAGGCAGAGGAGGACAGGGTGGATGCCGGCCCAGAGGCAGAGGGGGGGGCCGAAAAATTTTGGGTCGAGGGAACCCTTTTCTGATCGACCCACGCAGCAACCCTGAGGGGTTGCCTGACTGCTCCTCTCTGGAGGCAGTCGGGGGGCGCTTCTCGGAGCATCTAGCACATTGGGAGTCCATTACGACAGATCGCTGGGTGCTCTGGATCATATCCAGAGGTTACTCAATTCCATTCCTAAATACTCCTCCCCGGTCGGGGCACCTCCCCGATGTACCACCCAATCAGAAGGAGGTAGCAGCCTTCGAAATAAAAGAGCTACTAGAAAAAAGAGCCATCCAGCACGTCGCCCCCCCCCCCGATCAATCTGGATCAGGCTTTTACTCCAGGTTCTTTTTGGTGCCAAAAAAGACGGGGGACTTACGGTTATTTCTCGACCTGTCCACACTGAACCTGTCAGTTGCCAAAGAGAAGTTCTGGATGGTCACCATTCAATCCATTCTCCCACTGTTACAGGAGAACAACTGGATGTGCTCCATAGACCTCAAGCATGCGTACTACCATGTTCTAATGGACAGGCGATCTAGGAGGTTTCTTCGCTTTTGGCTGGGAGCCAGCCACTATCAGTTCAGGGTCCTACCATTTGGTCTCACCACAGCCCCCAGGGTGTTCACCAAGGTCATGGCAGTTGTATCGGCCCACCTGAGGCTTCAGGGAATACAAGTCTTTCCTTACTTGGACGACTGGCTCCTAGCAGCCCCCACCAGGCATCTACTATGTTCAGCGAGAGACTATTTCCTACATCTCGCCCGCTATCTAGGGATCACGATCAACCACAAGAAATCCTCCCTTCAGCCTACTCAAATTTTGGATTTCATAGGGGCCAGGATAGACACAATTCAGTGCAAAGTCTTTCTGATGTCGGGCAGACTTTGCAATCTAAACCTACATGTTTTGGCTCTTCTTCAGTCCTCGGCCCCTCCAGGGGAGTTGGTCCTGAGGGCTCTGGGGTCCATGGCAGCGGCCATCAACTTGTCTCCGCTCGCGCATCTGAATATGAGGATTCTCAAATGGGCCTTACAGGTCCAGTGGTCCATTCTGCTTCATCCCTTGTCTGCCCCTATTCCTCTCAGCAGGGTTTGCAGGGAATCTGTACTTTGGTGGCTCCATTCCAAGCACCTCCAGGAAGGGCGCCCCTTCTCCATGTCCCCACCCCAAGTCACAGTGACCACGGATGCGTCTCACCTCGGGTGGGGGGGGGCATTGCATGGGCAGAACTGTCCAAGGCACATGGACTCACACAGAGACCTTTTTGCATATCAGTGTCCTGGAGATGAGGGCGGTGCTTCTAGCGTTGCAGGCTCTCCATGCCCTTCTTCCTCTAGGGACTATTGCAGTTCAAACAGACAACATGTCAGTGGTCTGGTACATCAACAAGCAAGGGGGAACCAGATCTTATCCACTTTGCCAAGAAGCCATGAGAGTGTGGGAATGGGCGATATCCACCAACCGCTTTCTCATAGCAATGCACACACCGAGTCGGTCAAACATTCTTGCGGACAAGCTGAGTCGGACTATCCTCTCACCCTACAAGTGGTCTCTGAACCCCTTAGTAGCAAAACAGATCTTCCTCGGATGGAGTCAACCTTGCTGCGATCTGTTCGCGTCACCTTCAAACGCAAAGTGCAGCGAGTTTTTTGCTCTGATTCCCCCACAAGGGGAAAACCCCAGAGACACTCTGGTTCATGCTTGGCCATCTGGTCTTCTTTATGCTTATCCTCCTCTTCCATTGATCACAAAATTCTTGCAGAAAGCTCGTTGGTTGGGGAGCAGAGTTATCCTCATAGCTCCATTCTGGCCTCGTCAAACATGGTTCCCATGCCTACGGTCTCATATAGTGCATCCTCCCTGGATCTTAGATCCCCTTCCGGATCTGATTTCTCACCCCCTGGGATTGAGGACCCCTGACCTGCACAACCTCAAGCTCTCGGCTTGGTTGATCCAGTTCCCTTGATGGCTAAGACTCCCAGTATCTCATCCTCAGTTAAAGCTATTCTGGTGGCCGCTCATAAGCCTTCTACCAGAAAAGTCTACAAGAGTAAATGGAAACGTTTTCCTATCTGGGCGGAGCATAGGAATTTGGACCCTTTTACAGCTCCTATTCCAGCAGTCCTTGATTTTTTATCCCAAATCTTCCATCAGGGGGCTAGTTCTTCAACTGTTAAAGTTCAACTGGCAGCAATTTCCCACTTTCACATTGGAAACAAATTTGGCCCTCCTAGCATCATCTAAGATTTGCAAGACCTTTCCGAAAGGTACTTTTCTTTTGAGACCCCCTGTTAAGGAAGCAGTTCCTCCATGGGATTTAACCCTAGTTCTCCATGCTCTGACTGGTCCTCCTTTTGAGCCCGCAGCTTCGGTCGACTTGAAGTATGTATCTTGGAACTGCCTTCCTGATTGCTATTACTTCAGCTAGAAGAATATCGGAGCTTCAGGCTCTTTGCAGTAAGCCCCCATACATCATTTTTCATAAAGACAGAGTTTCCCTCAGGACTAACCCCTCTTTTCTGCCTAAAGTGGCTTCCGAAGCCAACATCAACCAATCTATCAACCTGCCTGTCTTCTTCCCCAATTATCACAACAAAGGAGAGTATAGACTCCATTGCTTGGATGTACATAGACAGTTACGATTTTACTTAGACAGAACGGCTGTTTTTCGAAAATCAGAACAGCTCTTTGTTTCATTTGCTAAGTCCTTTCTGGGTAAACCAGTGACTAAGGTAACCTTAGCTAGGTGGATTTCACAATGCATTCTTCTCGCATACAGAAGCTCTGGTCGACCTGAGCCCGTGCAGGTTCGGGCACATTCTACCCATTCTGTGGCTACTTCTGCAGCCTTCTGGTCGAGGGTCCCTTTGGATGACATTTGTTCAGCTGCTACTTGAGCTTCCTCTCACACTTTCATTACACATTATAAATTGGATCTGATTTCCAGAGGAAGGGTGTCCTTTGGCTCTGCAGTGCTCCAGAATATCCTCCCATAAGGGCCTCCCAAGTTGTTGGTAGCTGGGGACTCTGTCCCACAGGTTGCTGATCAAATGAAGTTAACTACTTCAGATAAAGAAGTTATGTACTCACCAAAGCATTCCATCTGAGTAGGTAACTTCATTTGTCTGCAACCAACCCTCCCTCCGTCCCCCTGACCTGTAGTTCGTCCTTGAAGGATCGTGGTATCTCACTTCCCAGATGACATCAGGTTAGAATGTTCAGGTAGTTTTTCCTTGTGTTATGGTAGTGTTCTAGGATACTATGGCAAACTCGATTTGAGGGTTAGAGGGAGGTAGCAGGGCATTATGGGTGGGGGAGGAGCTTGGAGCTCGATCTTTCACTAGGAAAGCTGCCGGCTACAGGTTGCAGACAAATGAAGTTACCTACTCAGATGGAACGTTATGGTGAGTACATAACTTCTTTTTATGACGTATCATTAAAGTCTTCCTGTCAAGCTGCAAACAGTATCTAAGAGATATTAGGGTGGTGCATTACGGGTAGGGAAGGAGCTCGAGAGTTTGTTGGAGGCCACGAGCTATTATAATGACCGAGTCAGATCTGAGGATCAGATCCAAACCCATTAGTTTAGGAAGAATGAACATGGACAACACAGATGGAATGTTATGGTGAGTGCATAACGTTTTTAAGTAAAAGTCAAAGTAAACTTTATTGTCATACAGATCAACACAGAGGAAAAAGTACGTATCACTGCACAGAATTTTGATACTCAGGTTTGTGCCATATGAATGACAGTTTATGGAAGGAAGATAATTTAATAAAAAAAAATTAAATAAATATTCATAATATAAAATGTAATATAATATAAAACATAATATAAAAACTATTCATTATACATGGCATGCTCTAATAATGCTCTGAAATTGACAGAAAAATAAGGTGGTTATAGAGAGGTTCAAATTTAAGAACATAGCTGCAACAAGCTTGTTATAGTGACGTTCTTATGTATAAACTTCATTATAGCTAAATGAATCTAATGCTGCTACAGATGCATGAGTTACTAAGGAACTGTATAAGAAACCTTATGAAAACTGTTAAAACACCTCTCATTGCCACACAAACTGTAGCCAGGATTAATAGCTATTAGACACTCCCCCAGATTCTCTATGCCTTGCTCGGCGTGTAGGATCAGTGTAGGAGCTCTGGCAGGCGATATGTCTGCCGTGCAATCCAGGAACAGCCTGCAGGGGCATGCACAAGCACCCCTGCACTAGTCCTGCACGGACTAAGCCCCTGTATGCAAATCACCCCATTTGCAGGAGAAATCCATGCAAATGAGGTGAATTTGTGATCCAGGAAGCTTGCAACCGGCTGTGCAGGACTAGTGCAATCTGCAGAAATGTACTCGGTTAGTAACCAAGTACATTTCAGCAAAATCTAAAACGAAGCTGTGACAGCTCCAAATAAAGGCTGCATATCAGTTAGTAAGCATGCCAGTGGCCAAGTATAAGGTCATTGGCATTGCAAACAGCCAAAAAAAATTAAAAAATCAACTTTTATTTTTTTTTTTAGCCGATCTCGGCTGTTTAAGCATAGGGCAGCGGCACTCAAACGGGATCGGGGAGAAAATAACAAAATAAACCTAAATTAAGCATTCTAACTAAAATCACCATTCTGCCATGCAAGTCAATGGCAGGCAGAAGACAACATGGGCAGTGAGTACTGGTTGCTAAGGGGGGGGGGGGGTGCTCGGTGTGAGACATGTAACTATGCATTAGCAGGCAATCCTATGCAAATGAGGGGAATGATAGTGAATCCCAGTTTTCCCCAGCATGCTAGTCAGGTCCCAACAGTGTAAGAGTAGGAATAGCTTGGTGCAAGCCTAGGAGTTATCTGACATCATGGGGGGGGGGGGTGTCAGGCATACTGTAAGTGGATTGGAGCCCTGTGGCTCAGGTTTGCTCCTAGCTTAGCGCAGCTAAGCTAGGGGGTGTGTCTGAATCTGCCTAGCACTCCTTACATTGCCTCAGTGAGTGTGCGTGCCGCGCATTGGGTTTTAAAGGAAGAAGAAAAAAGTTAAACAAGGAAATAGCAGCACTGTGCACATTTGAGCACTCTGTTTGCACGGCATGCCCCCAGGCTTAAACAGGAAGGTAATGGAAAGGGAAAATAGCAGTAGGAATGTAATCAAGGAGAACTAGCATAGCTGGCAGGTGAAATGTATCAGAATCAGCCAATTACACAGGCAGCAGACCAGCCCAGCCCAGAACACTACTATAAACTATGCAAACACCTTCCCCTCAGGTTTTTCCCACACTCTACACCACCGGTGTATACAAGCGGGGAACTTTTAACAAACAAACCTACAAAATGAGAGGGGCTGCAGCAGGCAACATAGAACAACATGTGCAAGAGGCTGTGGGTGGTGAGGATGCGAATGCTGCCGATCAACCCACAGTGAGGAGACAAAGAAGAGTGTACAGACCCAGGGTAAACTACCCAGGGCTACATGAGCTGGAGATTGTGGAGTGCTAAAGGGTGGACAGGGACCTCCTACAGCAAATTGTTGAGCTGTGCCAGCCACGCTTGACACACCAAACTGACTAAGGGGAACCCATCCCAGTGGATACCAAGCTATGTGTAGGTCTAGGAATACTAGCCACAGGTACCTCCCAAAGCTCACCTGGGGATATCATGGGGAGCTCACAGGCATCAGCATCTAGAGTATTCCACCACTTCCTGGATGCCATGTCAGCACATGCCAGTGAGCACGTATATTTCCTCAACACCCATGAGGTGTTGGCCAGCAATATGCGTCTCTTCCACCAAATAGCAGAATACCCTGAGGGAGTGGGTGCTATAGACTGCATGCACATATGCATCAAAGCACCACCCAGTGATCAGGGTAAGGCCTACAGCAATCACAGGGGTTTCCCCTCCATCAACTGCCAGGTTGTCTGTGATGCCCAGGGCATTATAATGAATGTGTGTGCTGGCTGCCCTGAAAGCTATCATGATTCCCACATTTGGCATCTGATGCAGCTGTACCAGAGATTTGCCAATGGGGACATCCCCTGCGGTCACCTAGTGGGGGATGCTGGTTGCACACTGGAGTCATGGCTGATGACACCCATCAGAAATGTACACACATCTGAACAAGAACGCCATAATGAAGCACATGCACAGACCAGACTTATAATAGAGCATGTGTTTGGGATGCTCAGGTCACGGTTCCGTTGTCTGGACACATCCAATGGAGCCTTGCAGTACTCACCAGCTACATGTACCCAAATTGTTATGGTATGTGCCATGCTACACAATATGATCCTGTGGTAACAGCTGCAGCAGGAACAGCATGGGGCAGGGCCACACAGCCCCCCACCAATGCCAAGGCCTGCACAGGCACAGAGTGACTCAGAGGAGGAACAACCTGAGCCTGCCCCAGTAGGCAGATGGAGGCATGCCCAGTATGCCAAGGCCATGGCAAAGAGACAACACATAGCACATACACTGACACAGTAGGGACCCAGGGAATTACACCTCTCACTGACTCGCACATACAGTAAAAGGGATGCCAAACATGACACTACCTGTGCTCAATGATGTATAGGGAGTGTACTATGTGCATCCAACACAGGCAGCCCTCCAGCACCATCCGCAATCCTGGCACACCCACAAGGTAAGTCAATCAACCTACCAATTGCCAAATGGAGTAGAATGTGTTGTTACCTTATCTATGGTATGGATGTGAGCATGCAAGGGAATTGGGTGGCTGAATGTTATGGCAGCAGAAAGTAGACACCCATAGTGGCACCATGACATCTGTAACACATAATGGAGTCACCATAGTAGCCAGTAATACATAGAGTAACAAAACCCACTGCAGGAAATATGCTGGGCGACATGTGTGTCCATATGACTCACACATGCCAGTCAGGGAGGTTCACATACCCAACAATAATCTCAGCCAGCAGGACAGGTGTAGACAAACCCAGAGTCTGTGCTATGGCCTCTGAATGATGGCTATGAGTAACCTCACCCCAGACCTACACAGACAGACTACAGCAGGTCAGGCAGTGGGATGTTAGTTCTGAAGGGTAGGAAGTCAAACACTAATATGGAAGGCAGCCAAAGCTAAGATCTGTAGTACACTATCAGCATGATAGGTAAGAATACAGAATGAAATGGAGTACCTGACATACCAGTACAGTCATAGCAAATGTGTACAAGTGTCAGGTGTGCCTCCCATCCTACAAACTCTGGGAACCATCGCAGCAACTATAACGTTAGTTCCCCTAGCGAGGTATCACATGAGGCTGCTTCAATGGCTCTTGGCATCACAATGGTCAATTCTAACGCATCCCATGTCCCATCCAGCCTTGATAACAAATTGCTGGAAAAAGAATTCATCTTGATGGATGAAGCCAGAAAAGAATCTATGGGGTCGTACCTTTCTCCCATCAGCCCAAGGCCATAGTGACCACAGACGCTTCCCAGATATAGTGGGGGGCATTATCTGGGAAAGACTGTTCGAGGCACTTGGTCCCCGCAAGAGGCAAATTTGCACATCAACATCCTAAAATTGAGGGCAGTGCTTTTAGCATTGCAAGTATTCCAGTCTGTCCTTCCTTCGGGGACAGCTGCAATCCAAACAGACAACATGTCCATAGTCTGGTATATCAACAAACAGGGAGGAATCAGATCCTACCATCTATGTCGGGAAGTCCTAAGAATTTGGCAATGGGCTATCATTTCCAACTGCTTTCTGATAGCAATGCATATCTCGGGGAACTCCAGCATGATTGCGGACAAACTGAGCAGATGCATCCTCTTGCCTCACAAGTAGTCTCTCAATCTCAACATAGCGACATAGATCTTTCACTGATGAGGTCAGCTGTGCTGTGACCTGTTCACCCCTCCCATAAACAACAAATGCAGCAGCTACTTTGCCCTAATCCCCCCCCCCCGCTGGGAATACCCAAGAGACACACTTATTCTCGATTGGCCCCCAGGACTTCTGTAGGGCTTTCCCCCATCCCACTAATCCCCCAGTTTCTAAGGAAAGCCCAAAGGTTGAGAAGCAAAGCAATTCTCATTGCATCTTATTGGCTCTGCCAAGTCTGTTTCCCTTTTCTTTGGCCTCATCTGGTCCACCTCCCTTGGATTCTAGACCCAGCTCCAGATCTGCTGTCTCACCCTTAGGACTTGGTGCATTCCACTCTTCAAAATCTCAAGCTGACAGCATGGTTTTTCCAATTCCAGTAATTGCCAGGCAGAATAACTTGTCCTCTCCAGTACAAAATATACTTCTGGCTTCCCATAAGCCATCCACCAGGAAGGTTTATCTAAGCAAATGAAAAGATTTTCAATTTGGGCATGTACAAACTACGTAGACCCTTTCTCAGCATCAGTTGATAAGGTCCTGGAATATTTAGCTACTTGTTTGAAATGGGGGTCTCTATGTCCACAATTAAGGTTCATTTGGCTGCCATTTCAAATTTTCATAAGGTTTTGATGACCATTCCTTGATGCTTCATTGTTTATGCAAAATTTTTCTTAAAGGCCCTCTGCATTTAAACCCCCCCCCCCCATTCAAAGATCCTGTAGCACCGTGGGATTTGACCTTAGTTTTATGATGTCTAGTTCAACAGCCCTTTCAGCCAGCAGCTATTTGTGATCTCAAGTTTTTATCTTGGAAGACCCTCTTCCTAGTAGCTATCACATCTAGGAGAATTTCAGAGTTACAAGCTTTATGTGTTAATCATCCCTATATCATTTTTCACAAAGAAAGAGTATCACTCAGAACCAATCCCACCTTCCTTTCCACAGTGGTATCAGAATCTAATATCAACCAGTCCATGGACTTACCAGTCTTCTTCCCAAATTTTGCAAATAAAAGAGAATACTGTTTACACTTGTTGGACATCCACAGAGAATTACATTTTTACTTGGACAGAACGAAATTTTCTAGAAAATCAGACCAACTATTTCTATTGTTTTCAGGACCCAAATTGGGCAAACCTGTATCAAAGCTCACCTTGTCTAAATGGCTTAGAGACTGTGTTACCTTTATCTACAATCAAAATAAACTCAAACTGTCTACTGCAGTTATTGGTCATTCTACCAGATCTATTTCCACTTAAAGGGTCTTTCATTCCAGGGCTTCTGTGGAAGACATATGTGCAGCTGCAACTTGGGCTACTCCACATACCTTTATCACCTATTGCAAATTAGACATGGCCTCCAGGAGAAGAGCATCTTTTGGCTCTATGGTGCTCAGGAATATCCTTCCTTAGGGCCGATCAGGATCTAAAGTACCTGGGGATTCTGTCCCATCAGTCAAGAATGAATAAAGATTGACAATATCAGATACAAAGTTATGTTCTTACTATAATGTTCCATCTGTGTTGTCAATCTTCATTCATTCTTGACATCCCAACCTCCTACCCCCTGCAAAATACTCCTGGAGGTTCGGACCTAGTCCTGGGACGTTATAGAGTTATAACTTAGACAGGGCTTCCCTATTTTCTAAAATGCACTGCAAACTCGATCTGAGTTAATGGGAAGGGGGGTATTCTGGGTAGAGTCTTAGCTCGAGAGGTTTTAGCTGGCATGAGCTATGTATAAAGGTCGAGTCCATTCTGAGAGGTCGGAACCGAATCCATCAGTCAAGAACGAATGAAGATTGACAACATAGATGGAATGTTACGGTAAGAACATAACTTGTTTTTTCTTCTTGTGAAGAAAAATCTGCTTTAAATAGCTTAGTTTCTTCTATTGCACGGGTCACTGTTTGCAGTGTGTGTATGTATCTGTTGGTACTCTTCCAGGGCTATGGCCACTTGTACTGTTTTACTGAGGTTTGGGTGCATTCTCAGAACCTCCCAGATAATGTAAAAAGAGATTTTAAATTCTCTCTTGGATAGAGATTTAGTGTTTGGCCCCTCTGCTGCAGAGATGATAAAAAATGTGATGAAAGGGGCAAGCTGATCCAGGGAATCTCTAAGATTTTCAGCCCTCCTTTTTCAAGTTATTAAAAACAAATAAGTAAAATAGAAGTCACTGGAACCATGAGCATCTGGTAATGAAGTGGTTTATTAGATTCAAACAACAGTATATTAATCTGTATGATTTATTACATATGGATTTGTAGAATAATGTGTTTTTACTTCAAAAACAACTTTATGTCCAAAAGAGAGGAGTAGCAAAGGGCACCCCCATTGCTAACAGTTATGCAAATGTTGTTATGTTTATATGGGAACGGAATTTTATTCTATCCACAGATAATGGTTTAGCAAGGAATTTTATTTTTTTAACATGGATAGGTAGTGTTGATAGTTTTAATATGTTTTATGAATATTTATCCTCCACATGTTCCTTTCGTTAAGGTTAAAAAAAATCAATATCAACTGAGAGTATTGACTTTTTGGACATAACAGTGTTTAGAGACATCAAAAGTATTTTAAATACTCGTTTATATAGAAAACCAGCCAATAGAAATGCATATTCACCCAGCCAAGAGAAATGCATATTTCAGTATGCACCCACAGTTTATGTTTGACAATATAGTTAGGAATCATCCTGCTAGAGTTACAAGTCTGAACACGATTGATGAGAACATGCAGTTGCAATTACATACACTGCTGTAGAGTTTGTTAATAGAGGTTACAATAAGAAGAAAGTACTAGAGATTTGTAACAATTTTAAAAGTTGTCGAGCTACCACAGCTAAGCCACTGTTCTCAGAAGCTGGCCAAGAGGTACTAATGAATAAATGTTTGCAGGGTAAAGTTAGATGCATGTTTACATTTAATCAAAATACTGCCAGTGTTAAGAAAATCAATTAGAAATACTGTCACATCCTACACGATGTACTAGAACTACAGATGGCAGCTGATGAGAGACTAATGGAAGTTTGAAGCAGTTATTATGTTATAAAGAGCAAACACATATATTTAGGAAGTCACAACCAATTAAGAATGGTACCTCTGAATGTGGCAGATGTACTTTCTGTAGTTTCATTTGTTGTGATAAATATTTTACTCATCCAGTTTCTAACAAGACCTTTAGACTTAATGCATATGGTAATTGTGAAACTAGAAATGTTGTCTATCTGGCTAGATGTGTTACATGTCAAGCATATTATGTGGGTAAAACGAACCAGAGGTTAAAAGATTGTATCTGCAACCACCTGTCTGAGATTAAAAGAGAAATAGTTACAAATACACTATATAAACACATTAGAAACAATAGCTCTGGACATAATTTTAAATTTTCAGTTCTAAGAGTAATTGACAATAATATACATGAGGATAAGATTAATGATTTTACTGGAAAGGAAGAATTTAATTGGATTTTATGCTTGGGGCACATATTTTACCTAGTTTGAATGACTATGTATCTTTAAAGCCTTTATTGAAAGAGAAACACAAACGAGCCTGATTGTCGTCATTTGACCCACTTTGATATTATATAAATGGTAAATGGAATTTTTTGTTTGATATGCCTGAAAAAGCCTTGTTTAAGCCAAAAGTTTTTACTTGCAGTTTTAAAAGTTATTTGAGTCAAATAAATATCTTCATTACCAGCTGCTCGTGGTTCCAGTGACTTCTATTTCACTTGTTTGTTTTTATTTTTGTAGTCACTGGATTTACTTGGATACTGGCTGTATTTTTCTGCTTTTTCTCAATTGTCCAAGGGAATTTCTTTCTCCTCATCCAGTTTTGGCAAAAGCAGAATAAACAGTCTCAACAGAATTCAGGTAAACAGATGATTAAGAAGAAGTGGCAAGGAGGTTCCAAAAATGTCTCACACCTCCCAAAACCAGGGACACCCCATCAAGTCCTGGCCCTTTTTCTCTTCTAGGAAGTCTGAATCTACATTTTTCTTTTTGGCAACAGATTGCTTCAGACAAATGGCTTCTGAAAATCATTCATCACGGTTATAGCTGGCAGTGGGAGGAACTTCCTCCTTTCAGAGGGGAGGGTCATTCCTCATCTTGCAGATTAGACACTTTTGTTTCCACTTGTTCTTCATCACATGCTGTCCCAAGGAGTGATAGAACCAGTTACTGCTTCCCAGGTAGGAAAGGGGTTTTATTCAAGGACGGGGTTTTATTCAAGGACATTCCTCGTCGCAATGAAAGAAAATGCTTGGAGACCAGTTCTGGATCTTTCTTTCCTAGACCTGTTTGGGATAGTGCAAATTCAAATGATGTCACTTTCCAACCTGTTGCCTGTTCTGTTTCTTTCAAGTTTCCTGGTAACACTACACTTAAAATATGCTTATTATCACATTCCTGTTCATCCAGACTTCGGGTGTTTCTTATGGTTTTGTATGTCCAGATCACATTATCAGTTACCTTTCCCTTTGGATGATCCACTGCACCAAGAGTGTTCACAAAGTGTTTAGCTCCAGATCTGATGTTGTCAATCTTCATTTATTCCTTGACATATGGGTTCAGTTCTGAGCATCGGAACCGACTCAGCCATTACTACACGAGAACCAAAAACTCTCAAGCTTAAGTCTTACCCAGAGTGCTCCTCTCCAATTTACCTCAGATCTCATTTGCCACTTCCTGTGACAGACATGTTGCCAAATTGCTCTTGAGCTAAGTTCAATTTTCTTGTTCTATTTTAAAGTTTCTTTTCCTATAGCTTACAGATTTTTCATTATTAGTATATAGTTTGTTTTCTCCTTTAGCCTACACTTTTCGTATATATCATTCTTCTGCCTACTCTCCTTCCTTCCGTTATACACTTTGGTGTATCTTGTGACTACCATTGTTGGTAGTATTTTTTTCCTTCTTTCTATCCCTTAAAAAAAGTTATACTAGTTTTCTTTTCTTATTTCTTGTCTAGTTTTTGTTGTTGTTGTTTGTTTTTTGCTGCTATTATCAGATATGGCTGACAAAGTTAAAGAAGCTTCTGGATTTAAAAATTGTCAGGTGTGTGACTAAGATGTCCAATTCCGATGGGCATTCTCTTTGTGTCTATTGCCTGGGCCCAGTGCATTTGCAAGGGGATTATTCAATCTATCATGCCTTTAGTCACTGTGCATTGGTAGAAAGAAAGAACAATTTTTTGCTAAAAGGGATGATTAAGTCTGCTTTTGATGAGGCCTTACCTAGTTTTTTGGGTAGAACAGATGCTTCTTCCCCTTCCTTTTCATCTTCATCCTCCTAACTAGACAGACCAAAAAAGAAGAGTTGATCAGTGCCAGCATCTCCCTAGGCACTGACGACCAAAAAACTGAGGACATCTGCTCCTGTTGTTTCAATGGAACTGACAATCTCTTCAAAGGCTTCTTCAGTGCCGGCTTTGACACTGAAACTGACATCAGCACTGGTGCCAAAATTATCAGACGCTATGGAGCAGACAGCTTCGGCACCATCTTCTATTGTGGCACTGATATCTTCCGATACAAAGGAATGTTCTGAATTCTCTTTCCTGGATAGACCTAGGGCCATATATTCCCCATCCATAGACCCCTTTGCTGGCCAGTTGCCAAGTCCATTTGTGGAAAGATCAAAATCCCCCTCTACCCAGTTAATTCATTCCACTAGGAGCTTAATAGAATTAGATGTGTTGACATTTGTGGATCAGCTCCTTACAGTGAAGGGACTTGCTGGTGCATCCTCGATTCCAATTCCTTTGGGTGCCAGACCCCCCCCCCTTCTGTGACACCTCCTACTCTTCCTCCTCTAACCTTCTCTGAGGCCTTGGAGATTCTGACTCCAAGTTTCCCACCACTGACTGTTTCGGTTCTGATGAGATCTGCTTCTCGAGTACTGATTTCTATCGGGAGTTCTTCTGCTCTGTTGGAGCCAGAGAACTCTTGGAGTCATGGCTGCACTGTCTGCTACAAGGGGCGGGACTCCACTCTGTTTTTTTCGGAGCATCTCTGCATCTTGAGGCTTTGACATGCATTTGTTTTACCCTGACTTCAAATTTGGGAGTGGCTTCTTAAGAGCGGGGAGTAACCATAGTTCTGAGGCAGTCCTTCTCAATTCCAGCCTCCCTTCCCTCTTCGGGGAGGGGGGTTTCCAGGCTATGGAGAGGACCTTGCCCACTGTGGGCATTCAGGCAGTTCCTTCCCTGTTGGAGCAAATTCTTGAACCTTCCTCTTGACCAGAGCTACCTTCAATCTCAACTCCTGGACAGCAAGTGCAAGGCCACAGGAACACCTATTCAGGCATTGTCCTCTTCTGATACCTCCCAAGATAGTCCCAATGAGGAGGTTCCTCAGAAGAGGAAGTGTAAGAGGAAACACTTAGATTCCCTGGAGGAATCCATCATAGAAGATACTGATTTTGATGAGGAGGAGGGTTCCCCATGGTCAGCCCAGGAAGATGTCTGCTTTGGAGACATCCTTGAGATCCTTAAACAGAGGGGTGGCTGGATGTCTCAAAAGCTCTCTTCAGAGGAATCAGTATACCTCCAGGTCTTTGGCACTTGACCATCTACCTCTTGGGTTACGCCACCTACTGACGAGCTCATTAAGTTGATCTCGCAGCAGGTGTAAAAGACTCCTGACACCACAGAAACTATTCCCTAGAGGCCAGGCAAAATTATTTCTGCACCAGAAGACCATCAATTTTTGGCAAAGAGATTACCAGTAGATGTCATGGTGGTAGCGGTGACCACAAAAAAGAAACTGGCAGAGGAAAGTTCCACTATCCTTCCTCCCAGTAGAGAGTCTCAGGTGATGAATAGGTTTGACAAGCGGGTTTATGCTTCATTGACCTTTGCATTGCAGTCTTTGAACTTTATAGCACACTTCACTAGACTAGATTAAGGAAATATCAGATACCCTGGCAGGAGCCATATCTGAAGAGGTCCAAGATGAGGTTGCTTCTCAGTTGGCCACCCTAGATTTCATTTCATATTCGTTCATGAGGCTCATAGCACATGCAGCTGAAGGGACAACTAGAGCAATGGGATCAGGTATAGCCATTAGGAGGCACGCTTGGATGCACTTAGGCAAATTTACAGAGCTATTCAAGTCTTCATTCATCAGTGCGCCCTTTGCTGGATCTTCCCTTTTTGGTCCTAAAATTTGAGAAACCTTGTCCAGGTGTGAGAAACACAGAAAGACCCTTCTTTCTGCAGTGGGCGTATGTTTTTTCTCCTCCTCAACAGTCCTTCTCCAAGAACCAAAGGAGTGGGAAAGTGTGGTTCAGAAAGTCCCAAGGGCTTTTTCGGGACACACATGGCAGTGGTGCTCTCAGTGTCAGAGGGGGAACCTTTAATGGAAGACACCATCCATGTGGCAGGGGTGGCCCGCAAAATCAGGGTTCCATTGACTCCTTTCCTGCCAAACCCTACCAGCACTCCTGAAAGTAGGCCCAATTGCATTTCTCTGGAAGTAGTCGGGGGGGGGGGGCATCTATCTTTACACCAACACGCCTGGCTTCAAATAACTTCAGATGTTTGGGTGCAAAGTATTACAACCAGAGAATACACCGTACCCTTTCTCTCTTTTCCAGACAATTCCAACAGAATCTTTGATGTTCCACCCAGTCAGAGGGAACCAGTAGTACTAGAAATTCAAAAACTGCTTAAAAAAAGAGTCATCCAAGAAGTCCCACCAGACCAGATAGGATCCGGAATTTACTCAAGATTCTTTTTAGTGCCAAAGAAAACAGGGGACTGGAGACCAATTTTGGATCTGAGTGTTTTGAACAAGTCTGTTCGACAAACAAAATTCCAGATGGTCATGGTTCAGTCTATTCCCCATTTCAAGGGAAAGATGATTGGATGTGCTTGATAGATCACCAGGATGTGTATTGCCACATAAAAATGAACAAGTGCTCCAGGAGATTTCTCCACTTCCAGCTGGAAGCCAGTCATTATCACTTCAGAGCTCTGCCCTTTGGCCTCACCACAACTCCCAGGGTGTTCACCAAATGCATGGCATTAGTAGCTTTTCACTTGAGACTGCAAGGATTCCGGGGGCTTAGATGACTGACTCATTACCACTCCCACCAGGCATCTTCTAGAACAAGCAGGAGACTATATTCTCCAGATCTGCACTGACCTGGGCATCACTGTAAATTACAAAAAGTCACAACTTCCTCCAACACAAACCTTAGGGTTCATAGGAGCGGTGCTGAATATCAATACTTGCACAGCTTCCCTTTCCCTTGCAAGGCTGCAAAAGATCAAGACCTAGGTAAAAAAGATTGTCAGGACAAGAGAGTAGCCACACAATTAGTCTTACAGGCATTAGGCATGATGGCGGCAGCCATTATATTAGTTTCTCTAGCAAGATTTCACATGAGGATTCTTCAGTGGCTTCTAGCTTCTCAGTGGTCCATTCTGTATCAGCCAATGTCAGATCAGATTTTGATTACCAATCATGGCAAGGAAGACCTAGCTTGGTGGATTAATTCAGATGAAATTCTCTTGGGCCATCCTTTTGTTCCTTCTCAACCCCAAGCCATAGTGGCTAAGGATGCCTCCCAGATGGGGTGGGGGGATATTATCTAGGCAAGACTCTCCAAGGCACTTGGTCCCTCATGGAGGCCAACTTGCATATCAATGTTCTAGTGCTGAGGGCAGTGTTTTTAGCGCTGTAAGCCTTTCAATCTGCTCTAACCTTGGGAACGATTGTGATTCAAACAGACAATATGTCGGTAGTTTAGTACATCAACAAGCAGGGAGGGACCAAGTCATATCCCCTTTGTCAAGAAGCTCTCAGAGTCTGGCAGTGGGGTGATCTCTTCCAACTACTTTCTAATAGCAAAGTGCATTCTAGGGAGTTCCAATGTGATAGAAGACAAACTGAGCAGATGCATTCTCCTGCCTCATGAGTGGTCTCCCAAACCCAAAGTGGCAAGGGAAATATTTCATCACTGGTGCCAGCCGTGCTGCGACCTATTTGCATCACCCTTAAACATCAAGTGCAGCCACTACTTTGACAAGGTCCTGCCTCTGGGAGAGTCCCTGAGAGATGCTCTTCTGCATGATTGGCTGTCCAGACTTCTGTATGCCTCCCCTCCACTTTTCCTTTAATCCTTCAATTCCTGAAGAAAGCGATAAGGTTGAAGAGCAAAGTAATTCTCATTGCTCGCTTCTGGCCTTGACAGATTTGGTTCCCCTTTCTTTGGCCTTATCTGATTTGACAGCCATGGACTCTGGACCAGATCCAGATCTCCTATCCCATCCAGAGGGATTAGTTCACCCAAACCTTAAAAATCTCAGGCTGACAGCTTGGCTTCTCCAGTTCCACTAATTGCCGGGCGTGATTCTCTATCTTCCCCAGTTCATAAGATTCTATTTGCATCACACAAACCTTCCACTAGGATGCTCTACAAGAGTAAATGGCAGAAATTTTCCCACTGGCTCTTGATAATCACACTGACCCTTTCTCCACTCCTATCGACAAAGTCTTAGAATTTTTAGATTTATTTTTTGAAGAAGGAACCTCTTCCTCTTCTGTTAAGGTTCAGCTAAAGATTATTTCAAACTTTCATAATGGGTTCAAAAAATATTCATTAATTTCTCATAAACTTTGCAAAGCATTCTTAAAAATGGGCCTTGTTGTTAAAGCGTCCATATAAGGATCCATTTTACCCTGGGATCCTAACTTAGTGTTACAGACAGTAGTACATTCCCCCCTTTGAGCTTGCTGCCATCTGTGACCTGAAATCCTTATCTTGGAAAACTGTTTTTCTGGTAGCAATTACTTCTGCCAGAAGAAATTCAGAAATTCAAGCCTTATCTTGCAAACCATCGTATATGACATTTCACAAGGACAGAGTTTCCTTAAGACTGAACCCTTCCTTTCTGCCAAAGGTGGTGTCAGAAACAAATATCAGACAATCAATTTACCAGTATTATTTCCCAATTTCTCAAACAAAGGTGAATACTCCATGCATTTATTGGATCTTGGTAGACAACTGCGATTCTATCTTCATGAAACGAAAGATATAAGAAAATCTGACCAACTTTTTGCTTCTTTTTCAAATACCAGAATGAGTAAGCCAGTATCCAAGGTTACCTTATCTAGATGGCTGAAAGATTGTATATCCTTTAAATGCAACAAGAGGAAAGTTGAATTGCCTGGGTCTGTCAGGGCACACTGCACTAGAGCCCTAGCTACTTCAGCAGTTTTTCATTCTAAGGCTTCCATGGACGATATTTGTGCAGTTGCAACATGAGCTTCCCCACATACCTTTATTACTCATTACAAATTGGATTTGGTCTCTATGGGAAGAGCATCCTTTGGTTCTATGGTGCTCAGGAATATCCTTCCGTGATTCCTTCCAAGATCTAAAGTAGCTGGAGACTCTGTCCCATATGCCAAAGAATAAATGAAGATTGACAACATCAGATAAAGAGGTTATATACTTACCATAATGTCCCATCTGTGTTGTCGATCTTCATTTATCTTGACTCCCCACCCTCCATCCCCTTCCATTCAGACCTCCTGGTGGAACGAAATCTAATCCTAGTTGTACGTTTTTTCATATATGACACTAGGTATGTTCTCCACTAAAGTGATACTAGGTTTACGTCCTGACATGTTTATCTGCAAACTCAATCTGAGCTAAATTGGAGAGGAGCATTCTGGGTAGGACTTAAGCTTAAGAGTTTTTGGTTCTGGTGGGCTGTAGTAACAGCTGAGTCAGTTCCAATGCTCAGAATCGAACCCATATATCAAGGATAAATGAAGATAGACAACACAGATGGAATGTTATGGTAAGTACATAACATAAACAGTGGATTTTATTCTGGTGAACCTTCCAGTGCCTTATTTTTGGTTATCAGTTTGCTTTTGGCACTTTTTCCACTTTCTTTAAGTACATAACTTCTTTTTATAGCTCACTGCAGGCTACAGGGTATCCACATTTTTCTATATTTATACAACTTGCTTATCTTTGCAGAGTCCTTTTCAAAATGTCACTCTTGCACAAGCTGGAATTCCAGGAGAGCATTCAAAGGTCTTTCTTGACTCCCTCACACAGGATTCTATTCCTGGGATGTCAACTAGACACCTCAATCCAAAGACCATTTCTTCCACATGAAAATGGATTTTTATTTAAATCTATTTCTAAGGTTTTCCACTCAGACTTCAGTCACTGCAAGGGAATACCTCAGGATTTTGGGTTTCATGGCATTAAGGATTCTCATAATATCCCTGGAAAGACTCCACAGGAGAAAGATACAATGGTATCTGAAATCTCTTTGGTCCCAGCATCAGCACCTTTATCTTTTCAGATCCCAGTGCTAGTATTTGTCAAAAGATAAATCTTGTGATAGAGATAACAACAGCTATCCTTAATTCAAGGTCTCCCCTTCTCCCTCCCTCTTCCAAACAGGCTGTCACCACAGATGCTTTGGATTTTGCTTGGGGAGCATTTTCTGGAGATACAAAAGTGCAGGGGCTGTGGGACACCAAGGACAAATACAAGCACATAAATATCAAGGAGATGCTTGCTCTGATCAAGGCACTCAATTCTCCAAACCATGTTCAGTCCCCGGGACCTCTTCAAGTGGTTGCAGACAATGCCACAATGATGTAGTACATCAACATGCAAGGGGGAACCAGGTCATGCCCCCCTTGCAGACTTGCCATGGGATATAGCGTCACAGCACAATATCTCTCTATAGGTATCCTACATCAAAGCAAAACCGTGTGGCAGACAAGCTAAGCAGGATCAGGACAGACCCTCACAAATGGAAACTAGATCCAGGTGTTTTCCAAGATTTGTTCAATTTGTGGGGAGTTCCTCAAGAAGACCTCTTTTGCCAGTTGATTGTTCAGACAGAGGAGACAAACGCTGTTCCAGGTCTCCGGACAAGAAGACCCAGAAGACAGATGCTTTTGCTTTTCTTTGGATAAGAATATTCCTGTGTGCCTTTCTACCTTTTCCACTAATATCCAGGGTACTTCTGAATATTCAGAAGGAATCCCCCAAGATCAGTATGGTGACTCCCTTCTGGCCCAAGCAATTGTGGTTTTCCCTTCTTTTGGCAATTACCACAAGCTTCCTCACAGGCATCTGTTTTCTGAGGCTGAAATGCCTCAGAAAATGTTGCAATGAGAAGGGTTGGGTGCCACAAATCAACAGTCATCATATTGTGTTACTGTACAACACAACATGACATGTGAAATTGCAAAACCTATTATTTTATCAGAACATTTCAATAAATAGGCTTGAATGCCACAGTGAAATCAGAATATTAGAATCAGAAGGCTGTGCTGCCATGTAGGCAGGAGCAGTGTATTAGAAAGTTTGGGAGACAGGGAGGCAACATAGAAGATATAGGAATGCCTTAAAGTAAGGTAACACAATTGCTGTTATATTGAAAACCTGCAACTAGTGGTACAAACCAGTAGACCCATATATAAGGTTTATTGTTATGGAGGATGGAACAAAGAGGACACTAGAGATATTCAATGGCAACTATTTAGTGCACATTTTGTGTGCTGTAGATCTGATGGCAGAGTCAAATCTTGTTGAACAAGTCAGATCAGGTAAGAGCATTGTGCAGCTTGGAACATCTCAGCAAACTGGAACCCAAATCCACACAAGTAGCAGGGAAAATAATGGTTAAAACACACTGCTAATGGCCATAGGCACCTATAATGAAGAGCAGTTCTCCTTATTCTTTTAACAGAAAAACAACTGCAACAGTTCCAAATTAAACTTTCCAAAACACAATAGCAGTAGTTTAAGATTAGAGCAAGTGTTGTGGGTCTGGCAGCAAGGTCAAATTTGATTGACTAGGTTAAGACCAGTAAAAACACTGTGCAACTTGAAGAGCAAGTTATTGCAACATTGGGCAGTTTACAATACAAGTACTAGTACAACAACATATTAAAATCACACTGCTGCAGCTAGTAGAGTCTGGATGCTTAGAACAAAGAGCAGTTTTCTTTTCTGCTCCTATTTGTTAGGTAACTTGGAACCATGAAAAAATGTCAGGTCCAAAACTAAGTTATTCTAACTTTGCTAGTAGTAGCAAATGGTCAAGAGTTTTAAATAAGTACATTTTTAAGTTTACTTGTGTGTGTGTGTGTGTGTGTGTGTGTGTGTGTGTGTGTGTGTGTGTGTGTGTGTGTACACGAGAACGCATGTGCATATATGTATGTAAGACTGGTTCCTATTACATGATCGAATGCTAGAAATAGCGAATGCTCATTTGTCGAACCCAAATGCATGAAACCACAGAATATCGAAGGAACAGATCAGCGAATTTTTTCCCAGGGAAAAAAAATTCACTGGGCCGTTCTTCAGACTTTGCTGTTTTCGTCACTAAGGTGCAATTTCGGAGTTGGTATATTTAAGGTGGGGGGGCACAAGCCCCCACATTGGGGGATGTGGGGGGCGAACCCCCCTACTTTATGTTGCCTGTACATTTTTTTTTTTTGGGATCAGCGAGTTTTTTTCCCAGGGCGAAAGCTCAGTGATCCATTCCTTCGACATTTTGTGCTTTCATGCATTTGGGTTCGATGATAGATCGTTCACTGTTTCTAGCATTCAGTCATATAATATGAACCCATGTAAAACTACTGGCACTCCATTATGATGTTTTTATTAAGATGTTATTGCATTTTAAAAGTAGGGATACCAGTAATAAATTTAGCAAGGATTATTGTAAATGTAAAGTAAAGTAACTATAATACCTGCAAAGGGTGGACTTTATCATGCATTTAGTCGTGAATGACCAGGTTTGATACTGACAGCAGAGCCTAAGGGATCAAGTGCATCGGCCAGGAATGAGTAAATATTTCATAATTTCTACCACTGGCAGGTATTTATAGCTTTTCTACCATGGCAATCTAATTAGAATAAAAGTAATTTTAATTTTATTTTCTGTCTTGTGAGTACTGAATATGCACAAAATTGATTGTAAGATTTATAAAAAAAATAAATAAATACATTTATTTGCTGTGCTTCTCCTGGATCAGTCCTAATCCTCTTCATGTATGGTTACAAAGTAGCAGTAAATCATAACATTTGAGTTTACCCACATTATAGTCTCTTCATTTCCATTCAGAGGTTTCATCAGCTATACTGTTATCTTTATTAGGACCAGTGCTTGTCTTTCAGGATTCTGGCTGATGCACAATGTACTCCTATAGGCAGCTTTTCTAGGAGTTTTCCTTAGCACTCATTGGCTCACATCAGATAATATCACCTCGGTAATTTTGTCTTCATATTGCTTCATTCCACTTAATACTTATGGCTTCTTCAAAAGATCTTCATAAAAATCCAATTTTAACCACAGTCATTATACCTTTTATTAGATTGCTTTTAGAAACTGATAATGAGGACTTCGACTGAAAACAAGATAAAAGGTAGAAGTATGACAGAAGTGTACTAAAGAACATTACAAAAAACAAAATGCTCTTCATTAGATCACTGTTATAGTAGACATTACATATGGTTAAGTATCCAGTGAAGAATATTGTACATCTGGACTGTACAAAGCTTCAGGCTCCTTCCTTGCATGCCTTACATCCAGATGTGCTAGTATAATTGTAATAGTTCCATTACATAAAGAAAGATGAGCGTTTTTATTTCTTGACCTGATTTTTAAATTAATTCTAACAGTCTATCTGTTTTAGCTAAGGTCTTTAAGCCTATGTGAGTAATTATTTCCAGTATATAGCTGTACTGCATATTGCTGTTTATGTGATCTAATTATTAGAATTAAACCCTAGTTTCATTCTTATATTCTGAACATACGTCAGGATAGGTCAGGACTTGCCTTTGCATTAAGGCAGTTCCAGGACAGTCATCTGAGAGATAAGGGTCTAATTGTGTTTCCCTCCTACCACCTTGTTATAGTTGTGTTCTTAAACCTATTGCATTTGTTGCTGCATGCCTTTTACAACAATTTGACAAAATACTTCCCTTCCTTTCCACATTTATTGTCTGTTAACAGTAAGCACATAAGTACCATTTTGCAGTCTCTCCATTTAAACTACTCATCAGACTAAAAGACCTTTGACAAAACTAATTTATATTGAGTGTACTGATACTGCTTGCACTGATTGTAGTATCAAATTAGTATTTTTTTAATATAATTAGTTTACTGTCTCTTGCTGGTGGCAGAATAAGGCTTTCAGGCTAGTTGTTTTGTATTGAACTGTAAATATCAGTAGATTGTCTACCCAAACATTATTCTAAAACCTAACTCCAAGCAGTTATATTATTCTGCCCCCTGCATCATTCCTGTTGGTATTATGGACCAACACTTCCTCATAACCTTTCTTGCCAACCTGATTGAGATGGCTATCTTGAGACAGTGTAAATATTGCCTCATGCTGTCTGATTATCATCTATTACTCAAATAGCATAACATAGTGTGTAAGAGAAGTGCAGTCATAATATCCTTGGAGGCACAAATCTCATGCACAGTAAACTCAGACACCAAAATTGTCAGCAGTACACCACACATCACACCTCTCTGAGGCCATCACAATACAAAAACACAATACAGATGCACAACACACTCATTGAATTAAGCCTTCTTTCTCCTTCCTCACATAGCACAAGGAGACCCAAAGACATAAATACTGAGCCCGTAAAGCAGGCATTGGCCCAACCAACATTCTTGTGATAGGTGACTCCATTGTAAGACATACAGATGTGCCTGTTACTAGGCTGAGCTAAGACAGAGTGATGGTTTCTTACTTGTCTGGTGCCAAGATTCTTAAGATCACACATCCACTCAAGTTCTTGAACAACAACTACCAGTATTACTCTGTCATAGTTCTTGCTGGTGTCAGTGACTTGAGGTGTACCTCCCTGGACTATATGAAGAGAGGCATGATGGAGCTCTCACACTCTCTCCAAGGCAGGTGTGAGTCTAGCATTGAGCAGCATTCTACCTTTTCCAAGGATGATGCCACAATATGAGCAAAAAATAATTGAGTTCAGTAATTGGCCTAGTTTTTGGTGTCATTCAGAGGGGGTCCAATATTTGCCAGCTGGGAAAATGTGATCGACAGACCACGCTGCTTCACCGGGAATGGCCTGCATCTGTCCCCTATTGGGTTTCAAACAAAGTAAAATAAAGTCCTGGACACCACTGTAGGTATAAAAACTATTTGTATTTTCCACAAAACACGAAAGATGGTTTCAGTTATTAGCAAATACATTGTCCACCAACATAATGCCTTTTTTTAGGCAATGATAACCTGATAAACCTACCAACGTAAGTGAACAATCAAAGGAAAATATGAAGGTGTTTCTGATCAATGCTTGAAGCCTAAGTAAAAAACTTCAACCCCTACAAGCCCTTCTCACCCTGGAGGACATTGACATCTGTGTAGTGACTGACAGATGGTTTAAAATAGCAGTGAGCACTCCAGCTGTGGAAGGCTATAATGCCTTCCAAATGTTTAGAACCAACTACTGCGCAAGAGGGGAGAAAAGGTGGAGGTGTCTCAATCTGCATCCAAAAGAGACTCACATCAAGGCTAATAAAGCAGCATGATGCACTAGAGCTTCTTCATGCCCAATTAACTATCATAAAGGTCCCATACCATATATTTGCTAGCTATATAAATCCTTGTGTGACACAAGAAAGCCACAGGAACTAGAATCACCCAGTATTAAAACCAATACCATTTTCCTAGATGATCTAAACTATCCAAATATAGACTGGGAAACCTACACCACCATTAGTGCACAAGCACAGAGATTCCTGGACTTTGCCAATACAAATGCCCTGGAACAATTAATCAGAATACCCACTAGGGGGAATAACATCTTGGATCTTATCCTTATTAATATGGGAACATCTTGTACCATCACTTGAGTATCTTCATCACTTTTTAGGTCCAAACATAAAGCAGTCTGTTAAACTGTTAAATTAATGGTTTTGGCAAAAAATAAAAAAAAAACTAATGGGTAACTTTTTGCCAAACTGTTAATTTCACAGTTTGCAATTACATAACTTAATTCACAATGACTTACCCATGCTAATCCACCACAATTAGGGCTGGAACCCAAACTGATATAACTACCTCTTTCCCTACCACTAAAAAACAAAGGTCATTTCACCCCTTTAGACATGCTGTTTAAGGTATACCTGAAACTGGCTCACCTGCAGCTATCACACATGACCAAGTCCTAAGAGTGCTATCAAAAGCCAAAAATACTGCATCTATAGGTCCTGACACTTTCCATGATTGCATCATAAATAGCATGAAGCACAATTTAGCCACGGCCCTAACAACACTGTTCAGTCTAAGCCTCCATATAGGTTTTGTACCAAGTGAATGAGAATAGCTACAGCCATTCCCCTGCATAAGGGAGTACCTTTTTACTGACACTTGCTGCTTGTTTTTCCTGAGAAAAAGGAAACATTTTTTGCTTGTCCATGGAACAATCTGTCGGCCCAATGGTCAGCCTTTCTTCCAGCCACACAAAGAAAAAGAAAATCAAACAGCCTTTACCATCACAGCAGGCTAGTAATTGCCTCAGCCGCAGGTGGCTGATTTTGCTGTGGCCATTAGTTGTACCTCAGTCCTCTCATCTTTTACTCCAGATCCCTCTGGTATAGCACCTACAGCCACTATGAACTAAGGGTTAGCAACTTCCTCTGTGGCTGTTGGGGTCCCTCATTGGTAAGGGAAAGCTGCTCTTGTTGGTCCTGGGAGACAGATCAGAGAAGACTTACTTCTTTCTCATAATGTTGTGCCCATCCATAGAGAAGCTGCTGTTGCCATTAATAACACTGTTGATCCCAGTTTTCCTGTTAAAAAGAAACAAAAAACTAAGCATGTATCTATTCCTCTGCAAATTTGCTTGGACAGGAGTAGTTTACTGGGTCTGGCTCAGAGGTTAATTCAGGGTATTTATCCTTCTTGTAAAGTAGCTTCTGTAGAAGAAAGAGGGTTACCTCCTTTCCTAAAGAGATTCAAGATTCTGAATCTGTACAAGAAGATGAAGGGACAGATACAGGATTTCCTCCTCAGATTTCTTATTGAGGCTCAGACAGAGCTCAGTTTCTGACTCTCTCTCTCTCTGTGGGAAGCATTCTCATTCTCTTAGACTATTTCGAGAATTCACCAGTGTTTTCAGTGGGAGAATACTGACATTTCTCTTTCCCTCAGAAGATACCATGAGCTGTTACACAAGGAATTTCCAGAACGTGCACCCATTCCTCCAGTTCTGTCAGCTTTGGAGGACGTGTTTGTTACTGCCTGCAATTTTCTTGATAGTCAGCCAGCTTCCCCTGAAAAGGCAGATACAATATATAAAGTTCCTCAGTCTTTTAATTTTTTATACACTTTTCCCAAATCTGATACAGCAGCTATAGCTCTGTTTAATCCTTCTGCTGCTAAACACTGTTAATTCCAATACTACTTACTCTAATAAGGATAGGAATATTATTGGTAAGTATGGGAAAAGTATATATTTCTGCAACTTTGATTATCAGAATTTTGAATTGTCAGGCTTATATGTTATGGTTTGTTCTGACTAATTGTGAAGTATTATGTGCATTGCTTTTATATAAAGAGACTGTTTTTATATTGAAATATGGAACAATGACATCTAGTGGTATAAATGTGGAATGCAATTGGAAAGTTTTTTTATGAATTAATGATTTTTTGATTAATTGTTTGATTGTTTAATTGATTGTTTTAAGATGATATAAATATTCATGAAATGTGTTTTGTAGTCATTCTCCTTGAAGGCGTGAGCCGAGGCGCTAGAGAGACTAATAAAACAGTGTTAGATCTTTCATTCTGGTCGTTTTATTTGGATTTCCTTGGATTTTTTATTTTTTGGTTGTTAATATATTATGTGCATTGTACCTAGTCAGTCACTGTAGCTAGATAACACATGCATATAAGTTACTGAGCATGTGCAAGATCAGTGCCATTGTGTATAGTCAGTCAGAGTGAATGCAGGCATGAATGGAGATGCACGTGAGTGTGTTTGAAGTAGCAAGTCCGTCAGTTAGCATATGACATTCAATATGTTCCAGTCACAGCTCCTGCTGTGTTTATGTACAGTAAACAACTTGAACTGATCCCGTGCCTCAGTGCCTCATTTGAATACATGAGACATTCGGCATGGTGTCAGAAGTGGATCCGAAGTTGAAGCTACTTACAAACCATGAGGCATGCAGTTAGAAGTGGAGAAATATACAGGAGCCAACTCACAAACAGGTCAGCAGTCATTCAAAGGTACTCAAACTTGTTTAAATGATTTTTCAGTCACTGAGTAAGTGGCAAAGCATGTAAAACATTTGAAATAATTACCAAGGTAAACAAAATGTCTGAAATAGTGACATACTGATAAAAGTATTCGAAATAATTACAGAAGTGTTCGAAATAATTTCTGAAGTGTTTAAAATGTATGAAAAGGTAAGACGACCACATTTTTTCACAATGTACTACTTTTGCACATTAACTAAAACTTTTCAAAGTATCCAAAGTTTCTGGAATGTTCACAGTGTTTGCAATGTTAAAGCAGATCCTTTTCAGAGATTGATTTTTTGCTATTATCCTTTTCAGAGAGTTTGTTGTGCAGCTGGACATAATTACGAGTACCTGGTCTATGCTTATATTTAAACAAGTGTTGTTGTTATGCAGAGGGATTTTGCAGACCTGAACTACTGGTGTTTGATAATAATATTGCAGAGAATTGGAGAGTCTTTGAGCAAGAATATGATATTTTCATACAGGCTGCATTTTCCAATAAAGATTTGTGTAGAAAAGCATTTATACTTCTTAATTTAGCTGACTCAGAAGCCATTGAGGGAATGCTAATTTGTATATCCACCTGTCATGTATGCAGGGGAGGGGGAGAACCGCCATTGTGTGATACAGGCTGAAACGTGGCAAGACCCTGAGTGCTTAAAACGTAAATTTAGAGAAATGCGTACCCCTCAAACAAATATTACAATGGAAAGGCACATGTTTTACACAAGAAATCAAAAGTCTGGTAAAACTATAGAAGCATGCATTACTGACTTAAGAAGTAAAGCAAAAATTTGCAGATTTGGAGATCTGAGAGATGAGCTGATAAAAGACAGGCTGGTCTGTGGTGTTAATAATGATGCAGTGAGAAAGATTTTGTTTCGAGATAGTGAATTAACATTGAGCAAAGCCATTGAGATTTGTCAAATACATGAGCTTACAGAAAAGCATACAAATATGTTTGTGAATCAGAAAAGCATACATGCAGTATCTGCCAGTGTGAATGTTGATAGTGTACAACATAAAGTTAAGATGAAAAAGAAATATAAACCAAAGGGTATGGCAGCAAACAATCTTTTTAACTGTCATAATTCTGGAGGCAGTCATGAACCTAAATGGGAAAAGTACTTAGATTTTGGTCAACAATGTCACAAATGTAAAAAGTGGAATAATTTCAAAAGGCTGTGCAAGTCTAATGTGGTCCATACTTTCATTAAAAGAGACCATCCGAAGAAGCAAGTAGATCAGATAAAGAGCTGTGAGCAAACTTTCTATGCTGATGGTGTCTCTGTGATCGATGAAACAGTTAACACAGTAGATTATTAGTTGGCAGCAAAAAGCAAAATATCTTTTACTGTACGTATTAATAGGAAACCTGCATAGCTTAAAGTAGACACTGGATGTAAGTGCAGAGTTATATCAGGACAAATTTTGCCAAAGTGAAAGGTGATGAGAAACTTGATTCAGCAAAGTGTGCAAAACTAGTTGCTTATAGCGATGAAGAGATTCAAACTGTTGGCGCAATAGTTTTCACATGCCATTCTGCTGGAAACAGCTATGACTTGCAGTTTTATGTAGTCAAAAGACACATGCAGTCACTGTTGGGCCTCAAAGACAGTTTGAGAATGGGACTAATTTAATTTAATACAGAGGTCCACCATACAAGTCTGAACAACAACAATAGTTTTACACAGAGTATTTTTAGTGAATATGTTGATATTTTCAAAGACGAGCTTAACACATTTCTAGTCACATATTCCATGAAGTTAAACCATGCAGTATGCCCAGTTGTCAGACCAGCAAGGAAAGTTCCAGTAGCAGTGCAGAGCAAAGTAAAATCAGAACTAGACAAAATTGTGAATTTGGGTGTCCTTACTCCAGTAAAAGAACCGACTGAATGGGTATCCTCCATGGTCGTAGCTCATAAGAAAAACTCAGATGATATTCAAATATGTATTGATCTGAGAGATTTAAACAAAGTGCTTAAATGTCCTCATCATCCGATGTGCACAGTAGAAGAGGTAGCTGTTGTCATGCCAAATGCCACTGTTTTTTTCAGTCGTAGATGCAAAAAGTTCTTTTTTGGCAAATTTTGCTGGATCGCAAATCTTCATTGTTAACCACTTTCAGTACAACATTTGGTAGATACAGATTTTTGAGAATGCCATTTGGGATAAATTCTGCCAGTGAAGTATTTCAGCATGCAATGGAGCAAATTTTTCCTGGTTACCCATGTGCTATTATAGTAGATGATATTATTGTAGGAGGTAATGGTGAATCGAAGATGATAAAAACTTCAGGAAAGTTCTAGACCATGCACATGAAGGAAATCTTAAACTGAATCCTCAGAAATGCAAATTTAAACTGAAAGACGTTATTTATGTGCGACATTTGTTTAAGAATTCTGACTTACAACCAGATCCATCTAAGTAAGCAGCAATTCTTGAGATGCCAGCTCCAGGAAATGTCACATCTTTACAACATTTCTTGGTATACAACTATTTAGCAAACTTCATCTCAGAGCTGAGTGAGCTTTCAGCACCATTACATCAGCTGACGTGCAAAAGTGTAAACTGGTCCTGGTTGGAACATCACCAAAGAGAATTTGATGTTCTAAGCAGAAAATTGCCAGTCCATCCACACTGAGATATTATGATGTTCACAAACCTGTAACTCGTTTGTGTGATGCTTCAAAATATGGTCTTTGTGCAGCATATTATCAAAAAGGCATACCAGTAGCTTATGCATCCAGAACTTTAAACCAAACTGAGATGCAGTATGCACAAACAGAAAAAGAGCTTTTGACAGTAGTGTTTGCATGTTGGAACTTCAGTGATCATATTAATGGGAAGCCTGTTCAAATAGAGACTGATCACCAACCTCTAGTGACAATTCTGAAAAAAAGCCAGTACATACAGCTCTAGCACACTTGCAATGCATGATATCACCACTCAGCTGCCGGTGACCTAGCGGTGATTATAATAGTATTATTATTTTTAGACCAGGCATTATTTTTCTAGGTATGAGGCACATTTAAAACAAGATGTGAGCACCAAAAACACCAAAGCAAGCTTTCCACTGCTCAAAAACAGTTTAACTATACCCTGTGTTTATTTTGTTATACCTTCTGCAGCACATCTTTAACTAATGAGTAATGCTTGCAGTTACACTGTTTTGTGTGGGCGGAGATAAACAGTGCTGTTGCTAGCTACATTGTATGTGTTTTAGACTCCATTTGGTAATATAAGGAGATAATCCTCATTTAAAAGGTGAATACCTCATTTTGACCTGTAACTGCTCTGTATATTCCTGTTGTTACTGTTATCACTATCGCAGATTTATTTTAATTGCCTTAGCTGAAAGGATAGTTACCTTTAAGACCCCATACTAGTATTTTCCACTGTGTCTGAAGATTGTTGGTGCATATGTATAATTACTAACACATAGCTGCTCATGTAAAGGGCACTTACAACCAGGATATTTAAACTACTTGTTCTATGTGTTATGTTCCAGTTAGAGTTATGTTTTAGCAATGCCGCTTTACTCTGTCACTGTACTCTGATCTAGCCAATAATCTGAATGCTTTACAAGGAATGATTGAATGTTTCAGAATTTATACTGTTGATTTGTCTTCCTTATTACTGCATTTTCTTCCTTATGTCTAAGTATATGTCTATTCACTTATCCCATCACTGTTTCTCTTTTACCCACTATTCTCAGGTTTATTTGTCCACTACCTTGTTTGTAGCAATACAGTGGGACCTACCCAGCTGGCAAAAGGAACTGTGCAATCTACCCTTACAACAGATACTTAATTGAAAGTCTCTCACCGTCCTGTAAAAGATCCCTGTTACCTAAAGAGGCAAGAAAGTACGTGCTGTCTAAACCTGAACACTTGCCTAACAATTTGTATATGCTTTCTAGCACGCTACCTAGCCAGGATACCTAGCAGCCATACCCTCCCTCTACCCCTAAAGGTTTTCTCTTTTACCTATCATATCCCTCTACCCCTTACACCATCTATTAGGCTTGCCACCCCTCCGTTTTTTTTCCAGACTATCAGGAAATCAAACTGATTCTCCGGTAGTCCGGAAAACACTGTACAAACTCCAGTATTCTGTTTCAAAAAGGAAACAGACTATCGGAGTTTGTAAATCGGCTGATTTACTATGCTTTTTTTTACAGAAAAGCATAGTAAATCAGCCAAAAGCAGGCGGCGGGAACGAAAAAAGAGGGCGTTCCCGTTGAGTGATGCTGTCGTGACATCACAAAATAGGAGGTATGTTGGCGGGAGAGGGGATGTGGGGTGGGCGGGGTTACTGGTGACGCGAGGGGCGTGGCTTTGCTCCGGTTTTAGCTGTGAAGGAAGGTGGCAACCCTACCATCTATTAATTTCTATCCTTGTACTGTCTCCTGCAACTGTTTCCTGAAGTCTGTATACCTTCTGCCAACCATCTCTGCTCACCAGCTTCAGCTGCAATTTCATCATTTGCCCACCAGATGGCACCATAACCTAGATTAATTCCTAGCATTGTTTGCCCTCACTTTAACTGGTGTAAGGCTCAGACCCTACACTACTTTAGGACAGCCTAAGTATCTTTTCTCCTGCACAGTCTGAGAAGCTCTTTCCTATCTTGTTATTATCACTCTGAGACTCCCTCCCAACACCTGATACCCATCTCTCTACAGTCCCTTACCTTGCACTTCCCAGCTTCTACCCCTCAATACTTACCTGTATCTACTGAACTTTTCCTCAGAATTCACCTGCAAACAGGTTTTCTGCTAGTCCTTTAGCCACCTGTTTCTACCCTGCTCCATTTGCCCTGTGGGCTCACTCCGCTCCCCTACCCTACCCCACCCCCAATGCTCCTACATTTGTACCTCATAAGACACTCCCCTTCCCATAATTATCCAATTACCCATTACCTTTACCTAAACACTAGATAAAGACACTCCCTTACACACATTCCCCTCCTCGCTACTTCTACTTTCATAGTATCTCTATCCTTCCTCGCTTTCTTATCTATCCTATTACTACTTTACTTACATCTCTACCCATTCCACCATACTTGCATCACATCAGCCTAAACCTATATACTTACTCCTCTCTCTTACATCAGTACACATACTACTCATACCACTCATAGTTACATGGTATGAAAACTCACACATCACTGCACCCCTTCATCCTTTAAAACAAACATTACCTACCAATCTACCTACTACCCACAACCATGCAAACATCATCTCTATCTCAACCTACCTCTCCCAAAGTATCATAGGCTAGCCCACATTAGTCTCCAACAAACCAGAAGAACACTATATACTCTCTTCAAACTCCTGAAACTCTCACATACATTACAACAATGCCCTCTTCTTCATGGAGATATCCACCCTAACCCAGGACCTAACAATACCATACTAAACCCCCAACAGCCACAAACCACCACTCATATAACCCTGACCAAAACTACTAACTCCATATTGATAGCCCATCTTAATATGCAGAGCTTAAACAATAAAATTAGTCAACTGCATACACTACTGGACATACATTCCTTTGATATCCTTTGCCTAACAGAAACCTGGCTCAAACCAGGAACAAAAGATAATGAAGTCATCCCACCAGGATATAATATAATAAGGGCAGACCAAACTACAAAAAAAAGGTGGAGGTGTAGCAATTTTGTATAAATCTAATCTAAACCTGTCTCTAGTAGACTTACAACTACCATTAGATAATTGCACAGAAATACTTGTCTCTAAACTCCAGCTCAGTTCTAGCAAAGCTATCTATATAATATGCTCCTACCTACCTCCAGGTAATAATATCAACAACCTGGAAAATATCCTATGCTTCCTCTCGTCCTCCCTCCCTCAAGAAACTCTAGTACTTGGAGACTTCAATATAGACTGGAACTGTTGTACTTCCAATAAACCTTCAATCCATATAAACCTGTATGGCTTTTCTCAATTTATCACCACCCCTACAAGAATCCATAAACCTACTAACAAAGAGAGTACATTAGATTGGATCCTAGTAAGAAACCATCCCCTCACTTATACTGCAGACACCCTACCTGATGACATTAGCGACCATTCACTCACCTATATAATTAGGCATAAAACCTTATTCCCTAAACAACCTATCTTTAAAACTATATGAAACAAAAAACACTTTAATGCTTTAAGTTTCCAAGCTGAGCTACAAGCCTGTGATTGGTCTCCCTTAAAAGAACTCTCCCTTGATGAAGCACTATCCTACTATAACTCTAAATTCCTACAAATACTGGAATACCACGCCCCTAGTCGATCCATAAGAACCAGAAGTAAAGCAGCACCATGGCTCTCTAAAGAAACAAGACAGAAAATCCTAGTAAGAAATAAGATCTGGTCTAACTGGAGATGTACTAAGAGCCCAGCTGATCACCAGAACTATAAACAGCATAGAAACACCACAAAGAAAGCTATACTCCTTGATAAAAAACCTACTACCTTAAACTCCAAGACAGGCATCAGCAAGCCCCCCCAAACATTTTGGACTGCTATTAACAGACTTTTACACCCAGGACATTCCAAGACTTCAACTCCTACAGCACTTTCCCTAAGTACATCTAAAGAGATTGCTGACACCTTCATTACCTCCTTTACTGAAACTGTACAGTCTCTCGCAAATTCCTTACCTCCTGTTACCACAAACCTCCCATTCTCCATGACTAGTAAACCCTCTACCTTTCAACTAAATCCAGTTTCTACACATTTCATCCACACTTTACTAATGAAACGTAAACCATGTAACCCATCCGCTGATCTCCTACCAGCGGAATACCTGCAAATTGCAGCTAAAGTTCTCTCCTATCCTATTTCCATACTAATCAATAGAACTATTACTGAAAGTTATATCCCACCTCTCTGGAAAATCTCACACATAATTCCTTTTCATAAGGGTGGTAACTCAACTGAAATATCTAACTGTCGCCCCATAGCCCTGCTCTCCCCTCTAGCCACAATAATAGAAAAATGTATACACCGCCAACTACTTGATCACCTTCTCCTACATAACCTTCTAGCAGACTTTCAACATGGTTTTAGGCCATACCACAGTACTACTACTGCCCTACTATCCTTCACTGATTGCATTAACAAACATCGCAACAATAATAGGCATTTTACTGCTTTGTTTATAGACCTATCAAAAGCCTTTGATATGGTGAACCATCAATTACTACTACAAATACTAGAACAATACTCACTCAACATGAAGACATTCAGTGGTTCAAGTCCTATCTAGAAAACAGACAGCAAGCTGTTCTCTGGGACAACAACCTCTCTACTCTTCTTCCTATTACTCTTGGGGTCCCACAAAGCTCCATCCAGGGACCTCTCCTCTTCTCTATCTTTATCAACGACCTACAGCTAAATATTCCACAATCTACCTGCATACAATATGCAGATGATTCCACATTAGTATGTTCTGCCACCTCAGCATCCGAGCTCCAATATATCACCCAGTCAGTATTTACCTCAGTTGAAAAATGTTTTTTGCAATGTTGCCTCCTACTAAACGCCAAAAAAAAAAACAAGTTACTTGTTTTTACTCCTACACAGAAGTCCCCTCCAATAGATCTAACAGTCAAATCAAGCAATGGTACTATAATTACACCTGATCCAACCACCAAGCTCTTAGGGGTAACAATAGATCACAATCTCAACTTTGACACACATATTAGCACTACAATTAAAACTGTTAACAGAAAACTGGGCTCACTATACAAGATAAAGTCCTTCCTCACCCCTGAAGCCAAAACCACCATTTCCCATACTCACCTGATGTCTGCTGTCCTCTATGCTTCATCTATCTATACAAATCTCTCCAAAACTAACCTAAACAAACTAGCAACCTCCTACAACAACATTGCCAAATTTGCTACTGGTTCACCATATAGAACTCATCACTGTTTAAACCTCAAACAACTAGGCTGGCTTGAACTCCAAAACCAGCTACTATTTCAGCAACTTACAGTTACCCACAAGATTCTCTTTCACACCAGTAGGACTCCTATTCTTTGTAGCATTGCAACTCCTTATAGAAATCTTACTACCTTAAGCTCAGCAAATAAATTACAAATATCCACCCAGAAATCCCTTAATAAAGCCGGGGACTCCCTCTTTTCAAATTCTGTGGGTAAGAGTTGGAACAAACTTCCCAGCAACCTACAATTGCTTTCATCCTTATCACTATTCAAACAGCAGCTAAAACTACACCTTAAAGAACATTGGTTATGCCCAAATACTAATCCAGATTAACACCAGCCAGCTATCATAATTCCCCCCACTACCCACTAGGGCACAATCACATCCTATTCATTCATAGTCAATGTTGTAGTTTTTCTTATTTCCTTCCAACTTCATCAAACGTACTCTTCATTTTTCTAAAATCCCTCATCACTTGCTGATATTGTTCTATGTCAATGTTAACTCCTATGCTACCTATGACATTTTCTTCTATGTCTGTGTTAATACTTATGCTACCTATGACATTTCACACAAACTTTGTCTAAAGTAACAACTAGATAGTACCTTTCACCCCCTTCACTCTTTTTTTGTCCAAATATTGCCAAACATTATTCCTCTTGTATATACTGCTCATAATACTACTTACTCAACACCCTAACGTTTCCTTCTCTAATATTGTTTATTCCTTCTTTGCTAACCTAAACCTTCTTTGATTTTAATTTTTTCTCAAGCATTTTTTTATCTTTGCTATTTGAAGCTACTTGAGTTCATTAGAAGACACCCTTTAGCTGTGAACTGCATTCTTTGTAATAACTTACTGTTTACAATTTATTTTTATTTGTAGTCCTGTTACATTACTGTAATATTGGAGCTTGCATTAATTCTTTGTAATAATGTACTGTTTACAATTTATTTTTATTTGTAGTCCTGTTACATTACCTTAATGTTGGAGCTTATCTCCCCGGGCCTCTACTGAAAATGGACATGTATCCAGTTAGACTAGCCCGGTCAACAAATGTAAAATAAATAAAAATAAAATAAATAAAATGTTAAAATTGTAAAAGTACAATTTCAGTATTGTTTACAAAAAGGGCAAATGCTTGTACCTTGCTGATGCTTTGTCTAGAGCACCCAGACAAACAACAGAACAACATGACAATGAGAAAGCAGACTTTGAAGCCATGGAAGTCAAAACGTTTTCCTCGTCATGTCTTGAACTCAGAAATCAACACAGCTTCAGACCCAGTTCTTCAGAAGCTGAAAAACGTTATCAGTCAAGGATGGCCAACACAACAAATTAGTTTACCACTTGACATACAGAAGTATTTTCCTTACAGAGACAAAATCATCATGAAAGGTCCTAAAGTGGTAAGTCCTTCAGCATTTCAACAAGAATATATCAAGATTTTGCATCATGGTCACCCGGGCACTGATTCTACCAAAAGAAGGGCAAGAGGCATAGCATTTTGGCATTCTATGTCAGAAAATATAGAGAAGGAAACTGTAGCATGTTCAGTTTGCAACAGTACTAAATAGCACCAACAAAAAGAACCACTTCTGGTTCAGCTAAACCAGATGCCTGAATTAGCATGGTCGATGGCTGCTACTGATATTTTTGAAGGGAATGGTCAACATTACTTAGTGTTAGTAGACTCTTATTCGAATTGGTTTGAAATTGACCTTCTTCCTAACTTATCGTCCAGTACTGTTGTTACAAAGTTGAAGAGGCATTTTTCTGTTAATGGTAGTCCGCACAAATTCATATCTCACAATGGTACACAGTTTACAAATCAGCAGTTTAAGAGATTTGCTGAGTCTTGGGACTTTGTCCATGTTACTAGTAGTCCTGAGTATCCACAGTCCAATGGATTAGCTGAGCATGCAGTTCAAAGTTCAAAGTACTTATTGCAGAAATCCAAGAGAGATGGTACCAATGTTTTTCTTAACCTACTTAATCTCAGGAGCATTCCTTGAGATAATTTGCTTGGTTCACCTGCTCAGCAATTGATGTCCAGAAAGACTAGAACAACTCCTCCGATCAGTGAACAATTATTCATACCAAATGCAAAGAACAACAGAATAGTCAAGGCTGAACTTTTGAGAAAATGTCAGTCACAAAAGTGGTACTACGATAAATCCAGCAAACCTCTCAGACCGTTAAGACAAGGAGAGATTGTGAGAATGCAAACAGTTAAGGGATATGGCCAAGTAGGAATCATCAAAAACATTTGTGAAGAACCAACATCCTACATCATACAATCTGAAGGAATGGGTTTCAAGAGGAATCAAAGACATACTACCAGTCTCTGAACCAGTGATGCAGCAGATTGCCTGTGCCACAGACTATTTCTCAGAGCGACTCTACACTTGTTCAAATTCCAGAGGACAGTGTACTTTGTTCAAGTAATCCTGATGTAATCCCCAAAGACTGTCCCTGTTGCTAAACACAGTCAAAGTTTGTATGTGACCAGATCGGGTAGAATTTCCAGACGCAATCTGAAATACACAGCAACTTTGGCTTGAATTCATTTGTTGATTAATGTTGATGTGATATCTAGCTTTCTTCTGCTGTTCAAGTCACTACTCATTTGTATACAGTGCGTGTTTGAAACTTTTGAAACATCTTCAAGGGCTGTGGCCACTGGTACTGTATTGAGGAGGCTTGTATGGCTGCATTCTCAAAACCTCCCAAATGATGTTAAAAATGAGATTTTAAGTTCTCCTTTGGATAGAGATTTAGTTTTTGACCCCACTGCTGCAGAGGTGATCAAAAAGTGTGATGAAAGGAGTAAGCTGATACAGGGAATCTAACATTTTCAGCCCTACTTTTCCAAGGTATTCTCTAACTCCTCTTCTGTTTTTGGTAAGAAAAAAAATAAATAGTTTCAACAAAATGCAAGTAAAGAGATGTTTAAGAAAAAAAATTACAAGGGGGTTCCAAGAAGAATTCTGGAAACTCAAAACCAAGGATAGTCCAATAAGTCACAATGACTGTTTGAGATACTTTGTTCTCCCTCCCACCCTGTCAGCCCCATTTTTTTCTTCTAGAAAGTATGAATCTTCAGTTTTCTCTTTGGCAACTGATAGTTTAAAGCAAATGGATTCTGAAGGTCATTCATCAAGGTTACAGATGGCAGTGAGAAGAAATACCCACCCCCCCTTTCCAGGGGATAATTCCTTATCTTCCAGACCAGACTTTCCAGACCAGACTTTTTTGTTTCCACCAGTCCTTCATTACATGCTTTCACAGGGAGTGATAGAACCACTTCCCCTTTCCCAGGTGGAAAAGGGGTTTTATTCAAGAATATTTTTAGTGCCAAAGAAAGAAAAATGCTTGAAGACCAGTTCTGGGTCATTCTTTCTTAAACCTGTTTGTGATAGTGCCCAAATTCAAAATAATGTCACTTCACAACCTGTTACTTCTTCCTCATTCAAGTTTCCTTGTAACATTTGATTTAAAATATGCTTATTATCACATTCCTATTCATTCAGACTTCAGGCATTTCTTAAGGTTGTGTGTGTTTAAATCACATTATCAGTTCTCTACCGTATCCTTTGGACTATCCAGTGCACCAAGAGTGTTCACAAAGTGTCAAGTTCCAGTTATAGTTCATTGCAGGCTACCGGGTATCCACATTTTTCCATACTTAGATGATGTTTATCTTTGCAGTATCTTTTTCAAAGTGTCAAGAATCTCTTTCTTGAGTGAAAGATCTCTTACACAAGTTGGGATTCCAAGAGAACATTCAAAAGTCTTTCTTGACTCCTTCACACAGGATTATGTTTCTGGGTTTCAACTGGGCACCACATTTCATTTAGGAAAAATAGATCTATAGCTAGATCTATTTCTAGGGTTTTTCACTGACATCAGTCACTGTGGGGGATTACTTCAGGATGTTGGGTCTCATGTCTTTTATGATTCTTATGATAACCCTAGCAAGACTTCACATGAGAGAGATTCAGTGGTATCTAAAGTCTTCTTGGTCTCAACACTAAACCTGCTTGCCTTTTTGTATTCCAGTGCTGGGGTTTGTCAAAAGGGAAATCACTTGGTGGAGACAACAGATAGCCCTAAGTCTAGGTCACCCCTTCTTCCTCCCTATTCCAAAGCAGTCAGCACAGGCACCTTGGACTTTGCTTGCTGAGCAATTTCAGAGGGATAAAAGTGCAGAGTTTGTGGGACACCAAGGTCAGAAGCAAGCATGTAGATGTAAAATATGCTTACTCTGATCAAGGGACTCAACTCTCTTCAAGTTGCTGTAGACAGTACTTCAGTCATATAGCATGTTAATAAGCAAGAGGAAACCAGGTCATAACCCTTTTGCAGACTAGTCATGTTAGCTTGGAATATAGCTTCACAGCACAGTCTTAATCTACAGATATCCTACATTCCGTCAAAGCAACAGACAAGCTGAGCAGGACAAGGGCAGACCCTCATGAATGGAAACTAGATCTGGGGGTCTTCCAAGATTTGTCCCATCTATGGGGAGGTCCTCAAATAGACCACTTTGCCTCCTCTCTGAACAATCAGCTGGCAAGATTCTGCTCATACCTCTCAACCTCTTAGCACAAGAAATCTGGACAAAGACCCAAAAATACAGACAAATTTTTAATATTGCTTTTATAACCTTACAGTTGCTTGAACAAAAGGTTTTGTGTTAGCTCACTTTTTCTGAGATGTGAAGTCTGAAACTAAAATGTCTGTCATTATTTAATGAATTAAATCCTGAATGTTTTGCCAGCAAATCATAAATTTAATGAGGAATGTACCACAAATATAAGGCAAAAATCTGGACAATTGAGAGGTATGATTCTGTTCCAGGATTCATGCAACAAGGTCTGGAAGACAGATGCCTTTTCTTTTCCTTGGGCAGGAATGTTTGGTATTTATGTATTATCGCAACCATATTTCTCATGGCAATACCGGTTGGTTCCTGATCATGAAATATGTTTAATGTTTTTAAAAAGTTATATACCGTATTTTTTTTCACACTTCAGGTTGTTTTCTGGAGTGTTATCAATAAAATGTAAAAAACATACTGCTGTTTCTTTATGCACTTTTTACTGCCAGCATGTCGCTTATTGCAAGTCTGCCTGCTGAATGTTCCTTTTTTTGTGGCAGCAAATGTTGTCAAATAACGGTTATAATTTTGTCTTTATTCTTCCTTAACAACTGTAGTCAGATTAAAGACAGAAGACCTGAGTAACTGAGCTGATTCCATTTCTGTAAGGTTCATTGCATTGTTTTAATTTAGCTTGCATCTGTTTTACTGATATATTTGTTCTCAAAACCTTTTGGCCTACTTCTGCACAAATAATAGTAAATACATAGTGTCTGTGTTGATTGTTTTACACATACTGCTCAGTGTACTAAGGGTAATGTATTCAGAAGACCTACTTTTTTTCTAGAGGATAGTGTCAGGGTTATGGTCACTGAGTTTAAAGGGAAGAAAAAAGCCTTTGTGAAGTTGTTTCTAGTAATTAAGTTATCAGCTAGTTTCTAGTTATGATGAGTATTTATTTATTTTACCTAAAAGGCTCAGGGTTGTGTTTTTGTGATGGTTGCTTATAGGTTTCAGCGATTTTTCTTCCTGCAATTCGGACATAATAATTTTACACTAATTATTGTGCTGGGCTAATTTCTTTTAAGAGTGTTTTAGAAGGACTCCTTATTGAACATATTTCATGTTTGGGAACCAACGGTTATTGCAATGAAAAATCTGGTTGCGATAATACTTAAGTACCGAATGCTTTTATATGCTTTTCCACTGACATCCAGGGTACTTCTGAAGGTTCAGGGAGAATCCCCCAAGATCATTGTGGTGGCTCCCTTCTGACTCAGGCAGCTGTGGTTCTCTTTTTCTTTTGGAAATGGGCAGGGGCAATTACCAAAAGCTTCCTCACAGACTGGATCTATTCACACAAGAAACAGGGTGTTTGATACACCCCGACCCCAATCATCTTCAGTTGACTGCCTGGATGTTAGGGTCTTAATTCCCTTTAGGCACCTGTTTACTGAGGACATGCAGCAGGTACTAATGAAGACAAGAAAGCCTAGATGTTCTCTGGGTTTTACAATATTTGTGTGAGTTACTATCCTATGGCCTTTCTTATTCCTTTATCAAAGTTCATATATCGGACATTTCAGTATGTCTGCCTACGGATCCCCCTCTTTCATTACTTTATCATATCAAAATGTTTTTGAAAGGGGTTTTCCATATGTGGCCTCCAAGAAAACTAGTGGCCCCACCTTGGGATCTTAATTTTGTGTTAGAGAAGCTAACACTTGCTCCTTTTGAACTGGGTAATCTGGCTATCTTGAGGTTCTTAACAAGGAAAACAGTTTTACTGATTGCTGTGACCTCTGCAAGAAGGTTTTCTGAGTTGCAAGCTCTTATGGTGAGAAAACCCTGTCGCATTTTCCATATGGATGGGGTTCTTTAAGAACTAATCTTTCTTTTATGCCTAAAGTAGTATCTGGGTTTACTTTAAGCCAGACTATCCATTTCCACGTTTTCTTTCCTGAAGCTAAAAATGAAGGAGAAAAGACACTCCATGGTTTGGATCTCGACATACACATCATGAATGGCATAGCAGAAGTAAATGAATTGGGAAACCCATCTAGAAATAGTGGTTATACATTTAATTGGATACCTTTTCAAATGGATTGCTGAGAATCAGTCACCTCCAGATTAATAATACACAACTTGACGAGTCTTGTTTAAAATGGACAATACCACTACTTTGTGATACTATTCAAGATGTTTTAAAAGCTAATAGTGTCAAGATGCTCATGCATTAGCACCAAAGATGGCTGACAGGCTATATACATCTCATGTAGACAGACATGATTTATTCAGTTCACATTAAGCGGATCCTGCTACTCTTGTTTTGTCACCATCTAATCTGCATAGTTCTACTTAGTATCCTTTGATAAAGATTCAAAGTCATTACAAAAATATAGCAAAAAAGTGTGTGTGTGTGTGTGTGTGTGTGTGTGTGTGTGTGTGTGTGTGTGTGTGTGTGTGTGTGTGTGTGTGTGTGTGTGTCAGAAAGAGAGAGAGAAATATTTTTGTTTCTATATATAGACAGATAACTGTATCTATATAGTTTAATAAATATATGGGTCCACTTCTTAATTTCGAAAGTCCACAATCTCAACTTTCAAAAATATCGAACCCAGAATGTCGATTGTGGAATCTTGACATTAAGAAGAAAAAAATAAAAATAAACAAGATACCAAAAAAATTGTTTTTGCAGGAGGCAAGCCCTCCTGCACACCCCCCCCCACACCCCCTGCAACTTAAATATACTAACTTTGAGATGGCACTACAGTGAAGAGAATGGTAATGGAGATCGCTATATAGTGTAGAATGGGAACATTACCATTCTTTTCACTGTAGCGTAATCTCAGAGTTAGTATATTTAAGTTGCAGGGGGTGTGGGGGTGCAGGGGGGCTTGCCCCCTACAAAAACATGTTGTTTGATTTTTTTTTTCTTAATTTTGACATTCTGGGTTCAATATTTTGAAAGTCAAGATTGTGAACTTTCGAAATTAAGAAGTGGACCTCTGTGTGTGTGTGTGTGTGTGTGTGTGTGTGTGTGTGTGTGTGTGTGTGTGTGTGTGTATATATAAATATATATATATAAATATATATATATATATATATATATATATATATATATATATGTGTGTGTGTTCACTACATAATATCAACAACCCATAATACCGACGGCCGTAATCTTGAGACCAGAATCACGAAAGACAAGAAGACCGAAACTTTAAAATCACAAACCACTAAATACCGAAGTAATAACACAGTATATGTACAAACCTCTTAGCGTTTTGTAAGCTCTGAGTAGTATAAAAGGCGCACGATACCTGTAAACCGCTGTACAATGGCTGACATAGAGAACATGTCTGACCATCATTATGAAACACCCAGAGTAGTTGGACAACTATATCCCAGGGTCCAATCTCAAAAGAGCAAAGAGGTGCTTATAATTGATGGCTATGTCTACCACTTGGAGAGAAAGGCTCAGAGTAGACGGTATTGGTGCTGCAAACTGAAACATAGTGGCAACTGTAAAGGGAGAACAGTCACAGAATCACTGTCTGAAGGTGAGCACTTATTAAAATCAATGCCACACAACCATGTAGGAGACCCATTCGAAGTTGAAAAGTATCATACTTGTGGAAGTCTCAGAGAGAAAGCAGTACTATCAAGGGACACTCCGTGTTTGTTAGTTGATGATGTCATGGCATCAATATCCCTGCAGTGTGTACCTAGCTTACCCAATAGAAAAGCAATGCTACAGCAAATTACGAGGGTACTCTGTAAAATTCAGACAGGAAGCATATATACCTAATTTAACTCTTGAAACTCTGGACTTCAGAAAGTTCCCATTTCAATCAGGGATATTCATCAAGAAACGTGTGTCAGACCCCACATCTGGTAATACTGTAATAGTATTTAGTACAGTCAATAACCGACATGACCTGAGTGTAGCTGCAATCTGGCTGATGGACGGAACATACTTCTGCAAAGGGGAAATTTGCCTCCAGTTATATAGTATACATGGCATTGTTAAGTCTTCTAGATGTAGCAAATGTGTACCTTTAATATATTGCTTAATGTCTAAGAAATCATTGTGCACATACAATATGCTATGGCACTGTGTTTTGTAGCTGTTTTCCATGCATGACTTTCTCTATCATTACAGTTTGTTCTCTGTGATTACGAGGTGGCTGCCATCAAAAGTATCAGATTAAATTTCAGCAGCATTACAGCGATGGGATGCCTATTCCATTTTAGTCAGAACGTGTAACGAAAAGTACAACTTGGATTAGGCTGCCTTTACAATCATTCAATTAAATCATTGGTGGGTTTGGCCTTTCTGCAAGAGACTGATGTTATCCCAACCTTTAATTTACTTGAAGAATCATTTCCAGAGGATGGAAAGGACATAATTAAATATTTTTCTGATTGGTGTGTTTTGGGATGTTTATGGAAGTTTGCAACATGGTCTACCGGTGTTACCAGGTTTCCACCTTTATTTCCTATTCAGTTTTGGAACATCTCCAAACTGAATAGGTTGTTCCTACCATGGACTCAGAATTCAGTAGAGGCATGGCATTGCCGTTTGAAATGTCTCCTAGGTAACAGGGCAACTGATTTGTCAGTGTTAATGATGTGTCTGACCAGGGAACAGACTCGGGTTGATGGGTTGCGTGAGAGGCTTGCTGCAGGTTGTCCACCATCACGAAATGTAGAAATTGAATGGCACAATCAGTTTCAGCATATATTGGATCATCAGGATGAGTATACCTGTATGGATTTTGTAAAGTCTATTGTCCGATTACTGAAGATGTGATGCGTGTATTGCTGTTGTACAAATCTATGTCAATCACTTGTCTGTATTGTAAACGTGGAGTCTGTCACTTACTTAGTAGCTGAGTTTTGAACAAGTGGATTATGTTTCGCATAGCACTGGTGTTCAAACCATACTGTGGTGTTTGAGATCTCGGAAAGTTTTTAACTGTATTTCGGTTGTAACTTGTATTATTTCTACACATTTGGGTGACTTTGGAGTGGAGCTTCATAATATTTATACACACTATGAGTGAAATGCTACATAGCAGTCGGAGCATTTTGTTCAATATTTTGGTATTTCGGTATTTAGTGGTTCGTGATTTTAAAGTTTCGGTCTTCTCATATTTCGCAATGCTGGTCTCGAGATTACAGGCGTCGGTATTATGGGTTTTCGATATTATGTAGTGAACCCATATGTATATGTATATTTAGGTCTGTGTCATTTGAATGAATGTTCATTTGACTGAAACCCAAGTGGTCTAACCCATTTGATTGAAATCTCGTTTGATAGAAAATCTTTTTCACAACCAGTATACCATAAACAAATGTTTTTGTAGGGGGGGAATCCCCCCTGCACCGCCAAGACACCCTTACTTATATGTACTAACTTCATGGTGCACAAACGTGGAGAAAAGAATAAAGATGACATATATCAAATTAGTGCTGGAGGGAAAACAGTAATTTACAGATTTAGGGAGTACAACATGACATTGACCATTGCAATCCAAGTATACTGTGCTAGGCTGACTTCCCTAATAACTCCTGAGACAAGAAATGACACCATTAGATACTTTTTGTACATTTCTACACTTTCTGTCAAATAGTACATTAGCTAGCTTTTAGAGCATTGTATTTTTAGCACATATAGTATAATATCAGAGTTCTGTTTTAAGGTCAATTCCCTCAGCCTCCATTGCTTAACTGTGTGACTTTGAGCAAGTCATTTAACCAGATACCACTCCCAGGATTAATCTCAAATAGGTAATTGAAGAATAGTGCTCTACCCTAGAAGACAGATACAAATAAAAAATAAATACAACTTACAGTTTTTACTACTAATATTGCTAACAGAATGGAAAAGCTAGTGGCTAGAGTTGATAAAATAGATGTTCATGTAATAAAATGTGCTAATGATGTGGTAACTACATCAAAATCACCCTGAAAAGATTGGCATGGCTCAGCAAGTAGAGTCTTACAGTGACAGTATCATCTCCAAACTATTGAATGCTTGACTGATGCAACAGTTTTCATTTGCAGAACCAGATGGTATTGCTATCGACTTAGAAAAGAAAGGATGGCCCAGCTCCTTATTTAAAGAAACATGGTTCCCTCTACCCCTCGGCTTCAAAGGACATTTACATCAAGCAAACAAAAAAAAAACATTTATAGGGAAGGGTAACCTTCCTAGCAGTCCGATCAACAAAGATATTAACAAGGGATACAGTCCAGTTACAACCAAACTTCAGCTAGGAAAAGCAGATATAACAAGAAATTCGCTGTTGTCTATTTTTGTCTGATTCAACATATGGGGCATCAGATCTGACAGAATCTGTCCTCACCTCCCAACTTTGAAGATTCCAGAGTTCCAGGGCTCTGGCTCGTCCCCTACCCTGAGCAGCCAAGAGCCCCAGATTGTGCGGAATGCTCCGTATTTGTGATTGATTAAGCCCACTGTTCAGCTGTTCTGCAATGAGCAGCCGTTGCTCCGCTTTGTGACTTTTGACTGGCCTATGCAGTTATAGCCAATCGGCATCGCAATATACAAGCCAGTCAAGTAATTTACATTTTTAACAAAGCGAGTGAACTTTTTTGTGCCTGACTCTGCAATTCTCCCTCCCCTTATGTGCTCACTACTGCCCTTCCTGCTGCCTACGTTTCATTCAGTAAAACCTGTAAATTAATGCTTTAAAGGTCATTTTTTTTTCAGTTGACATTTACTATTTATTTCGTTAAGATATTTTTTTATTTGTATTTAATAAAACCTGTTAATACATTCTGCAGTCTAATAAATTTTCTACATTACCCCATTCTACACCTACATCCACTTTTTCTAAAGCATGACAAATATTTTTTTTTAAGTTGCTGCACTCATTTGTACAATTTGCTTACTGTATTAAGTTTCTTTTTTCACAACATGCACGTGTTCGTAAATTTTCATAAATTCCACCATTAATCCTAAGTGTTATACACGCAGCAAAGTAACACATACTGTACGTTCAGCCAGAGATGAGTAATGGCCCACGTAAAACATGCCTGTGGGCTTTATGTCCTTATTGTAGGTGTGGTAAAATACAGAGGTATGTTTTTGTACTAAAGGTTATGTAATACAATCAGCTAGTTGGTATTTGCTACACTAATGGTAGGTGTCGCACACATGCAAACCATTTTTTTTTTAATAATTGTCGCAGTGGGACCCCAACATGAGGAGAACTATTAAGCATAGCACCCAATGAAATAGTTCTTTTATTGATGAACTGGGGTTAAGTACCAATTACTTCTACTATATCAGCATAGCCTGTAAAAATGTTACAGTTTCTTTTTTAATTAATCCAAAAGATTTGGGTTTCTAATGCCACAACAGGAATGGACCCCATTCTCAAATAATGGTATGATTAGATTTCAAGAAATTAGTGTCATTTCAGTCTTTAACATAGCCAAGAATGCTTTTCTCAGCACACGCAAAGTGCCCAGAATTATGGAGAAAAAATTATACACACACACACACACACACACACACACGCATACCCACACACTATACTGATAGCGCATTTAAGTATGACTGTAAATTCTTTTTTAGCCCGGTTACTCACACTACTACTGCAACTGTCTGGGTATTTTTCTTCCAGGTTTGCTTTTATTTCTGCAGCTGGCAGATAGCCCACTTCAACCAGGTCCCATGGAAATGGCGCATTTTGCGCAGTGTGAAAATAGGGTGTTCCACATTTTGACTGTTTGTCACACATTACTAGGGTCTGTGTAACACATTGGCCTCTTAAGAGTTTGAGACCTATGCCCCTACCTATAATTCCCTGAACTCCAGTCCAATACCTCAGATCACATTTGTCGTCTGAAGACTTCAGATGCTTTCTCAATGGCTCTTGTATCCTTTTGCATTTATGAAAAATTTCTGATATTTCTAAGTCTAGTTACCTTTTACCTTACTCCTCCTCTAATAAGAGGGAATTGTTTCTCTCAAATTTACTAATATTTGTTTTATAGATTGCCTAGGAAAGAGTTAACATTTTTCTTATATATATTTTGTGTGTATTGTCTGAACGATGCTCATTTAGGCACAGAATGTTCTTTGTGCATTTCTTTCAGTGTTAGAGCTTTACAAGCTTGCCATTACAAGTTGGTAGTAAGGGGTCTCCTCTCCCCACAGACAGGGACCATGACTAATGGGCCTTCCTGTTTAGCCTCCTCTGCTAAGAAACAAGACAGAGCTAGTCTTCTGAAAAGGCCTCGAGCAAAGACAAAAAGAAAGAGAAATAGAAAAGTAAAAAAAAAAAGAGAAAGAAAAGGAAAATGACAAATCTTCTCCTTGTACCATCAATTGTTCATTGGATTTGTCATTTCTGGTCATACCATTACTAAAATTGGCTAGGAGGTCAGAACCAATAGCACTGTCAGCATCTCAGTCCCATACATCCTTCTCTTAGCTTTGGTTTTCACTGGAATTGCTGAGCTCCAGGTTATATTTTCCAGTTTTGCAAGAGAAGGGATACTCCAGGTCTTCCTCAGTGGCTTCATCAACCCCATCATCTTGGAGACTGACAGAGAACAACATCGACATGATGATGATGAGAAATTCTTATGGAAGCAAATTCAGCTTGGGGCACTGTCAGTACCATCTTTAGGTAATGTACTGACCATTGGTCACCCTGCCTCTCAACTTCTTTCCCCTGTTGTGGTCCATACCTTAGTTTTGACAGTTTTTGATCTGACTTGTCCCAAAGTGCCTCTTTCTGCACCAACAGTTCCATCAACTTCAACACCCACAGCTTCCCTATTCCTGTTAGCTCCAATGCCCTCGGATCTAGAAGAGACTCAGAGTTGTAGCATCGGTGCTGACTTCTGGGGAAGGGTTTGACCTCAAGATTCTCTGAACCATCCCTTCCACTTGGTAGTTTGGCACTAGACAGCTCAGGTCTGATATCAGCTTTGGGGCCATGGATGCTGTAGGAGTCAAGGTATCTCTCTCTCTCTCTTCTTCGGATCTAGGGAGATCCTTGGTTCTAGTGGCAACTTCGGCCTTTAAGGTTGTTGAAAGGGTTTTGGGTTTACCCAAAGAGAGTATGCTTTCTCAGAGTTCAGTTCCACCCAAGCCCTAATTAGATCCTGCAACTCCATCTTCTTTTCATCCTGCCAGACGGGCAGTCAGTACCACAGGCTTCTGAAACAACTTGCTACATTAGCTGTCAGTCTGATTCTGAACCATCTGACCCCCAAACAGAACCAGTTCACAAGAAACATGTGCAAGTGAAAGCACATAGACTCCTCCCCAGAGTCTTTCATGGAGGATACAGATTTGGATGAAGGTGAGGGTTCGCCCAGGTCCCCCTCGGAAGATGTCATGAAATTCTTGAACTCATGAAATAGAGTGGTGGATGGTCCACTGAAGATCACTCTCCAGATGAATCTCTATTTTTGGAAACTTTTGGTTCCTGATCAATATCATCCTGGGTGGTACCACCCTTTGATCCACTGGTCATCTTTACAGAGCAACAGACTTGGAAGGATCCTGATGTGGCGGAGCCCATCCCAAGAAACCGGACAGGATTTTGGCAGCTCCAAAGGACAGGAAGCATTGGAGCAAGGTCCTCCAGTGGATGCCATGTTTGTAGCAGCAGGCACAGAAAAAGGAATTATCTGAGAAGAGTTCCTCTGTCCACCTCCCTAACAGGGAGTCTAGGGTGTTGGACTGCTTTTGGAAACAAACATACTCATCCACGACCTTTGCACTTAGGTCTCTGAATTATCACTCATGTCATCATATTTCAAAGAGACTTGACTAAAGAAATTTCCAAGTCTCTTTCTGGAGTTTTGTCTGCAGACATCCAAAAGACTGTGGACTCCCAGCTTTCAGCTCTGCAGTCATCTTCTAATGTAGCAGTGTGCCTCATCTGTAACCCAGCTGATGACACTGCCAGAGCAGCAGGCACAGGTCATATGGATGCATCTTTGTGATTTTGCAGAAGGCTTCAAGACATCCTTCATCAGTGCCACTTACAGCAGCTGCACACTTTTTGGGCCCAAATTGAAAGACACATTGACCAGGAGTCAGCACGATAGTAAGACTCTCTCTGCAGTAAGCATTCATTTTTCCATGCCTCAAAGATCCTACTCCAGGAATCAGAGAGCAGGGAAAAATATGTGGTTTTGTAAGATGCAGATTTCTTACCAGGATTCTCCCAGTGATAGACCCCCCAAGTAGCAGAGGTGGAGGGAACCCCAATGGGCAATGCCCTAGAGGCAGAGGTAGACCACATAATCAGGGTTTCTGCAGTCCCTTTACTGAGAGGTCATATCAGCATCCCTTAAGGGTTGTTTGGCTGCTGCAGTCTGGAGGCATTTGGGGGCATTTATCTCTGCACCCCCAAGTCTGGCAAGATTTAACAAGAGACAAGGGAATTCAAAATATAATTTCCAGAGGCTATTCCATACCCTTTTCTTGTCCCCCCATAAAAAAAGAAAGTGATTCTCCACACTCCACCCAGTTAATGGGAACCAGCAACAGTGGAAATTTCAAAGCTGCTTGATAAGAGTCATCCAGCTGGTTTCCAAAGACCACTTAGGATCTGGAGCCAACTCAAGGTTTTTTTTACTTCCAAAGAAAACGAGGGACTTCAGACTAATTTTGGATCTCTGCCATCTCAACCAATTTGTAAGACAGACAAAAATTCCAGATGGTATCAATTCAGTCTATGTTGCCTCTTCTGAGGAAGGACGATTGAATGTGCCAGATAAATCTCCAGGATGGTTACTATCATGTGAAAATAGAGAAGCATTCCAAAAGATTTCTCCATTTCTGGCTGGGAGCCAATCACTGCCAGTTCAGAGTTTTACCATTCAGTCTCACCATAACCCCCAATGTGTTCACCAAGACAATGGCAGTGGTAGCGGCGCACATGCACATGCTTGGGATACACGTCTTCCTCTATCTAGAGATGATTGGCTGCTGACTGCTGCATCCAGGCTTCTTCTGGTACACCATATGGACCTTCTCCTCCACTGCTTACAGAATCTCAGTATCACAGTGAATTTTCAAAAGTGCCAGTTGCTTCCAATACAACAGATGGAATTTATTGGATGTCACCTTGATACTTTTCTGCAAATCTTCAGTATACCACAACACAGAGTTTGCTCCTTGCATCAAACAGACACACAGGTAATGCATTATCCCCACCCACTGGCATGATTCATACTGTGTCTATTACGTCTTATGGCTTCCTCCATTTTAATGATTCCGGTGTCTTGTTACAACATGATAATTATTCATTGGACACCAGCAGTTCAGTGGTCTCAGAAATTTCACCCTCTACACTCCAAGGTTTGACTTACAAGAGTTTGCAGACAACACATTGAGTGGTGGATTACCTCTCTCCCACTAACAGAAGGGTAACCCTTTCAAACAGGCCCTCCAATAGCAGTAGTGACCACAGACACCTCCCTTCTAGGGTGGGGGAGCATTTTGAAGGGAGAATGATCGAAGGTACATGGTCAAATTTAGAGACCAACCTACACATCAATGTCTTGGAGATAAGGGTGGTCCTCCTAGAGTTGCAGGCTCTTTAGGGTGCCCTCCCCAAGGGTGTGATTTCCATACAGGCAGACAATGGCCATTGTTTGGTACATCAACAGCCAAGGAGGAACTCATTTTGCCCCTTATGTTAAGAAGCCATGAGAGTTTGGCAGTGGGCAATGTCTTCACACCATTTTCTGATAGCAACTCACATTGCAGAGTGTTTCAGTGTTCTAGCAGACAAGATGAGTAGGACTCTCCTAACTCATCTTGAGTAGTCCATCAGTCCAACAGTGGCAGCGTTAATTTTCAGCCACTGAGGCCAACCTTGCTGTAATTTTTTTTTACCTCCTACCTCAAGAAGTGCAGTAGTTGCTTTGCTCTGATCCCTCCACAGGAACAATCACCAAGGGATGCTCTGGTCCACAATTGTCCCTCTGGTCTTCTTTGTCTTTCCCCCATAACCCCTCATGAACAAATTCATTCAGAAAGCCAGACAGTGCAAGGCCAAATTAATCCTCATTGCCTCCTTCTCGCCCGGACAAACATGGTTCTCCTTTCTGTGGCCACTACTATTACATCTGCTGTGGATGCTGGATAAATATGCAGACCTTGTATCTCACCCCTCCAGACTGACTCCTCTGGATCAGACTTTTATGGAACTAACCACTTGGTTCCTCTAGTTTTGGCAATAGCCAGATGCTTTCCAGTACAGTTGTGGACATAATATTAGTTTCCCAGAAACCTGACATGAAAAAGGTTTACAAAAGTAAATGGAAGAAGTTTTCTTTTTGGGCACTAGCTAAATACTTGTATCCTTTCTTCACCCATACTATTCATTTTGGAATTCTTAGTTGAACTCTTTTAACAGGGTTCTAGCTATTCTACCATTAAAGTTCAAATGGCAGCAATTTCCAGTTTTCATGTTGGACAAAATTATACTTCTGTGGCTTCCCTAAAAATCTTGAAAGCCTTTCTTAGAGGGATTGTGACCCCCCCATTAGAGACCAAGTACTCCATGGGATATTACTATCATGCTCCAAGCTCTGACTCAACCTCATTTTGATGCTGTAGCTATGATAGGTGTCAAGGATTTGAGTTGGAAAACAATTTTCTTAGTCACAATCAACTCTGCTAAACAGATTTTGGAACTACAAGCAATCTCATGAAAATCTCAATCTGGTTTTCCATAAGGATATGGTTTCTCTCTGAACTAATGCAGCTTTCCTTCTGAAGGTGGCATCCATAACTAACTTAAACCAATCCATAGATTTACCAATATTCTTTCCCAAATTTTCAAACAAAGGAGAATACATTCTGCATATGTCAGACATTCATCGTCAACTCAGATTATATCTTCATCATACAAAGCAATTCAAAAAATTTGGTCAACTTATTATTGCCTACTTAAAAGCTAGACTTGGCAGAGCTGTTATGAAAGTTACACTTTCTAGATGACTGTCAAATTGTATTTATTTTGTGTATGTTAAGATGGGCTTAAATTTACAGCCCAAACTGAAGGCTCATTCAACCAGAGCAGTCACTACCTCAACAGCGTTTTCTATGAAGCTACCAATTGATGACATTTGTGCAGCACCAACCTAGTTCTCTATACATATCTTTGTTACTCATTATAAGCTAAACATGCAATCCAGGTCTCCTTCCATCTTCGGCTCCACCATACTTAGGAATGTTTTCCTTGATACCACCCTGGAAGACAGAGTGGGAATCTGTCCCATATGTTGAATCGGATGAAAATAGACAACATTGGATACAAAAGTTATGTACTTACCATAACGATAGATCCACGTTGTCTGATTTTCATCCAGTTCAACCTTCCCTTCCTCCAGCCCCCTTGCCAAATTGATATATGTATGGATAGCTTTAACATGATCAAGGGGTTGCCATGCCACACCCTGTCTGCAGCCAGCATTGTCTCATTATTTTGGCCCTTTTTTCTATGGTCCTTCCTCAGTTTAGGATTTAGAGTTTCCATTATTTTTTAGTATAAGGCAAACTAGATCTGAGGTATTGAACTAGAGTTCAGGGAATTATGGGTTGGGGAGGTGTCAGAGCCCTGGAATTGTGGAAACTTCAAAATTTGGTGCCAAGGTCAGATCCAACTTCCCATATGTTGAACAAGATGAAAATCAGACATGAATCTATCATTATGGTAAGTACATAACTTTTGATGTTATGTTGTCCTGTCTCGCCTTCATTCTTTGCTGGTTGGGTTGGAACCGAGAATCAGTTCCGACTCGGCCTATAGTAAAGCTCAAAAGCTTCTACTGGCTTGAGGCTATACCCTATCCCATCATGCCTAGGGAAGAAACCCCAGATCTTGTTTGTCACTCAAGAAGATCGGGTGACTTCTGACTGGCTTCTGGCTAAGATTTTCATTGTTATTAATATTTAATATTTGTTTAAAACTTTTTGATAGTTAAATTCCTTAGGATGTTGTTAGTTGTTTGAGAGCTGCTTATCTGTGTCTATTTCTGCTTTACTGTTGTTGGTCATTGTTCCCTTTTAGTCAGGCCTGTTGTCGTAATTCCCTATCCCTAAGATTGTTATAGTTAGAGAGCTTTCCCCCTCCATTTAGGTAGCCCGTTTTAGTTGGACGGCTCCAAGCAGCCCATTTAACTTAGAGGGCCACTCCCTTTCCTTTCTGTTTGTGTTTATTCCCCTCTTTGACCACATGGAGAATCCTTTTTAGTTAGAGGATTTTTCCCGTTTGTTGGTGTGTGTGTGTGTGTGTGTGTGTGTGTGTGTGTGTGTGTGTGTGTGTGTGTGTCTTGAACTAGTGATAGTTAGGACTAAGCGATATTCTGCTTAATCGTTTTTTCCTTATTGTTTAAGTTTCTGTTGGAGCTTCTAGGTGAAGCTGTACTAGTTGTAGTATATATATATATATATATATATATATATATATATATATATATATATATATATATATATATATATATATATATATATATATGTGTGTGGTTTTTTTTTTTTTTTGGTAATCAGCTGAGTATATGGCTTTTTTGGCTCGTTATTCCTTTGAATATCTTGTGAAGTAACAAGAGTTTCAGAATATTATTTTGTTTGAGTTTTCAGTGCAGATATGTCGAAGGATCAAAAAGAAACAAAACAGTCTGAGTTCAAGAAATGTGACAAATGCTCCCAAACAATGTCTCTTACTGATGGGCACACCAGTTGTGTTTATTGCCTGGGTGTTCTAGACTTGCAGGAATCTTGTGCCTTTTGCCATGCGTTCAGCAGTAGATTCCTCCTTGAATACAAAAATACACTTATTGTTAGAGGTTTGCTGAAGGTTCCCTTTTCAGAGGTTTTGGAAGGATCTCAGACTTCAAAACATTCTTCAGGATCCCCTTCTTCCTCCTCAGAATTGGAGAAGTCGGGAAAAAGAGTCTGGTTTCGGATCCTGCATCAGAGCCACCTACAAAAATTGTGACAAAATCACCGACTTTGGAACCAAGGACTCTTGGATCTGAAAATGCTACCTCTTTGGTCCCATCAGTTGTTACGGAATCAACAGAGTTTCAAGTTAGGAGACTGTCCCCTGTACTGGAACCAGTTACTCCAACCTTAAGATCTCCACTCCTAGAAAGGGAGAGATCACCTTCATTGTCCTCCCGTTCCTCCAGGAGTCTGTCCGATGATGACGTGGAGCGGTTGGTGAAGAGACTACTTTGTACACTGGTGCTGGCTAAAATCCTATTGACTCTGACCCAAAAGGAACCAGAGCCAACAAAGGCAACACTCCCTTCCTCGATTCCTCCTCCGACCTGATCAGGACTTTGGAGCCAGAGTGCTCGGGCCCGATAGTAGTGGAAACATTGGAACGAGACCTCCAACAGGATTGTTGGTTCCTACACCTGCTCCAACTACCTCGGTTCTGTCAGAATCTGAGGAGTCTAGGAGCTGACGTTTTCCTGTCGGGTCCAGGGAGGGGAGTCGGATCAGACAGCTGTCCTAGCAGATTCTCCCTCTCGGGGTTTCAGCGTGGTTGAGCTCGGCTCCTACATTGGCTTTGGAACCAACAACTCTGCTTCGTCGCAGTCAGTCTTTTGAGTCTTCGGAACTGGGGACCTCCTTGGAGCAGGGTGAGGGGGCTTTTGAGCTGATGAAGAGAGTGCTGTCACCCCAACAACTCCAATCTCAGGTTCGAGTACTCTTCCCCCAAAAGCGCCTCTGTCAGTCTCAACACCATCGCTCTCCTCCAAGCATAGAGACCCTAAGCCTCAGGAAGCCACAGAGGGCAAGACTATTTCTTCCGAAACTTCCCCAGAGTACGCCTCTGAGGAGGTCGCTCGGAAGAGATTGTGCAAGAGGAAGCACATAGACTCCCCGGATGAGTCCATCACATCAGACACTGACCTGGATGACTCGGAAGGGTCCCCACGGTCCCCCTCTGAAGATGAGGGGTGGCTGGAAGCCCATCAATCCTTCTGAGGACGAGTTGGTGTACCTGGAAGCTTCCACCTCTTGGCTGACTCCACCTTTCAATCAGCTCCTCAATGCAGTCAGTCGAAAGGTGTGGGGCTCTCCATCTGCAGAACCTGTTCCTAGGAAGCTGAATAAGTTTATTACAGCACCCTCTGACAAGGAATTCCTAACAAAAGGTGTCCCGGTAGATGCCATGGTGCTGGCATCAGCCATCAAAAAGGAATTGTCTGAGACTTCCTCATCTGTCCATCTGCCGAATAAGGAATCTCAAGCGATGGACAGATATGGAAAGCGTATGTTTTCATCACCAGCCTTCACCATCAGGTCTCTGAATTATTTAACCCACTTTACCAGACTTCAAAGGGATCTCCTGAAGGAGTTGGGAGATGCTCTCCAAGGTTCTACAGCTGTGGAAGTTTCAGATAAAGTCACCTCTCAGCTTGCTACCTTAAATTCGGTGGTCATCTCCTCCATGCAGCTTATCTCCTATGTGGTTGATGGAGCAAGTAGGGCAGTGGGTACAGGGGTCTCCCTAAGGAGACGTTCCTGGATGTACTTATGTGAGTTTGCATAGCCCTTCAAGTCTTCCTTTATCAATGCCCCATTCGATGGCTCATCCTTATTCGGGCCGAAAGTGAAAGAGATTTTGACCAGGTGCGAGCAAGAAGGAAAGACTCTGTCTGCCATGGGGGTCCATTTCTCCCTCCCCAGCAGTCCTTACCCCAAAGGCCAGAAAGGGGGGGTGGTTCTGTAAGTCCCAAAGAGCCTTTCCAGATGCACGTGGTGATTCTTCCCCCAGGGTCAGAGGAGAAAATAACAATGGAAGACGCTGATTTTGCGGCAGAGGGGGTCCGCAGAATCAGGGTGACAGACCTGAATGGAGGCCCATCTGTCCACCTCTGGAGGCAGTCAGGGGTTGCTTGTCATTGTACCCAAATGCCTGGCTAACTATAACAAATGACAAATGGGTATAAGCAATCATATCCAGAGGTTACTACATACCCTTTTCCTCTCCCTCTTCAAAAAAAAGATCAGTCCTGGATGTTCCACCTGCTCAGAGGGACCAGGCAACCCTAGAAATCCAAAGGTTGCTAGAAAAAAAGAGTCATCCAAGATGTCCCTGCAGACCAAATTGGATCTGGAACTTACTCAAGGTTCTTTTTAGTTCCAAAAAAGACAGGAGATTAGAGGCCCATTTTGGATCTCAGTACACAAAACAAATCAGTAAAGAAATCATAGTTCTGGATGGTGACACTGCAGTCAATACTCCCCTTTCTGGGGAAAGACAATTAGATGTGCTTGCTATACCTCCAGGGTGCGTACTACCATATAAAGATGGCCAGGCAATCCCAGAGTCACTTGCGCTTTCGGCTGCGAGCCAGCCACTACCAATTTTGAGCTCTGCCCTTTGGTCTCACTACAGCCCCCAGAGTGTTCACGAAATGCATGGCAGTAGTCACGGCTCACTTGAGGAGTTTTGGATTCCAGGTGTTTCCATAGTTGGACAACTGGCTCCTTACCACCACCACAGAGTATCTACTAACCAGAGCAAGAGACATCACCATCCACCTTTGCTTTCAACTAGGCATTACAATACATTTTGAAAAGTCTGCCTTATTGCCATCACAGCATATTGTATTTATAGGAGCAGACTTAGACACAAGGGAAATGATGTCCAAACCTCCTTCCCGACAGAATACAAACCCTACGTCAGCAAGTAGAAAATCTCCTGGCAAAAAAGAAAGTTCTAGCAAAGGTTATTCTAAAAGTCCGAGGTACCATGGTGGCAGCAATAACTTTGGTACTTCTCAGACGCTTACACATGAGAGTCCTTCAGTGGTTACTTTTCACCCAATGGTCCATTCAGGAGTTACCCATGACCCACAAGATCATCATAACAGAACCCTGCAAAAGGGACCTATGCTGGTGACTTCACTCTACTCAGGTGGCCTTAGGCAGATCATTTATTTGTCCGCAACCAATAACCACAGTTAGCACGGACGCTTCCCAGATAGGGTGGGGGGGGGGCATTATCTGGGGAAGACTGCCCAAGGAGTCTGGCAAGAATACCAGAACCACTTGCATATCAAAGTCTTAGAGATGAGAGCAGTGCTTTGGGCATTGCAGGCATTCCAGGACTCTCCTCCACTAGGAACAATTGCAGTCCAAACAGACAATATGTCAGTCGTGTGGTACAATAAACAAGCAAGGAGGAACCAGATCTTACCCCCTATGTCGAGAGGCTCAAAGAGTATGGCAGTGGGCAGTCTCTTTCCAACGTTTTCTGATAGTAATGCATATCCTGGGGAAATCCAACATGATAGCAGACAAACTAAGCAGAGCTATTCTAATGCCTCACGAGTGGTCCCTAAAACATCAGATTGCGAACCAGGTTTTTTACAAGTGGAGCCAGCCTTGCTGTGACCACTTTGCCATGTCCATGAATGCCAAATGCAGCAGCTACTTTGCCCTGATCCCCCCACCGGGGGAGTCACCAAAGGATGCACTCGAACACGATTGGCCCCCGGGTCTCCTTTATGCTTCCCTCCTTTCCCCTTGATCCCCAAAGTTCTGCAGAAAGCCAACACATTGATAAGCAGGTTGACACTTATCGCCCCATACTGACCTCATCAGATTTGGTTCCCCTTCTTATGACCCCACCTACAAGAGGATCTGTGGATTCTGGACCCAGTCCCAGACCTCCTGATGCACCCATCAGGGATACTCTATCCCTCGCTCAAAACCCTCCAACTGACAGCGTGGCTGCTCCACTTCTGATTTTAGCCAGGCTTCCAGACTTATCCCCCGCTGTGAAACATATTCTGATTTCATCCCATAAGACAACAACTAGGAGGCTTTATAAAAGTAAATGGAAGAGGTTTTCCTGTTGGGCTCTAAACAATCACATTGATCCCTTCATGGCCCCTGTATCATCTATTTTGGACTTTTTAGCACAACTTTTCAATGAAGGTGCAGCAGTGGCAACTATACGAGTACAATTGGCTGCTATTTCTAACTATCACATTGGAGAAATGGGCTTGAAAATTATGTCCCATAGACTGTGCAAGGCCTTTTTGAGAGGCCCCCAATGAAAGAACCACCAACTCCTTGGGATCTCAATTTGGGATTGTCCACTCTAATCCTTCCTCCTTATGAACGAGCTTCATCTTGTCATCTGAAGATCCTAACATGGAAAACAGTACTTTTGGTGGCCATCACATCAGCTAGGTGGGTGTCAGAACTCTAAGTGTTGTCCATACACTCCCCCTACTTGGTTTTCCATAAGGATAGAGTTTCCCTTAGAACTAATCCATAATTCCTCCCAAAAGTTTGTTCCAAGACAAACTTGAATCGATCTATTGACCTACCTGTTTTCTTCCCAAATTACAGCAACAAGGCAGAGTATAAACTACACCAGTTAGATGTACACTCTACCTGGACAGGACTAAACAATTCAGAAAATCGGGTCAGCTGTTTGTATCATTTTCAGACAAAAGAAAGGGTGCTCCAATATCAAAAGTCACTCTGTCTAAGTGGCTGACTGATACTGTTTCCTACTCATATACCTCTCAAAATAAACAATTGCCTGGTAAGATAAAAGGTCATTCAACAAGAGCGATTGCCACCTCATCTGCTTTTCAGGCTAGATTACCTAGAGATTCAATTTGTGCTGCAGCTACATGGGTAAGGCCTCATACCTTTATCACTCATTACAAATTAGATTTGGCCTCCCGGAACAGGGCTTCCTTTGTATCCACTGTTCTGAAGAGTTTGTTCCCTTGAGCCACATGAGAAAGAAGGTGCTAGGGACGTTGTTCCAACCAGCAAAGAATGAAGGCGAGATAGGACAACATGACATAAAGACGTTATGTACACACCATAACATTCCATTTGTTGTCCATCTCACCTTCTTTCTTGCGTCCCACCCTCCTTCCCCCAATCTTCGCTTCTGGAGGATCAAGAGGTCTTTGTTGGATTTGGAACTTGTGTTATCTGATGTCCTTCCTCAGTCTTGTATAACACATGTTGCATCTGTAATTTTTGTATGTAGTTATAATTATCTTAGTACTGTTTAGTAATTGCAAACAAGATCTGGGAGTTCTTCCCTGGACTTGATGGGATAGGGTATAGCCTTGAGCGAGTAGAAGCACTCGAGCTTTAGTATAGGACGAGGCGGAATTGATTCTTGGTTCCAACCCAACCAGCAAAGAATGAAGGCGAGATGGACAGCAAACATGGAACGTTATGGTGAGTGTATAACTTCTTTTTACTGCAGAATGACTGCAAACTCCATTATACATCCTTTCCTTTTCTTATTCTCTTGGGAAGAAAATTTTAAATTAATTTCTCCTCTCGACAACAAATAACTATAGATAAATGAATTTCACTGTACAGTAAAATTTTCTCAAATACTACATCTGTAGCTTGTTACACAGAGGCCTTTACAATGACTATATCAAGCATTGCAGTTAATTTATCAGTGACTTCTGAAAAAGACTGTACAGAGGGTACCTTCCAGTCAAATGAGTCAGTGTTATACTTTAGGCTTTTCTTAATTCCCCAAAATGCATAGTTTTTGATTTATCAGATTTGAATAAGTTTATAAACATAAAGTCTTTCAAGATGGTGGTGATTCTAAAGACTCTCATCCAGTTATGGGACAACATTTGTACATGGTAACACTAACCATATAAGATACCACCTTTACATTCCAGTAGAACCATCTCAGGTAAGATAAAGTACAAATGTCAACAATGAAATCTCTGCCATCAGAGATATAACCACAAGCACTGCCCAAAGGAATTCCGATAACTGAGTACAAATAAGATACCACATTAATAAATGAAACATTTATATAAATAAATTTATTAAATGCAAGTTAAGCACTTTCATCCAACCACATCTAGGACTTCATCAGAACTATGTAGAAAGGCTACCTGATTACAAATCTATATAATACTTTATATAAAACTCAGTTAGTAAAAAAATTAGTATAACACTTAATACTTTTACATTTAAAAAAACAGTATCGCTAGATATAGTATATTGAATATAAACAATACAAAAAATGTACTAGACTTAAATATATTGTGTCAACACTTAAGTGTTAAGTGTTTTACTAATAGGGTTCAAAGTCATGGGTCTTTCCTAAAAGAAAAAGCAGATTGCTATCTGCAGTTGAGGTGAAGCAGCTGTCTTCAGTGGAGGAATTTAAACATCTTGTTGTCTTGTTCGTGAGTGATCTATGGATAGGTGCAACTGTGACAGTATTGCAGGTATTGTACTGCTCTGCAGTGATAAAGCTTTCATTTTGCCAGAAAGCATCCCCATCCTTGTCTAAGGCCAACAATTTTGTGTACTGACCAAAAGGATGATATCATATATGCAAGCACTGGAAATAAGGCTCCTTCATAGAGTTGCTGAGCTTACATTCTGCAGCAGGAGGAAGAGGAGCTCAGCAATCTATGAGGGTCTGGAGTACTGCTGTTTTGAGAGATTACATCCTTCAGGAGGTCTTGGAAAAGTTGACATTCTCCAGAAGGAGCTGGAGACTGTTGCTGAAGATAGGGAAGCTTGATCTGCTCTGTTCAGCATGGTACCAGTATGACCCCAATGAGGTCAACGGTCTAGTAAATGGATGGATGTCTTATTTAAAGTATTTCAGTGTCAGTGTTTGACTAGATACAGTAACTAACATACTGCACAATAAACAATTATTTTTTTAAATACTGTTTCTTATTATGGTGAGAAGAAGCACAAGGAACAAAAGAAATCTTGTCCTAATGTTAAATTTGAATGTTTCTCACATTAGTAAATGATCCAAGATAGGAAGTACCATCTTCATCAGTTACTAGAACTATGGTCCGAAGGACTTGGATAATCCATTACCTAAAACTTTCCAAGTATATTAGCCCCTCCTCTTTATCTATAATCCACTGCAAAGAAGGACCCACTGCAGCATTCTTTTGCAATGTACTGAGATAACCTTTCTAAGATGGCTCAAGACTGCTTTATTTTATTTTATTCATTTGTGAGAATAGTTGTTGATTTCTAGTAATTCGTGATTAGCCTTTACTTGTTTACATTTCTGCTATATTTCCTGTGAATTACAGGTCAATGTTTTCCATTTATGTTTCACTACTTTTATCAACAGAGTTTTTGTGTACACCCCTTTCCCTCTTTTGGGGCATCTTAATCGCACACCTTTCACCTACTGTTAACTTTTCTCCAACCTCCTCAGGTGTAGTTTGGTAGCTTTTGCATTTCAGTAACTTATTCTCACTTCTTCTTCTTCTTTTGGCTTTTCCCAGTTAGGGGTCGCCACAGTGGATCACCTGTCCACTCATGATTGGCAGTGGAGTTTTACGGTGTTGAGTTGCAGACAGGCGCCCAACCTTCCACAGAGGGCACACACATGCACGCACTCACACCTAGGGCCAATTTAGAGTGTCCAATCCACCGACAGCATGTCTTTGGGATGTGGGGGGAAACCAGAGCACCCGGAGGAAACCCACGTGACCATGGGGAGGACATGCAGACTCCACACAGAAGGCACCCCAGCCAAGAATCGAACCTGAGAACCTCTTGCTGTGAGGTGACAATGCTAACCACTGCACCACCGTGGCCGCCCCTTAACTTATTCTCGCTACTCTGCTATAAAAGGTAGCAAAAAAGTACCTGTCTTGAGTTTTCTCTTTCTGTGACACTTTTTTTTTGTGATTGTTGTGGCTCTTGGCTCTTCATGCTTTGTAGGAGTTGCACTTGACTTTGATGGTAGTTGTTTATCTTGTGCTGTTTGGGTTTTTCTGGATATTAAGTATAGCAAAAAAATTAAAGATTGCAGGTGTGGTTGAAAGATTTCTGCTCATGACATAAACACGCTGTTTTAACTTAGATGATGAACACTTCACTGAACATTGTGTATGCTGTATTTAAGTTACATTTAACAGTAGATGACATTTGTGGTTTTGCAATATGAGCTTCACTGAGTACCCTTCCAAGGCAGTACAAGCTGGATTTGATTTCAAGATACATGCCTTCCTTTGGGGCCACCATCCTCTTATATTCTGTCATGGTGTCATTCAAGACATATAGATGGAAATACAGTCCATTATTTGACGTGGATAGACTGGATCATGTAAGATACAAAAGTAATGATGAGTCTTCATGGCTGTAATGATAGATCTACGTGATCTTTGTTCATCCACTTAAAAATATCTTCCCTCTTTCCCCCTCCTGAAAGTATTTGTCCTTTCTGTATTGACCTAGTCAACAGCTCCTGAGGTACATTTATAGTCCATTATTGTTCTGGAGAAAAGAGGGGAGCAAGGTGCATTGTGGGAGGTAAGGGAGGGAGCTCAGGTTTTGCAGAAATTGCAAAGATGCAAGATTGGCACAACCCACAGCAAATAGTCTTTCAGTTGAAGTACATAAACCTGGATAATGATCTATTGTTAAGGTAAGTAAATAACTTTTTTGATCTGATGTTGTCAGTTTTCATTCACTTCTCAACCATTGTTTGGAATCCTCAATAGATTTTGATGGAAATTAATAGATGTCTTCACAGCAGCGCAACACGTACTGCTCAGACAAGGCAAGCCATGCTGTTCACAATTAATGCAATTTAGAGATATACATTTCCAGTTGGCACCAAAAAAAAAAAAAAAAGTTGTGTACTCACTGTAACGTTCTATCTGTGCTGTCCATTTTCATTCTTCCCCAACCACTGGTTCAGATCTGATCCTCGGATCCAACACAGCCATTTTTAACACCTCGTGGCCACTGGAACTCTGAAGTTACTCCCTTACTGATAATGCTCTATCCCTTAGCATACCTCAGATGTCATTAGCTACTTTCACATATGGACATGAGTTGTGAGCTCTCAAGTGTTGGTTAAGTTAGTCATCTAAGTGGATTAGTTATTTTCTTTTTTATAATTCTTTACTCACTTACTTTATATTTACCTATACCCTGCCCTGTACACAGAGTTTGTGTATTTCTAAATACCCATTGTTGGTATTTATTTATTTAGCTCCTTTCTTCTAATACCATCGTTGGTAGTTTTTCTGTACAAAAAATCATTTTCTATCCTTTTTTTTATCTATTTATATACTGAAGGTATAAGATTGCAGAAAAAGTTTTCAGGCTTTAAAAAATGCAGACACAAACTTCCTTTGTCTGATTCACATGATTTCTGCATCTGTTGTTTAAGCCCTGATCACTTACAAATTGACTGTGACATCTGCAAATCTTTAACCCTGGAGCGATTTTAAATCACGAAAATAAATTAATTTTGAAAGGTCTACTCCCTGCAACCTACCCCCTAAACATGACAAAAACGAGCACAGGAAAAGGCCGTCGGATCATTCTGGATTGTCTACTCCATCCTCTGATGGAGCCTGCTTGAAAACAATCAAAAAAGTCTAAATCTTTGGATAAGTCAATGTTGGATGTCCAATCTGCTTCCTTGGATCCAATAGCATCGGATCTGAAACACTTACCCTGGATGAGTTATGCCTCCTCTTTGCATCCTTTACCCTCCAGAGTGCCATCCCCTTTTTTGGATAGACGCTGACATTCCAGGTCCCTTCTTCCAGCAGCCTGACAGATGCTGACATGGATAGGATGATGAGGAAGTTTCTCTCGGCACAGATTCAGATGGGAGTTTTCCCGACTCCTACCTGTTTGGGTCAGGAGGCCTTTACGAATAAAACACCTCCCATCTGATTCAACCTGTGGTTTTGGAGCCCTCAGATCTGAGTCTTCCAGGACCATCTGTGTCAGATCCAAAGATTATGGTATCTTCGGCTCCGATAAATTCTTTGAGTGTACCGTGTCTGAGTGTGTCAAAGACGGACAACTCTCAGAGCCAAAGTCCCATTATCAGGTCCTAAGTGTTATAGTCGACTCTGAAGTTGTTGGAGCTCTCTCTGCCCCTCTGAGCCTCGATATTGGACAGTTCAGCTCCAACCTCCAACTTCTGCCTCGGGTGGACTGCCTTTGAGGCAGTGGGAGACTATTCGGAAGCATGTCTTTTCGGCTCTATCAGTCCCCTTCTCTCCTGAGTGCTCTATCTTTGAGGTGACAGAGAGAGTGCTGTCTGTTTCTGGAGGACAGACGATTCCACCCCCCCCATATCTCTTCTGGATCCCATACATCTCTGTGCTTTGAGCCTCTTTATTCTAATCCACAGGGACAGCCAGCCCAAAGTCATCAGGCTACACAGCAGGGTATTCTTATTTCTTCCACTACTTCTCCGGAACATTCCACTAAAGAAATCCCTAGGAAGAGGAAGTTCAAGAGGAGGCAGTTGGACTCTCCTCAAGAGTCTGTCACTGAAGCTACCGATTTTGATGAGAGGGAAGGATCCCCAAAATCACCACCTTATGACATCTCCTTTGGAGACTTCCTGGAAATCCTCAAGCAAAGGGATGGTTGGTCTACTGATAACCCTTTCTAACAGGCATTGGTATTCTTGGAGGCTTTTAAGTCTGGCTCGTCTGGCTCCTAGGTGACCCTGCCCACTGAGGAGCTCATTGATTTGATCTCTAGGCAGGTGTAGAAGGAACCTGACACTGTTGAACCAATCCTCAAGAGACCAGGCAAGATCCTGGCACCACCAAAAGGAAGAGAGCTTTGGTGCAAGGGAGTAGCAGTAGATCCCTTGGTCATGGCAGTGGCCACAAAGAACCGACTTGCAAAACAAAGATGTTATGTGATCCTATCTCGCCTACATTCTGACTGATGGGTTCGGAGCCGATCCTCGGCTCCGACTCGGCACGCTTATGCCAAAGAACGAAGTCTCTTATTGGCTGAGCTTACTATATCCCAGGATGCACCACTACCAGTCCCCCAGATCTCGTTTGCCGCTAACAAGCAAAGACGTGGTCTCGAGCTTGGCTGAGCTAAGTAGTGTTTTTTTCACTTACTTTCCTGTCAGGGATTTCCTAAAATTTCAACAAAAAGCTGTTTTAACAGCTATCTTGTGTTTTTGTGTATGATTGGATATTTCTTGTAAAAGTTTTGTGTGGTGATTGCGTATTTTCTGACTAGAGTTCCCCTTTGAGCTGAAGGGCCTTCCCCTGTCAGTCAGTTGTCTTTCAAGTCCCGTTTTATTTTAGGGTTCTTGGATCCTTTTAGTTATTTTTCTATTGTCACAGTCTTTGGTTTAAAAAAAAAAAAATTTTTCTGTCATAGTTAGTGTGTTTTGTTTTTGCTGTTCACTAGATTGGTTGCCATAATGTCACAGGCTCCTAGGCCTTCAGGTTTTAAGAAGTGCACTAAGTGCAGTTTCAAAATGTCAATAACAGATGACCATTCTCTCTGTGTGTACTGTTTGGGCGCCAAACATTTGCAGGAGTCCTGTAGCGTGTGCCACGCGTTTTCCTCGAGGGTCCTCCAAGAGAGGAAAAATAAACTTATTTTAAAAGGCCTTATTAAACCCTCATTTGAAGAGGCATTAGCTTCCTCTCCTTCTCCTGCAAAGAAGAAAAGGGCGTCGGCTCCGACCAGCCCGTCGGAACCGACCGCCAAAAGACATAGGCAGGCTTCTCCTTCGGCTCCACGGACTTCGGAGCCGAGGGCGGAACAGTCTGCCTCGATGCCTCCAGCCTCGACTCCTCTGGGTTCGGAGCCGATGGCTGGGGCCTCGAGAGGCGGGTCAACTTCATCGGCTCCACTGATCTTGGAGCCGATGAAGGTTGTCCGCTCAAACACTTCCTCCTCGGCGCGGAAGCCCTCTTCGGCACCGATGGAAATTGGTTTGGACACTCCTTCGGCGCTGATAATTATCGAGTCGATTCGGAGCCGGTCCCCTAGTCCCTTGGAGCCATTGTAGAGACCTACTCGGACCCGTTTGGTCTCTTCCAGGTCATCAAGGATGTCAGATTCGGACATAGACAGGGTACTCCAAAGACTTTTCCAGTCCCCAGTCTTTCAGAAATTTGTTTCGGCTCCGACCCAATTGGCTTCGGAGCCGATAGCCCATTCCATTGCCATTCCTCCTCCGACCGCTTCGGCTCCGTCGGAGCAGGTGCTGGTGGAGCCAGTGGAGATCCTAGGGTCGGCTCTGACCCTTACTCCAACCCCAGCCTTCGGGTCGGAGTTTAGCACACGGACTTCTTCGGCCGGGCCCGGGGGTGACGTTTCGGGACCAATGAAGTTGGTTCCAAGCCTCCCTCTCGGTGCTTCAGCCGCGGGACTTCCGTCTGCTATCATGGCTCCGGAGACTGGACCCTCCCAGGATTCTGGGGGTCTGGCCTTCAGAGCTATGAGGAGTGCCTTGGCCAAATCTTCTTTGGCCATCTCTACGGCTTTACCGGCACCTTCCCTGGGCATGGAGACTGGGTCTTTGGCAGTTCCCCTGTCTCTAGGCAGTGGAGCCCCGGGGCCTGAGGTTACCCCACTGGGGGTTCCCCTCCTCCTGAGGGTCTTTCGGAGTTGTCTTCGGAGGAGCCCCCAAAGAAGAGATCGTGCAAGAGGAAGCACGTAGACTCCCCCGATGAGTCTCTTACATCGGACACTGATCTTGATGATGCGGAGGGGTCCCCAAAGTCGTCCTCGGATGATGTCTCATTTGCAGACATTCTAGAGATCCTCAAGCAACGAGGCGGCTGGAATTCCAAACCCCCCTCCGCTGATGAGTCGGTGTTCCTCAAGGCATTCGGGGCTCAGCCCTCCGCCTCCTGGGTGTCTCTGCCCTTCGACGAGCTCCTGGATTTGGTTTGTCAGAGGGCGTGGGAACATCCAGATACTGTGGAACCAGTGCCTTCTCGCCCTAACAAATTTTTGTCTGCCCCACCCGAGAAGGAGTCCTTAACGAAAGGCGTGGCTGTAGATGCCATGGTGGTGGCATCTGCTACCCAGCAGGACGTGGCAGAGGCTTCAACGTCCGTCCATCCTCCTAATAAGGAGTCTAGGAGCATGGACCGGTACGGGAAGCGCACTCTGAGTTCAGCGGCCTTTACTCTGAGGTCCCTGAATTATTTGGCACATTTCACCAGACTACAGAGGGATCTGGTCAAGGAGCTCTCAGACTCCCTCTCAGGTAACCTACCTGAGCAGCTAGCCCAGTCGGTTAGCTCTCAGTTGGCTACCCTTACCTCGATTTCTAACTCGTCCATGAGGCTCATTTCATATGCGGCCGAAGGGGCGGGCAGAGCGGCAGGCACAGGCGTGGCTCTACAAAGACAAGCCTGGCTCCGTTTGTGTCATTTCGCGGAGGCCTTCAAGTCTTCCTTTGCCGACGCTCCCTTTGATGGGTCCTCTTTGTTTGGACCCAAGGTAAAAGACACTCTTACCCACTGTGAGCAGGAGGGAAAGACTTTATCTGCCGTAGTAGCACGAGTTTCCACTCCCTTTCGGCCTTATCCCAAGGCTAAAAGAGGAGGGAAGATGTGGTTCCGCAAATCACAGAAATTCTTTCCTCAACAGCAGGAAGATTCCCCTTCCAGAGGCAGAGGAGGGGGAAATTTTTCTGGGAGACGCCGTCCCAGAGGCGGCAGAGGTCCCCGCAACACTGGAGACTGCGAGTCCTTTCGTGGCTCTTCAGCCTCCCACACTCCATGAGGGATTGCCCGGCTGTGCTGCTCCGGAGCCAGTCGGGTGCCATTTTTCCAAGCACCTAAAAGCCTGGGAGTCTATTACTCAGGACAGCTGGGTGCTTCGGATTATTGCCGGAGGTTACACCATTCCCTTCACACGCCCACCCCCACCGTCCAAAAAAATCCCGGACCCACCACCCAGTCAAAGGGAAATTGCAGCCGTAGAAGCTTCAAAGCTGCTAGAAAAGGAGTCATCCAACCGGTCCCCACAGACCAGATCGGATCCGAAATTACTCAAGGTTCTTTTAGTGCCAAAAGACAGGGGACCTGAGACCCATTTTGGATCTCAGCAAACTAAACCAGTCCGTCATGAAGTCCAAATTCAATGGTCACTTTACAATCCATTCTCCCATTGTTGGAGAAAGATGTTTGGATGTGCTCCATAGATCTCAAGGACGCCTATTATCACATACCGATACATCAGGCGTCCAGGAGGTATCTGCGCTTCAGCCTGGGAGACAGTCATTTCCAATTTTGTGCACTGCCCTTTGGTCTCACCACAGCCCCCAGGGTGTTCACCAAGTGTTTGGCAGTAGTGACTGCTCACCTGAGGAGTCTCGGATTCCAAGTGTTTCCCTATCTGGACGACTGGCTCCTGACTGCCACCACCAGGCATCTACTACTAGAGAACCTACAAGCCACCATCTCCTGGGTGCTTCCCTGGGAATTACATTCAACTGGTCAAAGTCTGTCTTGCTGCCTTCTCAGCGCATAAGATTCATAGGAGCAGAGATAGACTCAAAATTAATGCGAATCTTCCTTCCTACCGAAAGGATACAAACATTACAAGATCAAGTCCGAGCCCTGCTTCTAAGATCCAAAGCCCCAGCCAGGATGGTCCTGCAACTTTTAGGTTCAATGTCTGCCACGGTTCTCCTAGTTCCTCTGGCAAGGTTGCACATGAGGATTCTCCAGTGGCTATTATCGACACAATTGTCTTTTCAGGATCTCCCCCTCAATCATCACATACTGATTACAGAAACGTGCAAATGGGACCTCCGCTGGTGGCTTCTGCCATCCAATCTGAATCAGGGAAGACCCTTTGTTATACCCTCCGTGGCCACCTTGACAACGGATGCCTCCCAGACGGGGTGGGGGGGGCATTGTCTGGGCAGGTCAGTTCAAGGTTCTTGGCTTCCAAACGAAACATTTCTCCATATCAATGTGTTGGAAATGAGGGCTGTACTTCTGTCCCTACAAGCCCTCCACAAGTTTCTCCCTCAAGGCATTATCGCCATCCACACAGACAACATGTCGGTGGTCTGGTATCTAAACAAACAGGGAGGGACCAGATCTTATCCCCTTTGCAGAGAGGCCATGAAGGTGTGGGAATGGGCAGTGGCTACCAAGCGCTTCCTGGTAGCGACCCACATTCCAGGAAAATCCAATGTATTAGCAGACAGACTGAGCAGGACTATTCTCTCTCCTCATGAGTGGTCTCTGAATGAAACAGTAGCAGCTCAGATTTTCAAAAGGTGGGGGACTCCGTGCTGCGACCTGTTTGCAACACCACGAAACACAAAGTGCAAAAGGTTCTTTTCCTTGACCCCGCGTCAAGGGGAGACAGCTACGGATGCTCTAGTCCAACCTTGGCCAACAGGACTGCTTTATGCTTTCCCTCCGATTCCACTCCTCCCCAAAGTCATCCAGAAAGTTTCCCAATTGGGGTTCACAATGATTCTAATTGCCCCGTACTGGCCTCGTCAGGTATGGTTCCCCTACCTACAGAAATATACCCTTGACGGTCCTTGGTTCTTGGATCTAATTCCGGACCTTCTAGTTCATCAGTCGGGACAACAGCACCAGTCCCTTCACACTTTGAAATTAACAGCTTGGCTCCTCCTCTTCCGACTTTAGTCAGAAATCACACCTTGGACCCGGAAGTTATTCACATTTTATCTTCAGCCCACAAACCCACCACTAAGAAATTGTATCACAGTAAGTGGAAGAGGTTTGCTATCTGGGCTCAACTCAGAGGCTTAGACCCTGTTACTGCCCCGATACCAGAGGTCTTGAAATTTTTAACATCCTTGTTTAATCAAGGATCTTCAGTCTCTACTATTAAAGTCCAACTAGCAGCTATCTCCAAATTTCACGATTCCATAGACCCACCGTTGATGAGCAGCAGATTATGTAAAACTTTCTTGAAAGGTGCTGTGCTTTTAAGACCCCCAGTTTTCCATCCTGCGCCTCCGTGGGATCTTGATTTGGTACTTCGTGCCTTAACATCTTCCCCCTTTGAACCGGCTGCTACATGTGATTTGAAATATCTGTCTTGGAAAACTGCCTTCTTAATTGCAATTACCTCTGCAAGAAGAGTTTCAGAACTTCAAGCCCTATCTATCAAACCACCGTACTTGATTTTTCACAAGGATAGAGTATCACTTAGGCCTAATCCATCTTTTGTCCCAAAAGTTTGTTCCAATCTCTGTCTCCAACAGTCTTTAGAGCTACCAGTTTTCTTTCCAAAATTTTCAAACAAAGCGGAATACACCTTCCATACATTGGATGTTCACAGGCAATTGCGCTTCTATCTAGATAGGACTCAACAAATTCGAAAAACAGATCAATTGTTTGTGTCCTTTTCAGATAATAAACTGGGTAAAACCATCACTAAAGCTACTATTGCCAAATGGATCAGAGATTGCATAACTCAGGCTTATTCCTCTTCAAATAAACAACTTACAACTTCTGTCAAAGCTCACTCTACTAGAGCTATGGCTACCTCTATTGCATTCCATTCCAAGCTCGCTATTTCTGAGATTTGTGCTGCGGCTACTTGGTCCAACCCGCACACTTTCATTTCCCACTATAAATTGGATGTGGCATCTAAAGGGCGAGCATCATTTGGTTCCACGGTACTCAGGAGTGTTTTCCAGTGAGCCACCCAGGATTTAGGTGCTAGGGACGCTGTCCCATCAGTCAGAATGTAGACGAGATAGGATCACATAACATCTTTTAGTTATGTACTCACCATAACTTCAGATGTTTGGGATCCATCTCGCCTACATTCCTAATACCCACCCTCCTTCCCCCTGCCTTGGAGATCAGAAGAGATTGAACGGTTTGAGTTCTACTGTTTTATCTTGTATCATCTGTCAATGTTATATAAGCAGTGCATGCGTGTGTGCATGTATGCGGACAAACTAGATCTGGGGGACTGGTAGTGGTGCATCCTGGGATATAGTAAGCTCAGCCAATAAGAGACTTCGTTCTTTGGCATAAGCGTGCCGAGTCGGAGCCGAGGATCGGCTCCGAACCCATCAGTCAGAATGTAGGCGAGATGGATCCCAAACATCTGAAGTTATGGTGAGTACATAACTAAAAGTTCATCTGTCCATCCCCCTAACAAAGAGTCCAGGGCATTGGACAGATTTGGGAAGAGTGTATATGCTTTAGTGACTTTTGCATTCAGGTCATTGAATTATTTGGCACATTCCACCAGATTGCAGAGGGTTTTGATTAAGGAACTCTCTAAATCCCTCTCTGGGCCCTGTACTTCAGAGGCACAGAGCTCTACTGCCTCATAGTTGGTTACCCTACAATCAATCACAAATTCGTCCATGAGGCTCATCTTACATGCAGCTGAAGGTACCTCAAGGGTGGCATATTCAGGCATTTCCATTAGGAGGCATGCCTGGATGTGCTTGTGTGATTTTGTGGAGCCCTTCAAGTCCTCATCCATCTATACGCCCTTTGATGGCAGTTCTTTGTTTGGCCGTAAGGTAAAGATCACACTCTCCAAGTGTGAACAAGATGGTAAAACCCTCTCTGCAGTGGACGCACATATATTGACCCCTCAAAGACCCTTCTGTAGGAATCGATGTGGTCAAAAAAACATGGTTCAGAAAGTCCCAGGGTACTTTCCAAGATCCCCGTGCAGATAGTTCCCCCAGGGGCAGAGGGGGGAACTCAAACAGAAGATGCCACCTGCAGGGCAGAAGAGATCCACAGAATGGGGGTCTACAGATTCCTTTTCTGACAGACCCTATCAGCACTTCTGAAAGGAGATCCAATTGTCCACCTCTGGAGACAGTCGGGGGTTGGCTTTCCCTCCACCAGAGAGCCTGTCTAGACATAGCAAAAGATATGTGGGTGCAGGGTATTATTTCCAGAGATTATATAATTCCCTTTTCCCTACCCCCTCCTTTAACAGTAAAAAAAAGTTTCCCGTTGTTCCACCTAGTCAGAGGAAAGCAGCAGCTCTAGAAATAAAAAAGCTGCTAGAAAAAAAGTTATCCAAGAGATCTCACCAGACCAGAAAGAATCCATAATTTACTGAAAATTGTTTTAAGTGCCAAAGAAAACAGGGGATTGGAGAGGTTCTCAGCCATCTGAACAAGTCAGTTCAGTACACGAAGTTCCAAATGGACATAGTTCAGTCCATTTTGCCTTTCCTGCACAAAAACAATTGGATGTGCTCAGCAGACTTTTAGGATGTGTGCTATCACATAAAAATGAACAGGCGATCTAGATGATACCTATGCTTCGAGTTGAGGGCCAGTCATTACCAGTTCAAAGCACTGCCCTTTGACCTCACCACAGCCCCCATGGTGTTCACCAAATCCACGCTAGAAGTAATAGCTCACTTGAGACTGCAGGAATTCCAGGTATTTCTGTATTTGAACTGCTGACTCATAACCGCAACGACCAATCATGTTCTGATAAAAGCACAGGACTATGTCTATGTACTCCAGATTTGTTCTCATCTAGGAATTACCGTCAGTCACAGCAAATCTCAGCTAGAACCATTTCATACATTAGAGTTCACAGGGGCCTTGTTCAATACAGTATCTGTAAAAGCATACCTTCCTTTACCAAGAGTTCAAGACATTCAATTTCAAGACAAAAATATAAATCAGAATTCCTCTCTGTGAGCTTGATTGATTCTACAAGCCTTGGGGTCAATGTCCACTGCAATATTTCTGGTTCTGTTAGCAAGATATCATATGAGAATTCTTCAGTGGACCCTAACAACTCAGTGGTCTGTTCTACACCAACATATGTCCACCTCGATCAGGCATGCAAAAACTACCTCTGGTGGTGAATGTACTTGGATCAGATATTACAAGGTTGTCCCTTCATTCTTCCTCAGCTCAAAGCCATAGTGACTACAGATGGTTCACAGATAAGGTGGGGGAACACTTCTTGGGGAAGACAGTCTAAGGCACTTGGTCCCTCAAAGAGGCCAACACATATATCAGTGTTCTGTAAATGAGAGCAGTACTCTGAGCATTGCAGGCCTTTCAAGACTCTGAGATTCAGATGGACAATATGTCAGTGATATGGTACATTAACAAACAAGGAGGGACCAGATCTTACCCCTTTTGTCGAGAAGTTCTAAGAGTGTGGCAATGGGCGATCTCATCCAATCAATTTCTGATAGCAATGGGCATTCCAGAGAAGTCCAACTTAATAGCAAACAAGTTGAGCAGGTCCAGTTTGTTACCTCACAAGTGGTCTCTCAACATGAGTTGTGGAAAAGATCTTCCGCCAATGGGATCAACCTTACTTCAACCTCTTTGCATTCTCCCCTCAACAACAAGTGTAATAGGCTCTTTGCAATGATCCCCCCACTGGGGGAATCACTGAGATACACTGTCCTTCATGATTGGCCCCCTGGTCTCCTCTACGCTTATCCCCGTCAATCCCCTAAACCTCAAGTTTCTCCAGAAAGCATCAGAATTGAAGAGCAAAATCATCTTCATTGCCCCTTATTGGGCTTGTCAGATTTGGTTCCCCTTTCTTTGGCCTCATCTAATATACCCTCCATGGATGCTGGATCCAATTCCAGACCTCCTGTCTCATTGACATACATGATTCACCCAGATATTTCAAGCATAAAGCTGACCACATGGTTTCTCCACTTTCTATTGATAGCCAGACAACCTAGCCTTTCTTCCTCTGTCCATCATATACTTTTGTCTTCCCATAAAGCTTCTACTAGAAAGATTTACAGAAGTAAATGGAAAATATTTGTTTTTTTGGGCACAGAAAAAAGACAATGACCCTTTTTCAGCACCAATACATAAAGTTATTGAGTTCCTGCCTACAGTTTTTAATGAAGGGGCTAGTCCTTCATCTGTTAAAGTTCAACTAGCTGCCATCTCTAATTTTCACATAGGCATTAACAATTCTACCTTAGCTTCCTCTAGACTTTGTAAGGCAAAAGGGGTACCCTTCTTCTGAGACCATCATGGGATTTAAATTTAGTATTGCAAGCTTTAACTCAATCCCCCTTTGAACCAGCAGCAAAATGTAAACTAAAGTTATCTTCTTAGTAGCTATAACCTCTGCTCAAAGACTTTCTGAATTTCAACCAGTCTTCTAAGCCTCCATATTTAATATTCCATACAGAACGAGTAGCACTATGAACCAATCCTTCCTTTCCTCCTAGGGTGGTGTCAGAATCCAACATCAATCAGTCCATTAATCTTCCATTTTTTTCCCAAATTTCACAAACAAAGGTGAATACATGTTGCATTTGTTGGATGTTCACAGTTATGTTTTGATTTGCACAGAACAAAGAATTTCAGAAAAACATGAATTGTTTGTTTCCTTTGCAGAGCTGAAATTAGGCAGACCAGTTGCAAAAGTAACTTTAGCTAAATGGCTAACTGATTGCATATCCTTTGTCTATAGCAAATTTGGCTTGTCTTTGCCAAAACCTTTAAGAGCCCATTCAACCATGTTCATGGCAACATAATCAGTATTTTTATCCAGGTCTTTCTTGGATGATATGTGTGCAGCTGCAACTTGGGCTAACCCTCATACCTTTATTACTCATTACACGTTGGATCTGGTCTCGAGGGGAAGAGCAGCCTTCGGATCAACAGTGCTCTGGAATATCCTTCCTTAGGGACCTCCTGGGAGACTCTGTCCCAGTAGTTAAGGAATGAATGAAAATTGACAACATCAGATATAGAAGTTATGTACTCACCATAATGTTCCATCTTTGCTGTCATTTTCATTCTTCTTCAACTCCCCTCCCACCAACCCCCTACCTTTTAGGTACTAATTTCTGGAAGAATGAGAAGTTTATAAAGGACCAATGTTCCTTTGGTTGAGGTCCAGATATTGGCTTCTCTTACCAGTGTGCTAATTTATCCTATGAAACTATGAGCCAGCAAACAAAATATGAGGTATGTTAGGGGATAGAGCTTTATGGGTAACGGAAGTGCTTGAGAGTTCTAGTGGCCATGAGCTGTAAAAAAATGGCCAAGTAGGATCCGAGGATTGGATCTGAACCATTGGTTGAGGAAGAATGAAAATGGACAACACAGATCGAATGTTACAGTGAGTACATAACTTCTTTTTTTTTCGGTGTCATGCAGAAAATGCATGTCTGTGAATTGCATTAATTGTGAACAGCATGGCTTACCTTGTCCGAGCAGTACAAGTTGCACTGCCTTGAAGACCTCTATTAATTCCCATCAAAATGTATTATTTCTCAGCAACAATTTAAGTAGCTACTTTGAAATAAAAATCTGTGTAGCTGCAGTGAACAAAATCATGCTGGAGACAGTTTTTATCATTTCTAAATGGTGAAGCAAATGTAAAATAGTATTTTAACAACCCCCCATGGAATAAATAAATAAACAGATAAAAATTAAGCAGCCCTCCCTTCAGTTTGTTTAATATATGTCCAGCCAAATTGACACCTTCTGTAACAGATTTAAATTGCAACAGCCATGCTTATACTGGCACAAACTGCATTCACACCATGAAAATTATGTTTTTTGTAAATTTAAGTATTTCTCTTTGTCAGAGTTACACTATTACAAATGCATGTTTATACTTTATTAGTTATTTGTGTTAAATTATGCCTTGTGTTAAATTATGCCTACCAAACTATTTTTGTATCAGTTAGATATCTTTTAGTTTACTTGCCTATTTTGTACAGTTATAAATGCACTTTTTTGTTTATCTTTGTCTTTGTAATACTGCAAACATACTTTTACTGTTACTTACCTGTGTTAAACCATGCATTTGCATCCCACATTATACATCTCTCCTGTTTTCTTTTATACTGTTGCTGTCCTTGGCTGTGACTGGAATGGGTCCTTTGGTGCAGATCATTACCCCAGTTACCAAACAGTAAATAATATAAATTTTAATGCATCACCACAGCTTGTGAGTGTGCAAGTTAAATATTTTATAAAGCCATCCCGCTTGATTCATACCAGTGCAGACAGAAGGAAGAAGAATGGATAACAAGTTACACTGTGATATTATGTAAAAAAAAGGAAGACATTTTATTTTAAAATAATAGCATTTTATAATAGCTGTACACCACAGTAGTGTTCAAGATCATTCGTATATGTCATGGTGGGACATTTTAGTTTGGTCTCTTACTCTGCAGCTTTATGACTAAACAGTGAGCTTTCAACACCCTGTCACTGTGCACTGCCACATTATTTCATCACTGTTTCTTATAGGAGTGCTTCTGTTCACTACTGAATGATGCGGAGTAAGATACATTGCTAATATCAGTTTAATGTATGTCTGTAGGGTTGCATCTATAAACAGGTGTGTTGTATATCTGGTGTGCCTACTAGTCAACAAAAATGCTATGAATAATGTTGTTGTTGCATCTTTCGGCTTTTCCTGGTTAGGGGTCTCCACAGCGGAACTCCGGTCCGCTAATGATTGGTAGTTGATTTTTACATGCCGAGTTACCAGCCCTGACGCACAACCTTCAACGATGGTACGCCCATTCATGCATGTCTCCACGCAGAAGACGCTGTAGCAGAGAATCGAACCGGACAGCGTTTTACTAAGAGGTGACAACGCTACCGCAGCATAATAAAATTGCATTTGTTGATGAGCAGGTAATTTTAGATCTGTATATTAGAAGACGAATGCCGTTCAAACGTTACTTTGTATGATCACTGTTTCCTATGTGCCTTTTTCTGTAGTTATGTGTATGTATCTGCATACTTTAACAATTTTCATTTAGCGGATTTTTAGTTTTTTGAATAAAAGTATAAAGTATCTTAGTTTTTTTTTTTTTTTCAATTTCTGCTATTTCTCTATGAATGTGATATGTTTTGTTGTGGCAAAAGCTACAAGGAAAAACCTAGCCAAGCTAGAGTTTTCACTGGGTGATACCTTAAACTTCTTGTGATAGAAGCCCATAGATTATATGTAAAAGACCCCCTAAGGACAAAACATACATGTCCACAGCTAGTGGGGTTTGGCTCTATTGGCCTTAATGTATCCACAAAGGCTTAAAAACGGGTTCAGGTGCCTGGGCAGCGTGACATTTCCCTGTGGTACATTTGACTGAGGACAACTGGCTGAAGTGACAGTCAGCTGCAGAGAAATATGGCTGTTTGCAAATTCCCTGTGGGCAAAGAGAAGCACACACTGACATGCTCACAGCTTTAATAACCAAATGCATGGCGGCAGAAGAAGTAATGAGTATTGTGTTCAGTGTACAGTACATACTTATGTAACTACAACATACAGAAGTGTGCTACAGCATGGAGGAAATTCTGCAGGCTACTGTAGTCATATTTATGCTCCAGTATGCGTTTTAGGTAATGTTCCCTACACTCTGTGAAGGGGGTAGTGGTCCACACACTCCAATTATAAAGACACTGCCCATTGTGTACTGCATTTTTACTGCTACTGACATGCCCTCTGGCCAGCCTGCTGCTGATGCCTGCCATATTGCCTGCTGTCTCATGTTCCCTTGGGGACCATGGACATTGTTTTCCCCCTGTGCATTTGGTTCTTGAAGTTGTGGGCATGGCAACATATTCTTCTCTTTGCCCACAGGGAATTTGCAAACAGCCACATTCCTCTGCAGCTGAATGTCACTTCAGCCATGTGTCCCCAGTCAAATGTACTACAGGGAAGTGTCTCACCACCTAGGCACCTGCACCCCTTAAAAAGAAAAAGTAAAAAGCCATGGGCATTTAGAAGCCATGTAGCTGAAACACTTGATGTCCTTAGGGGGGTCATTTGCATGTAATCCATGGTCCTCTATCGCAGGAAGCTCAAAGGAGAACCATGCCCACAGACTGAAAAAAAAAACATGTTTATTCCATCATGTCTTGATGTTTCTTACAGTTTAACACCACTTTTGGACTCTGTATACTTTCTTTATATTTTTAAATGTAATTCCAGTGTCTGCCCACATGGGGTCCGGCATCTTGACTTTTTAGTCTACATCTAGGTATCCCACAATGCAGTGTTTGGCTTTAAAATATTACATCATAGCCCCTAAGCTGCTGTCAATGCATTGACTTCACGTATTTTCACATAAACCCTGCCTTCTTTTGGTCAGGTATAATTACCATTTCTTGTTTTCCACTGGCTACTTAAAAGACAAACAGGAATGATCATGCAAAACAGTATTCTCAGTGCTTGTTACTTCTTTTTCTTTCTAAAGAGGGCATTTTTCATTCTTTTGTAATGCCTGAGTTGTAGTCCTTACTCATCTCTCCTCCCCCTAAACACTTCCCCTTCATATTTGTCAAAGTGGCAAAGGTAATTTGAGCTGTTTGCTGCAGTGATTGATAGATCACAGCAGGAGACAAAGTTCATGTACTGTTGCCTTGTACTATCCACCTTCTTAGAGTGGGACATTTATTTTTGCTGATCCATAGCCTCTTTCTGCCCTAAAATGTTAATCCTTACTACCTACTAATTGGTATCACATTGTTTGGCTATGGAGGTTATGCGCCTTTCTTTTTTTTCAGGGACCCCGAGAAAGCAAAATTCTTTAATAATTGTGTCACAAAGGCTGTAAAAAACAAAACATTTTGTTTTTATATAGCACTGTGATGCACTTAAATAACTTTTTGCATCAACGTGCATTTTCTAAACAATAGTAATGCACGTGTAAACTTTCACATTATTGGCTTAACAGTAATCACCATTGGTTACCCGAGAAGTTATGAGGGACATGTCAAAAGTAAAATTAAAAAAACATCATGAGCATTCTGCAAAATCAGGCACATTTGAGATGTATGGTCTTGGGCCATTTACCTCTTATTGTACTGTTGTCTGTATTTTCTCCCTGTAATTTGTTTCTTGCAACTGGAGAATTTATCCATGTTGTCTGCAGTAATTTTCTTAAACCAGTAATTCATTGTTAATGCATCTTCTATGATTTATTTTTCTCACATTGTAACTCAGTATGCAATCCCCTTCAATGATTTGTTTCTGATTCCACTCATTTCATTTTTTTCATTCCTCTTTATAAATCCATGCCACATATGACTATTTATTTTGTTTATGTGATTATATTTATTACATTCGCTTTTTAATTCCAAGATACCAGCATTGTTGTTTCTTAAAGCTCCCATGTCACTTATTACAATGAAAGTAACTTTATTATAAAGATATCCATGTTCACATCCCTGCATCTGAAGAATACAACAATAAAATGTCAGAAAAGGTTAATCTGGATTATATGGGGAGGCTGTGATGATGAGGAACCAGCGATCAAGGCACTGTAGGATGTGTATGGGAGAGGAGCAGTGGGAAGCATGGGGTTAGGTGTCATGGAACCTTTTGCCCAAGACACCATTTTATGTTCACCTGTCTGGCTTTTTGCCAAGTAAAATCTTTGTGTTGTTGTGGAGGTTATGCTGCCTTTCTTTTTTTTCTTTTTCTTCATAGTTCTCTAGCAGTGTTTCTAGTTATGATTTGGGTAACACATATGCAACATTGATACTGTTGGGCATTTCAGTGTGAAAAGTGATAGCATGTTGGTCGGTGGGCCATAGGTATTAGTTATTCCTTAGACTTTAAATATATAGTGCATATTCAGCCAAAGTCATCTGCAATTAAGCAGAACAACTAAGTCTACAAGCTATTTTCATAAATCAGAGAAATGTATTTAAATTATGCTATTTTAATCAAATGACAGTGATGGCTTAACTGCATTCTTTGTCAATAATGCTAACTGGCTAGGCTTTTGATTTATGTTGTGCCTTTGTTAATTTTGTAAATGTTTGCACATGCTTTCTGCTGTTTGTTTACACCTCCATTAGCATCTTCATGACCAACTGTGTGTCTCTGTAGTGTAACACTGAGTGTGTGTTAATCACGTGCTATAACCGTTTACTGGTTGTTTTGGTGATGGACTGAACCACTGCTGCAGCATTTGCATAAACTAGTGCCTGTTGCAGGTTTTTGTTATTGATCTAATTTAGGTGTTTTTAATGTTTTGTAAATTTTATTTTGTAGATTATATTTCACTGTAATAATATAATACTGTGGTAACTCTGTGTTGCTGCGTGTATGGTACCTTGTATGCAATTTATTATCTGTTTGCAACTGTGGGTAAAGTTGATTTATTATAGGCCTTATATAAAATATATATAATACACACTCACAAACACACATAGTGTGTGTGTGTGTGTGTGTGTGTGTGTGTGTGTGTGTGTGTGTGTGTGTGTGTGTGTGTGTGTGTGTGTGTGTGTGTGTGTGTGTGTGTGTGTGTGTGTGTATGCAATATTTGTGTACTGAGGTAGTGCACTGATTAGCACTGACCACGTTCAGGATGAGCCTGGATGTAATTCAAAGCATTTCATAAGCAAAAAAGACAGATATGTAAGCAATAACACAAGTAGTTTAGATTAGACTGTATATGTGCATTCTAGTAAACAGAGTGTAAGGGTACAATATTTGCATTAGTTTGTAAACTGGGTAAACTTTCAGTGATTCTTTGAGAGCAGCAGAGAAGTGGGAAGGATAGAGAGATAATGTGTTATACTATTTATTTAGTTTCTGTTGACTATGTTAGTCTCACTAGTATAGTGATCTGCCTGCTGTGATGTGACATGGATACTTTATGCTGAACACCAGCACCTGTGTGAATGGACATCTGTGGGACTGGCTTCCATAATATGACAATGAGGCTTGTCACAGACTGCCTTGTAAGTGAAGTCTAACAGCTATTCTGCCCTTGTACTGTAAGCAAAAGGCAATCAGAGTGATAGTGCAAAAGAAGTAATATATTACAGTCTCAGGTCATGGTCTATACATTGTTTGGGGGGGGTGCAGTATGGCTGTAACAGTGCAATTCAGTGCTCTGGGCCTACATCTTTTGAGTGTGGGGGGGTGCAGTAGGACTTGGTTGTAGGGGACTCACCCATTTCTTCAGTTGTCATAATGGTTTCTGTGTTAAGGTTACCAAGTAGCCAAAGCAATGAGTCAACCTACCTTACTCAACCTAGGGCTGGTGAGCCGACTTGTTTGTGTATAAGCATGAGGTAATTAAATGTACCAGAGTAACTCTTCAGTCGACCCACTATCATATTAAGGCATATTGATGGGGAACTTCAACTACACCACTATATACTGTAAATCCTACACAACCCCAAACTCACAGGCCCAAGCATTTCAGCTAGTCCATATGCTCACTAGGGGTGCAAAGATACTTGACCTAGCCATAATAAACATGGGTGAAGGTTACACACACACACACACACACACACACACACACACACACACACACACACACACACACACACACACACACACATGCACACACACATGCACACACACACACACACACACACAGAGTGTAACATCCTCACAGATCTGGTCAAACCATGAAGCTGTCTCCTTTGAAATAAAACCTGGAACACTAGCCATATCTGGCACTTTCAGGAATTACTCCAAGACAAATGACCTAATATTAAGTGATACTCTGGCAAAATTTAATGAAGTTAAAGCAGCCTTCTAGCATAAGGACAATCATAAGGCATTCTTTAGCTATGTCAACAACCTCAAAGCCAATACACAGCAATATGCTAAACTAATTGCAAATTAAGCTACCTATGCTAAGCCAGGGGATATAGCAAATCTACTGGCTGATAAAGTCTACTCCAACTTTATCCTGTTTTCTCCCCTTTACACCTCTCAAGAAGTAACCCCAACTATAACTCTCACTAGGGAATAGGTTTTCAATGATCTCTAAATGGCCAAAAACACTGCATCGATGGGTCCTAATAATAAGCCACGATTCCTCTAGACAGCAGGAAAGGTGACCTAAAGGGCCTACTAGAATAATTATTTAACCATAGCCTCCAAACAGACTTTATGCCAAATTAATGTAGGACTGAAGCTGTTATCCTGCTGCACAAGGGCAGGTCACCTATCAACCAGGGTAATTACCGACTTATAAGTCTGACTTGTCTTGTATGTAAAGCCATAGAAAGAATTGTCATGGATATGATAAATAATGATATTGAAAACCTTCAGGCACTGGACCTATTCCAGTTTGATTTACTCAAGGGCAGGTCATGCCTGCTCAACCTGGTGGACTTTAACAAAGTCATCAAAGGGATGGATGAGGGCAAAATGGTGCATATGGCCTACCTTGACTTGTCAAGGCATTCTTCATCATACCTAACTTGAGCATTGTAGAAAAGCTCATGAGATTAGGTGTAAACTCCTATGTCACCCACTAGACAATCAACTGGTTTACAGATAATCCCAAGAAATCTGCAAAAGGTTCAGTCACTAATAGTCATCAAGTGCTTGGTGCTGGGGCAGCTCCTTTTGGCATCTTCTTTTCTAAAGTAAAGTCTAATGTCACTGGCCTCTGGATGACAAAGTTCACAAGTGACTGCAAACTAGACACATTCATAGAATCCCCCAAAGGCATAGGTACTCTCCAAGAAGACCTGATACAAGCTACTAGCTGGTGCCAGAGTTGTGGTCTAAAATCAAATG